>NC_136876.1:46820449-46960449 GCF_949152265.1 Phoxinus phoxinus
TAAAAAATAACAATATAAAACAAAAAACAAAAAGCTACCACAGCTCAACCTGTTCACATGCATGCCGTGCACATACAGGACTTGTCAAATATTGCCACCTTGTGGTGCATTGACTGACTTTGAGCTTCTCATTTCCCCGGCTTTGGGTAAGATAAGCCATGAATACAGTGAACAATAAAAGCAACGAGGAAATGTGCGCTGCGTATAACAAAGGCCTATTATCACTTGTACACCAACAGGATGTAAGCTAGTTCCTAAAACACTGAGTGAATGATCTATTGAATGAAATCGTAATGCCTGTTTGATGCATGATGCACAACATTTCACAATGACAGACTTCTGTTTAACAATGCAGTGCTATACAGAACATAAAGTGGGCTTCCACATTAAGTATTTCCTTTATTGTATCATAACATAAGAAAGGTTATTCAGAGTTATCCACACGTTACTTGGTTATCCAAGTATTAAAAACTTAATTGTCATGAAATCTACATTGCATAATTGCATAATGAACATTTAACCCAAAATTACACTGCAAAACAATGACTAATTATTCAGTTATTACTGTTAATTGTTTATATACTTGAAGTGCCATCTGAAATTCTCTTCTAAAATGAGCATTTTTATCAAGCTCGTATATTTATGTTTTACAATTTAGGTAATTTTCATTGCCATTAAAGTGAAATAACTGAACATAAACATACAAGCTTGATAAAAATTATCATTCTAGAGGACAATTTCATATACACAGTGGGGAGAACAAGTATTTGATACACTGCCGATGTTGCAGGTTTTCCCACTTACAAAGCATGTAGAAGTCTGTCATTTTGATCATAGGTACTCAAATCCAAAAATCCAGAAAATCACATTGTATGATTTTTAAGTAATTAATTTGCATTTTATTGCATGACATAAGTATTTGATACATCAGAAAAGCCAAACTTAATATTAGGTACAGAAACCTTTGTTTGCAATTACAGAGATCATACGTGTCCTGTAGTTCTTGACCAGGTTTGCACACACTGGGGATTTTGGCCCACTCCTTCATACAGACCTTCTCCAGATCCTTGAGGTTTCGGGACTGTCGCTGGGCAATATGGACTCTCAGCTCCTCCAAAGATTTTCTATTGGGTTCAGGTCTGGAGACTGGCTAGGCCACTCCAGGATCTTGAGATGTTTCTTACGGAGCCACTTAGGGCTGCACGATTTTGAGAAAAAACCTAATTGTGGTTTTTCTGACAAATATTGCGATTGCGGTGCGATTTTCGATTTTTGCGTTCGATACTTTTAAGTGCATAAAACCTAAAATTATGAATAAAATGTGTTTTTTACGACACAGAGGGTTAAATAAACTACATACATAGTGATTGAGGTAATGAGATTGTTTGATGCTTCGTGATTATTAAATACCAGTGGTGGAAAGAGTACTAACAAATTGTACTTAAGTAAAAGTATTGCTACTAAAGTAATAATTTACTTGAGTACAAGTAGAAGTACTGAAAAATAATATGACTCAAGTAAGAGTAAATAAGTAGTTAACTTAAAAACTACTCAAGTAACTACGTTACAAAGTACTTTAGTATTATTTTTCTATTTTTACCCAACATGGGGAGATGCTAGCGATATGGAGCGTTCTGTTTCATTCATACTGGAAGTACTAATCAACATTGTATCATAGAATTTAAGAAAATAATATATTCTCACTCTGTGTTAAGAAGCAACATGAAACCACAGAAGTCATTTCAAACACGATTGACATGTATTTTGATTTGAGCAAAACATGATATTAAACTCATAAAATGTAGTGTTTGACGGTATGCTAAACAAACATACTAGCTTTCCCTGTTGTCAAGAGCAATTGTTTTAATTTGGAAAAGTCCAGGTAAGATAATTTGAATGTTTTAATTTAAATAATTTTATAATTGAAAGCAAAGAAGGTTAAGTGAGAGGTCAAAAAAGTGCCAGTAAAAAAAAAATTAAGTGAAGTATGGTTAACGAAAATGTGCTGGGAGCCATGCATCTGATTGACAGAAATAATAAATGCGATCTTATTTCACTGTTGTCGAGTTTTTATCAACTTTGTACAAAGTTTGCTTTGTATATTTAGTTTAACTGTATTGGTAAAGAGGGCGAGCTTTACCATTAAATTAAACTGTGTGCATTTAAGACACTTACATTGTTTTTCCTCCGTCCACGCAATAACTGCGTCCATGTTATGAGCCGAGTTTTTTACTTCAACTGCTCAATGCTCTGGTATTATCAATGGGACCCATTTCAGGAGTTGCCATAATTAAAATTTAAAATCAGAATATGAGCATAGCTCAGTTACATTCACTGAAATATTGAAACGTTAGCGATATTACTGATTCAAAACACGAGCGCCAGTGATTGAATGTCAAAGCGCGGTTTGAACGCCCCGCCCTCCAGCCGAACTGGAAGTTTTGACTGGTTTTGCACCCGAGTCAGACCTGTCAGTTATTGGCTGAAGTGCTTCAGTTCTGTCAGTTGTTGGCTGAAGTGCTTCAGTTCTGTCAGTTATTGGCTGAAGTGCTTCAGTTCTGTCAGTTATTGGCTGAAGTGCTTCAGTTCTGTCAGTTATTGGCTGAAGTGCTTCAGTTCTGTCAGTTATTGGCTGAAGTGCTTCAGTTCTGTCAGTTGTTGGCTGAAGTGCTTCAGTTCTGTCAGTTATTGGCTGAAGTGCTTCAGTTCTGTCAGTTATTGGCTGAAGTGCTTCAGTTCTGTCAGTTATTGGCTGAAGTGCTTCAGTTCTGTCAGTTATTGGCTGAAGTGCTTCAGTTCTGTCAGTTATTGGCTGAAGTGCTTCAGTTCTGTCAGTTATTGGCTGAAGTGCTTCAGTTCTGTCAGTTATTGGCTGAAGTGCTTCAGTTCTGTCAGTTATTGGCTGAAGTGCTTCAGTTCTGTCAGTTATTGGCTGAAGTGCTTCAGTTCTGTCAGTTATTGGCTGAAGTGCTTCAGTTCTGTCAGTTATTGGCTGAAGTGCTTCAGTTCTGTCAGTTATTGGCTGAAGTGCTTCAGTTCTGTCAGTTATTGGCTGAAGTGCTTCAGTTCTGTCAGTTATTGGCTGAAGTGCTTCAGTTCTGTCAGTTATTGGCTGAAGTGCTTCAGTTCTGTCAGTTATTGGCTGAAGTGCTTCAGTTCTGTCAGTTATTGGCTGAAGTGCTTCAGTTCTGTCAGTTATTGGCTGAACGCAGGGCTCCACCGACCGCAGTGTCTGTCAATGTCAGCTCACCCTGTTGCTCCGTCGGCAGACTCGGCACCTTTGTCAGAGTACTTTGTACTTTTGGTGAAAAATAAATGTAGCGAAGTTGAATACTTTATTTTTATTCTACTCAAGTAAGAGTAAAAGTGAAGAAGTGCCTTCGGCCATTTCTGCGCACTGTGCGCAGTTACAAGCTTCTTCTATTGGCACAATTCGAGGTACACGACACGTTGTGTGTTAGCTGCTTTGCTGCTGACAGAAAGCCGGAGCACTGCATACAACCTTGTTTCCATTGCCATTTCTAATTTGCCAGCAAGCCAGGAACGCGAGATTCGACCATTTTGATTGGCTAATAGGTTTGTCACTCAAATGTCAGAGGCGGGGAAAAAAACCTGAGGTTAGGTTATCGCGGGAGTTAAAACCTCAATATCGATGCGATAAAGGTTAATCGTGCAGCCCTAGAGCCACTCCTCAGTTGCCCTGGCTGTGTGTTTCGGGTCGTTGTCATGCTGGAAGACCCAGGCACGACCCATCTTCAATGCTCTTACTGAGGGAAGGAGGTTGTTGGCCAAGATCTCACGATACATCATGGCCCCATCCATCCTCCCCTCAATACGGTGCAGTCGTCCTGTCCTCTTTGCAGAAAAGCATCCCCAAAGATTGGTGTTTCCACCTCCATGCTTCATGGTTGGGATGGTGTTCTTGGGGTTGTACTCGTCATCCTTCTTCCTCCAAAGTTTAGACCAAAAAGCTCTATTTGTCTCTCATCAGACCACATGACCTTCTCCCATTCCTCCTCTGGATCATCCAGATGGTCATTGGCAAACTTCAGACGGGCCTGGACATGCGCTGGCTTGAGCAGGGGGACCTTGTGTGCGCTGCAGGATTTTAATCCATGACGGCGTAGTGTGTTACTAATGGTTTTCTTTGAGACTGTGGTCCCAGCTCTCTTCAGGTCATTGACCAGGTCCTGCCGTGTAGTTCTGGGCAGATCCCTCACCTTCCTCATGATCATTGATGCCCCACGAGGTGAGATCTTGCATGCTGCCCCAGATCGAGGGAGATTGACCGTCATCTTGAACTTCTTCCATTTTCTAATAATTGCTCCAACAGTTGTTGCCTTCTCACCAAGATGATGCCTATTGTCCTGTAGCCCATCCCAGCCTTGTGCAGGTCTACAGTTTTATCCCTGATGTCCTTACACAGCTCTCTGGTCTTGGGCGTTGTGGAGAGGTGTGAGTCTGTTTGATCGAGTGTGTGGACAGGTGTCTTTTATACAGGTAACAAGTTCAAACAGGTGCAGTTAATACAGGTAACGAGTGGAGAACAGGAGGGCTTCTTATAGAAAAACTAACAGGTCTGTGAGAGACGGGATTCTTAAGGGTTGGTAGGTGATCAAATACTTGTCATGCAATAAAATGCGAATTAATTATTTAAAAATCATACAATGTAATTTTCTGGATTTTTTTTTTAGATTCCGTCTCTCACAGTTGAAGTGTACCTATGATAAAAACTACAGACTTCTACATGCCTTGTAAGTGGGAAAACCTGCAAAATCGGCAGTGTATCAAATACTTGTTCTCCCCACTGTATATCTGCATGTGTGTTTTTAAAAGAAGTCTCTTATGCTCACCAATGCATTTATTTGATTAAAAAAACACTAATATTTGTAAATATTATGACAATTTAAAATAACAGTTTTCTATTTGAATATATTTTCAAATATCATTTATTCTTGTGAACAAAGCTGAATTTTCAGCATCATTACTCCAGTCTTCAGTGTCACATGATCCTTCAGAAATCATTATAATATGATGATTTGATCCTAAAAAATTAGGAATTTTTGATCCATACAATTTGATCCATTCATTATCATTATCAATGTTGAAAACAGTTGTGTATTTTTTTGATGAATAGAAAGTTTCATTCATTTGAAATATAATCTTTTGTAAAATTACAAATGTCTTTACTGTAAATTGATCAATTTAAAGCACCCTTGCTGAACTAAAGTATTAATTTATTTTATTTCTCCATTTTTTAATTCTGGCATGTTCCTCATACACATATAGACTTGTAATATAATACACAAGTCATATGAATTCCTATTATGGTGTTTTTTAGTCCCTTTTGGAAATCAT
Organism: Phoxinus phoxinus; assembly: GCF_949152265.1. Taxonomy (NCBI): domain Eukaryota; kingdom Metazoa; phylum Chordata; class Actinopteri; order Cypriniformes; family Leuciscidae; genus Phoxinus; species Phoxinus phoxinus. The sequence goes on from NC_136876.1 coordinate 46,825,808, forward strand.
GCATTTTGGTTGCATGAAAACAAAGCAGATCATCTCGTTTTGCATTAAATAGAAGAAAGTCAGCCATGCATGATTGTAACGACTTTAAGGTTTCCCAAAATGTCTATGCACTAAAACGCAGTTGCCCACTGACACACACAAACTGTGAGTATTTCCCCTTTCATACAAACAGAAGATACAAGGTGTATTGTTTCCTGAGGCCACAAGTGGGAAGTGACCTCTAAACGCTGCATGTCTAGTTCCTCTTTGAGCCGGGTTTAAACACACAGCTGTCTGTTCATCGGTCATCCACACACTGATAAGTGCCACTCACACCAGATCTGTGTTTCACTGATAACACTGTTAAACCGGCTACACCTGCACTACAACTGGAGGTACGTTCGCTTTAGTTTTTTGTGTTTGCTATATGTTCAACTATCATTGTTCTTTTGAGATGTAAAGATCTTGGAGAATGTTGTCAATATTTGACCGTTTTTAACAGTTCTCTATTAAGAATTCACATTTAACCAAAAAAAAAAACTTAAATGCTGTGGTTATTTACTCACTCATGTCGGGAATTTGGAAGATATTTTAGTAAAATGTTGGTAGGCAAAACATTTGAATGTCCAATTCACTTGAAAAATTTTAATATCGTGCAAAAGTTCATTTATTTCAGTAATTCAACTTAAAAGGTGAAACTAATATATAATATAGACTCATTACATGCAAAGTGAGATATTTCAATTCTTTATTTGTTATAATTTTGATGATTATGGCTCACAGCTTATGAAAACCCCAAATTCAAAATTAGAATATTGTGAAAAGGTTTTCATAAGCTGTAAGCCATAATCATCAAAATTATAACAAATAAAGGCTTGAAATATCTCACTTTGCATGTAATGAGTCTATATCATATTAGTTTCACCTTTTAAGTTGAATTATTGAAATAAGCAAACTTTTACACGATATTCAAATTTTTCGAGTTTCATCTGTGCATATATATATATATAAATAAATGTTTTATGTTTTTTTATCCACAAAAGAAAGAAAGTCCTGCATTAGAATGATATGAAGGTTAATATATGACAGAAATGTAATTTGAGGGACAACATCTGGGTCCCATTTCAATCAAAAATTATATAAGAAATTATATTTTCCTTCTAGAAAATGTAGATTTTAGGACCATTACAATGTTTTGGATTAAACACCAGCCAAAATGAATATGAATATGAATATATATATATATATATATATATATATATATACATACATCATGGTAGTTTAAGGTTTAGATATACCACTTTTTATTTATTCAGATTTATATTTTTTTTTAACAAATATTGCAAATCATTGACAAAAGAAAACAGTAAAAAAGGTACAGGCGAATTATGGTAACGACTGTGTGTGCTTAATTGTCATGAATGTAATATCACATTACAACAACAACAAAAAACTAATATTTGTCCTGATATAGGCATAATACTCTTTACGCAATTTCTTTTCTTTCTTTTTTTTAGGCGAAACGTCACCCAGAAATATTTCCACAGGTTCTTTTGTTTGGGTCGCTTGACTTGGTCTAAGCTCCTCAGTATGGCGTGTAAAAACCTGAGGAGTTTAGAGCAAGTAAAGTGTCCTTCACGACCTCGTCCTCTAATACCGAAGAGACCACTGACGACATCACATGCCGACAGGAGCGTGGCGGACACGTTTAAGAGCATCGTGGCACTCAATCTGACTCAAACTGCATGTGCTTTTCTGTGTTTCAGTTCAATAAAGATTCAACAGAGAAGCGGCGTGAAGCGAATCTGTGTTTATTTACAAAAATAAGATTGCAAAGCAACAGCAGATACAGTACATTGTAGCAAAAACAAATGCATGTTTCTCTGTAAGGTTGGACCATTATTTGCACAACAGCAAAAAAATATAACAGCTTCGAATAAGGTTGCCATAGCAACCACTGTCACTCTCACAGAGTGAGGCACTGGGAGTTGACGTACAATTGAGGAACACAGAAGATGTGGAAGATAAGGTTAAAAGAAAGAAGTGTTGCTGTGCTTCAAACGGACACGGACCGACGGCAGAAGAAGAATGGGGACGTGCGGGGAGGGGGAGGGGGGCAGTGCTGGTGCATGTGTTCTCCATCCCTCAGTTATCCCGCTCTCATCTACGGTTTAATCAGGAAGCAAAAGCTAGATGGTATTATCAGTTAACTAGCCAAGCGTTCACAGTGTACTGCATTCATTGGCCTAGTATTGCTAATATGCTTTCAAATGCCTTCAAGTTATAAAGCTGCATCATCTACGCCAGATTTTGACATTAGCAACACGAATGCACTGAAACTGAGGAACAGATTATACAGAGACGAGTTTTACATGGCATGTTCACTCCCTTGGTTTTGCCGTGTAGGAGTATATGGAGAAGTATTCACAGTACGCGCTTCATTCAGAGCTCTTCTGTTTGGTCTGTGACACTTTACAATAGGGCTTCATTTGTTATGTGGACAATACTTAACCACATTAGTTAATGATTATATTATAAAAAAAATCAAAAGTTGTGTGTGTGTTAACATTGGTTCATGCACTGTGAACAAACATGAACGGACAATTTATAAACTAACGTTAATAAATGCTGCAAAAATATATAGTCATACCACAATTTATTCAGACACCTTCAACATGTCTCACATTATCACAGATTCATTCGCTATAGTTTCGAAAATGGTTATAAAATATGACAAGAACTCAAGAGTTATCAGTTAATATGTCACTGGTTTTGTCCATCCTTCTGTCTCACAAATTAATTCGGTTGAATATCTGTCAGCTGTTACATTTAACTACACACTTTTTAGCTCCACCAATCACCAAGCAATGCTTCATTTTGTTCAGTCTGTGGTGTAAAAAGGTCGAATTAGCAATTAAAGAAAAAAAACACTTCAGCAAAACATGGTCAGGTCAAAGTGTCTGAATAATATTTGGTCCCAAATTTGTAAACATTTTACTGGTAGTCACTGTATGAATAATATGTCACAGTTTACTGCATTTAGCTATCTTCACTTACATAAATGAACTATAGTGTCCTGCACTCACTAGTAAAACAAAATATAAAAAATTATAATCCACATCTGGTGTCTGAATCATTGGTTTGACTATTTCTCATAGCAAGTTCATGTAACTAATGTATTAACTAATGTTAACAATTGAGACCTTATTGTAAAGTGTTAGTTTTGCCCAATGAAGTAAACATTCATGACACGTTTTAACCAGTATTAAACCAGTATAACATAATATATTGTGGTTCCTTAAGCCCAAAGTATACTTCCACCATTCCAAGCATGATCTAATTCTCCGTCGTTTTGGATTTGGTTCTTGTACTTAACTTTGCATGCAATGGCAGATCCGCTACTTTTCTTCTTCTGTCCTCCTACATGTACGGCCTGTGAGCGACACGACTCAGGTAATAATAAAGCAATTGAAGGAGCGGAGACGACTGTGCGCGGGACGGAGCGGAGCGCAGAAAATTAAGTATACCCGGGCCATTAATGTGCACTACAGATATCAAGCGTTAAAGGAATAGTTCAACCAAAAAAAGAAATTCAACATTTACATCTGGCCAAAAAAACCTCCTTGGAATATTTTGCTCTGGTCTAAATAATATTTGCAAATAGAGACTTTTTTTATTTTTTTATTTTTTGCCTAGTGTGTTCCACAGACAAAAGAAAGATATATGGATTTAGAACAACATTAAACATGAAATTATTCTTGGGTGAACTTTTGAAGCAACTTCATTAGGCAGAATTTAACCAAAAATCATCAGTTTTCCATCAGGAAAGTAGATCCATAACTGATATCCACTTAAAGGTAAAAACAGATGTGCAGGTAAGTGAACACTTGCATAATTTCTATTCTTTGCATTGGAATATAACTTCATATCTGCGTTAAGAAAAAAAAAAAACTGTAAATTTACAGGTTTGAATAATTGTTCATTTATTTTGAAATTCGTGTCATTTGGCAATGGGAGTTTGTTCAGATTGTTTTGACGAATAAAAGCGGGTGTTTTGAGAAAGTAAGGTGACTGTAGCGCTTGGTTGTGCTGGGAATGGGGAACTGCATTGGCACACCTCTCAACTGCGCGAGATACTTCCCTAAACTCTACACCTCACCTTCGTCTCTAACCCAAAATGTGTCTGTTGGCTAGTCGTCTACTGTGATATTGCGGAAGAGGTAGGCCATCGACTCCCCGTTGTGAATGCGTCGGATAGCCTCGGCCAGGATCATGCTGACATCCACCGTCTTGATCTTAGGACACTGCAGCTTTTGCACCTCGTGAGGGACAGTGTTGGTCACCACCACCTGAAAGACATCCCAAACATTTGGTCATGCAACATTTTAATATCTGTTAAAATTGATGAACGTATTAAGCATCCATGTAAAAGAAGGTAATGGACATCTAGCTCATTCTCAAGAAATAGTGCCACTTGTGAACTTCATAAATATATTTTTATTCCATTTGAAAAGAGTTACTGCTGAACTTTTTTTTTTTCTGAAGAAATCACCTTCTATTCCCAAATCACGCTTAACGTATCAGGGCCATATTTTCCATAGACATCCCCCTCAGTATTCAAAGCAATGGTCAATTACATCTTTGAATGGCAGTTTCTTAAGGTTCCTCCAATCCTAAATGGTAAGGCCTGGTTAGAGCCTTGCAAAATGTAACAGTTACTAAAGTTACATTACTTTCCTCATCCTTTCCTCGCACTTTGTAACACATTTTTCCCTCGTGGGTCAAAATGACCCGAAGCCCAAAAATTACTTAAAATAAAAAAAATAAAAAAAATGCATAAAAATATTGTCAAAGTGAAATAGAATAAGCTTCTTTTTTTTACCTTTAAATTACTAAATGTGATCAATAAATAATAAATAAATAGTAATTTAAGCACATTCCTCACATTCTTTCAACTTAAATTCAAAATAATTCACAATTTCATGTATAAACCTTTTAATTCAGGTCAAAATATCTTACATTGAGTGTCTTTGCCGACCACTTGTGGAAAATAAATAATATAACATGATATTTCATGACTCTTGCCACTAAATGGCCTTATTGCTCTATATGGAGCAAATGAGCTGTTCCGCTGGGTCCTAAAGACAGTTACTTCTGTATGCATTCAGATACACATGTACACATTATTAAAAAAAATGTTTTGGTAAAGTATTAGCATTTTTAGTTTTGTCTGTGTGTACAGAAGCATTCCTCAAATTCCATTCATTCCTATGGGGGTCAAATTGACCCGCGAGAGAAGGATTTGTTTATTTTTTTTATAAATTTCAACCAGAAAACTCCTCGAATCCATTCAAAAAAAAATGTTATGTATTCATGGTTCAAGTGCGACAAAAGTCCTAGGGTTTTGGACCCGTCTGATGAACAGTCAATTGAAGAAAAAAAATATGTAAAATGAGTTTCGGTAGAGCCCTGCATTTCAGCCCGAGCCCGACGGGCCCCGACTTATTTACGCCCCTAGGGCCGGGCTTCGGGCCAATTTTCACGTTATAGTTCACACGCGGGCCGGGCCTCGGGCCTGTTTTAGGCTTATCCTTCTTTTTATAGCCTATTTCAGACATGTATTAAAATTAAATATGAGAAGTTGACGATGAAAAAACAAACATAGAAAGACGTTTTAAACCTATCACACTGACATATGACTGACACATGACAGTCTGCTCGCGCTCGCGCGCACACACACACGCACGCGTTTCCCAGCGGCACGACCCAAGATTCGCGCGACCGGCTCGCTGTTTTTAGTCTCCCTGCCAGCAGCAGAAGTATAGCGAGCGTGACTTCAGCGCAGCTGGAATAGTTCAAGAAAAAAGTATGACTGGATTAAAACCTTCCACTGTGGATGCTGTGATTTTTCTTCACGATGCTCTGTAAGAAACTGTTCTTAGCCATGTTAGGGGGCTGTCTTGTTGGTTTTCGTTTGAAAACGACTTTATTTTCATCAGTCTGTTGGAAACTATTGGAAATAAGAATGGCCATGTTCTGTAGTGAAGACTTGATTTTTGAGGTAAGATAATCTGCATGTTTGTTTTTAATTTAATGCCATTTATTTGATTTGTTTAGATTGTAGGCTATAGCTCATTTCGTTTGCGAGCGCTGATGCGACTGTGAGCAGCAGAGCAGTTTGCCTCAGCTTTTAAAAAATGATAATAAACGTTTAAACTATAACTGTCTATGTGTGATATGCTTAAGGTGTTTTATGGATTTTATTGTAGCCAAGTAAAGTGTTGATTTGAGAGGCTAAATGGATCAAACATGTTTAACTCGCTGTCGACTGCTTGGTCGTCAATAAAAAAACAAAAAGAAACCGAACATTTGTCTAAATTAACTTAATAAAGAAATGAAAAGAAACATAACTAACAAAACTGACCTATTTTAATGGCTGCAAATAGCTAGTTTGCCCTAGGCCAGGCTACAGCTGTGTAGGCTATATTTAAAAAAAAAAAAAAAAAAAAAAGAAAACGGGCTCGGGTCGGACTCGGGCTGATAATTAAGATGAGCTGTCGGACACGGGTCGGGCTAGGGCCTGAGCGTCTCGGGCCAGGGCCGGGCTAAGGCCTAGATTTGAGGCCCGTGCAGGGCTCTAAGTTTCGGGTCAAAATGACCCGAGGAAAGAATAAGGCTGTGTCATGGTAAACCTGGAATTTACATGCTTCAAATCTGCATAGCATAACTTAGTCTTTAATGTGCTTTTTTTTTTTTTTTTTTTTTTTTTTGAGAGAGCCAGAATGTTCAAGTAAATGGGCTGAAAGACTCACTTCGTCTATAGCGGACTCCTCGATGAGGCGCGGGGCGTCCGCAGACAAGAGTCCGTGGGTGGCCATGATGTAGATCTTATAAGCTCCTCTCTCTTTCAGAATCTCAGCTGCTGCCACAAAGTCCTCCACATCATCGATGATGTCATCCTACAGGACGGAAAACACATGCATTGCTCATCCTGTCAATCAAAAAAATACTGTCATACTGCCAACTAGTCCAAAAATCTGCATTTCTTACGACAATGATGGCGATGCGGCCTCCGACATCTCCGACAACTGTGATGGGCGGTTTCTCCTTGGCCATCATTACTATAAAGAAAAATATAAACTGGCGTTGCACATCATTTCAGGAAATCGAGTCCAATCCAATCACATTCCATCATCAAAGTAGATTGGGTAAGATGGGGTAAGAAGTGTATGAATCGGCCTAGAACTGTATGTAATGGCCCAACCAACCCATATAATCAAATGGTAAAACTAAAATTTAAAGAGTCCTGAAGGGACCCGATAGCATAGCATAGCACTAGCCTATTTGTTGGAGAATGCTTCCCATTTTACCCCACCTACAATTGAATTCAATCCAAATAGCAATGAAAAAACTCATCGCGGCACATGCCATGCAGAAATCAAAATGATCATCTCTTGGTCCCCAATGTACCCAATCATAGAGGCAAATGTCTAGAGGTTTACACTAAGAGTCAGTGCAGGAAACTACACATCAATCAATCAATCAATCTGTCCTCGAGTCAGCATGACAGACTCCAGGACATTGCTGTAATTTAGGAGAGGTCAAGAAGGGCTAATGTCATTCATCCAGAGGAAAGACACTGGAACACAGCCAAAAACACACCGACCCAAGTAAACACGAGAGAGGAAGGCTGGCGGGCCGATTTTAAGAATACATAGGGTTAAAGGAGTTATGCATGCCTTCAACACATGCCTTTCATCAACAGCAAGACCCACAAAGCTTTTTCGATATTTATACTATCAGATTAACAATGTTTGCAGACCGTACAGGCTTAAAGACCCACTACAGCAAGAAGCTGCTGTGATATACATATCTTAAAATGGCACATTTGAACGGAGCAATTCACAGAGGACGAGATCTTGACTTGAAAAGAGCTACAGCCGATTGAGAGGCACCAGCACACAGACGCACAAAACCCACATCTTACAGACTGGGATAACCATTATCAACATTGTAAATCGAGCCATTTTAAAACCTATCCACCTTATTCCTACGTCCGATGACACTTTGTGCGAATTATGGGTGTAACTTTCGTGTGAAGGGCTCGCTCTATGAACGCGATACGTTAAAAAAAAGTGTCACAATGAGATGACAATCTACTCGCCCTTCAACTATCGGACATTAAAAGGACATTTAAAAGTGTGAAAGCATCAACAAGGTAATTTCAACAGACCAAATAACCTCAAAAGTGCGAGTCTTTGGTTAAATATCACTGTAGTAATATATGTATTATGTATGTTGCCTTAATCAAAAATGTTCATTAACTTTTGCGTTATTTGATAAAAGTGATTTCCGCCATTTTGACAGATTATAAATTGCATTTACCTGTGGAAAAAAAAAACCTGGAAAGAAGAGATGTGAGGATTTGAGGAGAATAACGAGAGATTCTCATTCGTGCATTCCAGTGAATGATTAATGGAATGTATATCGTAAATTAAATTCGGGAGAACGGACCACAAATGTGCAGTATATGTTGTCCTTTTTCATACTTTTACAGCGGATTGCAAAGGGAAAGAATAAAATAATCACGAGGAAAAGAAAGCAGCGACTGAAAAGAGCTAGATATTCTTGTTATAACTTGTCTCATGATGCCTGAAAATAAATCATGAAGGAAAACTGACGGATCAGCTTTATTTGTAGGGAAACCTTATGATTTGAAATTATTAGTTTCAGTGTTTTTGAATGGAAGTTCCCCAAATCGGAAGTGCCACCCACAATTCAAAACTCAGTAAGGTCATCAGGAATAAGGTGGATATTAATTTAATTTTTTTATGTAATGAACATGTAAATTGTTTACTCGTACTGTGCGTTACATTGGCTTTGCATTACATTTCAGAAAACAAGTTTACACAGCGAGCATTAGTCGAGAGAGTGATGGCAAATTTGACAACTTTCTGTCGTCTGACTAACGTACTAAATAACTTGATATTTTTTTCCCTTTTCAGAACATCAAAGAAACGCCATCATGGATTTTATTTTCTTCAGCTATTGGAGCAAATGGGAAAGCAAAAGTTATGTATGTCATAGTTTCCGTTTACCACTATAGGTTTCCGATTCTGAGAACACCAGAAATGTGAAAGGGGGCCGTTTTATAATTTTTGTTTTTAAAATAAAATCACAAATATTTAATAGATGTTTTCCTTGTCTGCAATCTGTTTAAGACTGTGTGTATTCTTGCAGTGTCAGCTGCCAATCAGCGTTGAAATGACGTAATTTTCCACGGTGATTAGTAACATGGCAGAGATTATCTTTGTGCAAATGATCAGAGACATGACGCAGCGACTACCAATGCAATCAGTGATTTCCCGCCTGACATACTTAGATACTGAATTAGAGTACTAGAAACCAGCAGCACTCCAGTTTTAATGGCTTTCAGTGTGAACAGGGCTTTACATGACAATGCCGTGAAAATAGTAATGCACCGAATCTCTGGCAACTGAAAAAATTCAGCCAAACCAGCAGAAAAAGGAATTTATTTTCTTATTGTGACACATCTAGTGGTGTTAATTTTGTCAGCTTTTCTATTTAGTCTTTGTCCTGTCTCAAATGTACTTTTTAGTTTATCATCACATTAGTCAACCTTGTCATGTTTTTGTTTAGTCAAGTTTTAGTCAATTTAATAGCTGGGCATTTTAGTCTAGTTTTAGTAAATGAAAACTTCACATTTTGGTTAAATTGATAATCATATTGCCTTACATAGTATGAAAAATATATATATATATATAATGGAAGTCAATGGGGTTCAACTGTTTGGTTTCTGACATTCTTCAAAATATCTTCTTTCGTTTAGGATAAAAATTATCCTTTTAACAGAAATTCTCTGATTGGGGAACTTGCACTCCTAACATCCGGCAACCGCAAGCATGAAAGCTCAGTCAGTAATGCGAAGTTTTTGTAGTCCGCAGGTTAAAGCGACCAGAATGCAATTTTTACCCCCAAGAACACTAGTTTTGGCCATGTTTGTAAATTTTGGTATTTTTTTTTCCGACAAAGGTAAAGTCTTTATTTTTTAACTACATATTAGTCTTGTTTTTTTTTCGTCAACAATATATTGCATATTATTATAGTCACAGTTATTGTTTAATTCCCTTGTTGTCTTGTAATCAGTCTTAGTCCTAAAAAAAGGTCATTGAAGAAAGTTGTCATCGTTTTCGTTAACAACATTACACACTAAATATAAAAATGATATAAAACACCGCAGATGCAATGCAAGATAACGTCCTGTGTGAACGACCCCAACAAGTGCTGATAGACAACGGCAATTTTGAAGTCTGGTAGTGGATATTAACAAGTTTTTCTGTATATTAAATATTCACTGTGTATTTCTACAAGCTTGTGACCACAAAGCATATGTTGACTTCACATACGCTAGCTTGTTTTTAAATTAGCCCTGTAATAAAAACTCGAACTCTTGATAGAAACTTACAGCAAACACCTTCCTCTATTTATCAAGGTCATGTGTTTCCAAGACGATGCAAGAGCCTTGGTTACAAGCAGCTAAAAGACTACCATTTAAAAACTCCAGTCTAGGGGTTTTCATAAGCAGGCATGGTGTGTTGATTGGCAAGATGAGCCTGGATCACAAATAAAGGCATATCTCTCGGACAGACATTCAATGGTTCCATTTCGATGGAACAAATGATGATAATTACATGGAAATCAAAAAAAAAAAAAAAAAAGCACTTCATTCGAGGTTTCTTAGTTCTGTTTGAGTGAAGCACTCTGAAGCTTAAACATCCATTTGTACAATTATTTGGTAAAATTATATTAAGGCTGGGCGGTATGGCAGTATCTATGGTGGATGTATTTGAGCAGTTATGTACAATGGCTTCTAATGAACCATTTCAAATAAAAATATAACATAAGATGAAGTAAAATAGTTAAAGGGGTCATATTATGCCCTTTTACCAAGTCTTGTTTTTGGGGTGTACTGAAAAAAAAAAACAAAAAAAAAACACATGTTTCACATATTTTACATTATTATTACAGCACCTCTCTCCCCAGTCTGACTCGATTGAGTCATTTTCTATGATGCCGCTCTTTCCGAAATACGAGATGTGCTGTGATTGGTTAGCTGGCCCAGTGTGTTGTGATTGGCACCACTTGTCACTTGTCGGGAAATGTGACGGCCCTTACCATAACCGCAAGCTCTTCTCAGATGTAAATATTAAGGGTGGCGTCAATTTCATACCAATTCAGACTCAAGAACGTTAACATGAGGATCGTTCAGAACTAGCCTTGTCCTACCAGACTCTCGTACATTTCATTTGTACAGAGAGTCTGGCCTCTCTCCATTGACAAGCGTTAACTTCCTTGAAGGCGGGTCCTCTGTTGAAGTTTAAAACTATTGGATCTGCCCAGAGCCACTCTGGATCTGCCATAACCAATCGCTAACGTTTGGTCGTGACGGATGTCGACTCAAACTAGCGCACGACCTCAAAGTCATCTTTCTCAGCCACTCCCTCTGTTCGCTGATTGGACTGGTAAAAAATTTACCGGAGAAAACCCACGAATATACCATAAACCCAGACGTAGTACAGAAGGAAAATTAAAATTGAGCGGAAGTACGTAGTTAGCTAGTTCAGAACGGATTTCATGCACAGATTTCACAGGACATTTCAGTGGTTCTTTTTTCTTATACAATTTCGATACTATGTTACACAATTTAATCATGATATTTTCCGGAAAGCTATGGTAATACAAACAGTAATCAATCACAAAACCATGGTTTATTGTCCTAAGGGGTGGTAAACAAAGGCGAGAGCTAACAAAAGCTACAGTAAACACTATATCAACACTAATGTTGGCTAGCGAAGCCAAACAGCTTTGCCCTTTGTTACATCGTAGCAACAACATAAAACGTATAACCGTTAATTGAAAACGCAACTACAAGTAGTGAGACATACTTACAATTTGTGATCCACAAACAACAGATTGTCCCGACAAAGTGGGAACTGCTCCATTTCAGAAGAAGCTTTTGTGCATTGTACTCTATTAGGTTCTGGGAGCCGTTCTCCGTAAAATGTGCAGCACACAGATAAACAATTGTTTGCGTTATAATGTTTCAAATAAGTCAAGCACTCTAAGTTCGTCCACCTTAGGAAGGTCAAACAAATGAGTTTTGTGGGGGAAAAAAGCATCTCTCTGACAGCGACAACACCGACTTCTCGCTCAACCTGGCCTCAACAAGGCGGTTTTGCGTATTCTGTGGGCGGAAATTATTTAAATGAGTAACATCTGGAAGAAACGCGTTGTAGTTCATGGAAAGTGGATTATCTTAAATAAAATATCTTCTCTGGAAACTTGCAGATCTTTTTTATGCTCAAACAGCAACAATAAACACTAACTAAAATTGGAAAAGCATAAGACCCCTTTCATTAAATGGATTATGCAAAAATGGTCAGTACTTTTATAATTTAATTTATATTGAAAATAACTAAATAGAGATACATATTGTTTGCAGACTTGCATTGTGGTATTTTAGATATACCGCCCACCCCTACTCTTGGTAATAGCTCACAATTGCTATTGTTACAAATATTTAATACTTTTTAACTGCTCTTGTGCTCATAATGAGGAAAATATTAAGGGTTAAATCACCCAAAAATGAAAATTCTGTCATCATTTACTCACCCTCATGTCATTTCAAACCCTGTTATGCAGCACATGTTTGAGCTTCTGCAAGAACCAATGAGGTTAATTCTCGTGTTACGCAGCACGTTTGAGCTTCTGCAAGAACCAATGAGGTTCATTCTCGTGTTATGCAGCACATGTTTGAGCTTCTGCAAGAACCAATGAGGTTCATTCTCGTGTTACGCAGCACGTTTGAGCTTCAGCAAGAACCAATGAGGTTCATTCTCGTGTTACGCAGAACGTTTGAGCTTCAGCAAGAACCAATGAGGTTCATTCTCATGTTACGCAGCACGTTTGAGCTTCAGCAAGAACCAATGAGGTTCATTCTCGTGTTACGCAGCACGTTTGAGCTTCAGCAAGAACCAATGAGGTTCATTCTCATGTTACGCAGCACGTTTGAGCTTCTCAAGAACCAATGAGGTTCATTCTCGTGTTACGCAGCACGTTTGAGCTACAGCAAGAACCAATGAGGTACATTCTCGTGTTACGCAGCACGTTTGAGCTTCAGCAAGAACCAATGAGGTTCATTCTCATGTTACACAGAACGTTTGAGCTTCTCAAGAACCAATGAGGTTCATTCTCGTGTTACGCAGCACGTTTGAGCTACAGCAAGAACCAATGAGGTACATTCTCGTGTTACGCAGCACGTTTGAGCTTCAGCAAGAACCAATGAGGTTCATTCTCGTGTTACGCAGCTCGTTTGAGCTTCTGCAAGAACCAATGAGGTTCATTCTCGTGTTACGCAGCACGTTTGAGCTTCTGCAAGAACCAATGAGGTTCATTCTCGTGTTACGCAGAACGTTTGAGCTTCAGCAAGAACCAATGAGGTTCATTCTCGTGTTACGCATCACGTTTGAGCTTCAGCAAGAACCAATGAGGTTCATTCTCGTGTTACGCAGAACGTTTGAGCTTCAGCAAGAACCAATGAGGTTCATTCTCGTGTTACGCATCACGTTTGAGCTTCAGCAAGAACCAATGAGGTTCATTCTCGTTTTACGCATCACGTTTGAGCTTCAGCAAGAACCAATGAGGTTCATTCTCGTGTTACGCAGAACGTTTGAGCTTCAGCAAGAACCAATGAGGTTCATTCTCATGTTACGCAGCACGTTTGAGCTTCAGCAAGAACCAATGAGGTTCATTCTCGTGTTACGCAGCACGTTTGAGCTTCAGCAAGAACCAATGAGGTTCATTCTCATGTTACGCAGCACGTTTGAGCTTCAGCAAGAACCAATGAGGTTCATTCTCGTGTTACGCAGCTCGTTTGAGCTTCTGCAAGAACCAATGAGGTTCATTCTCGTGTTACGCAGCTCGTTTGAGCTTCTGCAAGAACCAATGAGGTTCATTCTCGTGTTACGCAGCACGTTTGAGCATCTCAAGAACCAATGAGGTTCATTCTCATGTTACGCAGCACGTTTGAGCTACAGCAAGAACCAATGAGGTTCATTCTTGTGTTACGCAGCACGTTTGAGCATCTCAAGAACCAATGAGGTTCATTCTCATGTTACGCAGCACGTTTGAGCTACAGCAAGAACCAATGAGGTTCATTCTCATGTTACGCAGCACGTTTGAGCATCTCAAGAACCAATGAGGTTCATTCTCGTGTTACGCAGCACGTTTGAGCATCTCAAGAACCAATGAGGTTCATTCTCATGTTACGCAGCACGTTTGAGCATCTCAAGAACCAATGAGGTTCATTCTTGTGTTACGCAGCACGTTTGAGCTTCTGCAAGAACCAATGAGGTTCATTCTCATGTTACGCAGCACGTTTGAGCTACAGCAAGAACCAATGAGGTTCATTCTTGTGTTACGCAGCACGTTTGAGCTTCTGCGAGAACCAATGAGGTTAATTCTTGTGTTACGCAGCACGTTTGAGCTTCTGCAAGAACCAATGAGGTTCATTCTTGTGTTACGCAGCACGTTTGAGCTTCAGCAAGAACCAATGAGGTTCATTCTCGTGTTACGCAGCACGTTTGAGCTTCTGCAAGAACCAATGAGGTACATTCTCGTGTTACGCAGCACGTTTCAGCTTCTGCAAGAACCAATGAGGTTCATTCTCGTGTTACACAGCACGTTTGAGCTTCTGCAAGAACCAATGAGGTACATTCTCGTGTTACGCAGCACGTTTGAGCTTCTCAAGAACCAATGAGGTTCATTCTCATGTTACGCAGCACGTTTGAGCTACAGCAAGAACCAATGAGGTACATTCTCGTGTTACGCAGCACGTTTGAGCTTCTGCAAGAACCAATGAGGTACATTCTCATGTTACGCAGCACGTTTGAGCTTCTGCAAGAACCAATGAGGTTCATTCTCATGTTACGCAGCACGTTTGAGCTTCTGCAAGAACCAATGAGGTACATTCTCGTGTTACGCAGCACGTTTGAGCTTCTGCAAGAACCAATGAGGTACATTCTCGTGTTACGCAGCACGTTTGAGCTTCTGCAAGAACCAATGAGGTTCATTCTTCTGTTACGCAGCACGTTTGAGCTTCTGCAAGAACCAATGAGGTTCATTCTCGTGTTACGCATCACGTTTGAGCATCTCAAGAACCAATGAGGTTCATTCTCATGTTACGCAGCACGTTTGAGCATCTCAAGAACCAATGAGGTTCATTCTTGTGTTACGCAGCACGTTTGAGCTTCTGCAAGAACCAATGAGGTTCATTCTTCTGTTACGCAGCACGTTTGAGCTTCAGCAAGAACCAATGAGGTTCATTCTCGTGTTACGCAGCACGTTTGAGCTTCTGCAAGAACCAATGAGGTTCATTCTTCTGTTACGCAGCACGTTTGAGCTTCAGCAAGAACCAATGAGGTTCATTCTCGTGTTACGCAGCACGTTTGAGCTTCTGCAAGAACCAATGAGGTTCATTCTTCTGTTACGCAGCACGTTTGAGCTTCTGCAAGAACCAATGAGGTTCATTCTTCTGTTACGCAGCACGTTTGAGCTTCTGCAAGAACCAATGAGGTTCATTCTCATGCGTCAAGCAAATAAGGTTGAGCTTCTGTTTATGTTCACTCATCAATGTTTATATGTGAATAAAAGCCTAAATTAAGTCTATTCATCATATAAAGCAATCTAGACTCTTCAGAAAATTTTGATAAACTGCTCGATTCATATGGATTAGTTTTATGATCCCTTTATGAACTTTTTGAAGCGTCAAAGTTGTAGAAATGTCTCATATTTCATTAAAAATATCTTAATTTGTGTTCCAAAGATGACCGAAAATCGTAGGGGTTTGGAACGACACATGGGTGAGTAATAATGAAACATTTTTGGGTGAATTGATAAAGACCTTATGGTGAATAGAGTAAGTACTTCAGAGTGCTGGGACCACAGACACTGAGAGACCTCAGCCACTGCACGCATGCAATAAGAAACATTTCAGCGTGTTCACTGATGTGATCGGTAGCAAATAGAGTTAACCATCATACTTGGGAGCTCTATGCCTGGGAACGGAACTTGTTGTTTGCCTATTACCAATAAATAAACATCACGTTAAACAAAAATCCACACACAAATGATAGAACATACAAACAAGAAACTAGGACTTCAACAATCCTTATTAAACCTTAAAATATTTTTCTAAGCTTTCAAATAAACTTTTTTTTTACACTTCAAGTTGATTTAAGTGCCTTCAAATTAAGAACAAAGACAAGAGCGGGTCTTTTGAGGATTGTTAAAGTCCACACAAAAACCATAAATGTACATAGAACTACTTGGAGTGAACTACTCTCAGGCAATGTGAGTATATAAAGGCCAAGACACATACCACACAAAACCTGCTCATAAATGAATATGCTAAATATCACTGTGCGCTTAATTAAAGGGATAGTTCACTTTAAAATTAAAATTCTGTCATCATTTACTCACCCTCAAGTTGTTTCAAACCTGTATTAATTTATTTCTTCTGCTGAACACAAAGAAAGATATTTTGAAGAATGTCAGTAACCAAACAGTAGTCTGTACCCATTGACTTCCATAGTAGGAAAAAAAAATACTATGGAAGTCAATGGGTACAGACTACTGTTTAGTTACTGACATTCTTCAAAATATCTTTCTTTGTGTTCAGCAGAAGAAATAAATTAATACAGGTTTGAAACAACTTGAGGGTGAGTAAATGATGACAGAATTTTAATTTTAAAGTGAACTATCCCTTTAAGTAAACTGTGTGCTCAAGGTAAGACGCAGGTATCTAAAAATATAAAACAAATAATAGCTGTCTCTCAAAACCTAGATGTCTAATTCCTTTACTGGCCAGTGTCTACCTAAACAGCATGCCGTAAAACTTTCTATCTATTAAAACGTAAAAAAGTATTGTAATGGTAACTAACATGAGTCAAACATATTCTAAGAGTTTGTGCAGTTCTTGAATTGTTGGTTTATATATGCACATGCTTCAGAGAGATATTTTTCAACGTTTGTTTAAAATCTCAGGACCGTACAGTATTAATATCGCACTGTCGATTATTGGAATGAAAGTCACCAATCAATTTGCCGACCCACTCTAACCAATTGGACTTGCTAGTAGGTCCCACTCAAAATCTTAAGAGTTAAAACTGAGGTCCCCGTTTTGAAATATTTAGTTAGTTTCACTATGATATACAGTATGACACAATAGGGAAGAACTTTAATGAACTTCTAAATACTTAGACATTAATACCAAGACATTCGTTGAGTCGAGAGCTACCAATATTGCATAAACTGTTTTTCTAGTTTGGTGGCTTGCTAGGTTCTGGAACAGAACAGAACAGAGCAGATTGTCTAGGTAACTCACGTACTGACTAGGTTTTGAGACAAAGCCTTAGTAAACATCTAGAGACAGTGCTAAATGAATGTGGGAGGGTTAAAAAAACCTCTTGCCCTATCTTGAACTACTTAACAGATCTCCAGAATCAGGTATTCGGCAGGCTGAATAATGCAATCGACCCCTTTATTAACAGGATCACGGTATATATCTCACAAAAACATGTCTAGATTACATTTCACCCCAAACATTTTTTAAATTGCATAGACTAACTAATTTGTTTTCCTTACCAAGTCTTTTTTGCACTGTGGCTTTATTTCCATGACAATTAAACACATTTTCAGTCTGTGCACATTTTTTTTTGGTTTAATACTGAAAGCAGAAAAAAAAAAAATCTAATAATTTTCAACAAGAATTCGGTACAATAAAAAAAAAAGCACCGTTGTATCACTTTTCTGCTTTCAATATTAAACCAAAAACTAATGAATGCAAAACACATGGACCATTTCAACCCTAATTCTCAAAACCACACTGCTTCTTTATAATCTACTTTTGAGGTTGTTGTTTTTTATTAAATTCCCATATTTCTTACTGGTAATTCTTAATACTGTAATACAAACCAGTAAACTATTACTGAAATACAATATTTATACTTAATCACCTTAAAGGCAGTACAACACATACTACCATGAGGTACAAATACTTCACAACCTAAATTTAATATCTTTGTCATATCTTGTGTTTTTAAATTATTATTACACTAATAAGAATGAGATGTTTGCTCGAAAATAAAATTGCAACGTAAAGATTATTCACATTACTTGTGTTTATAAAGTATAACCATTCCTTTTTTTTAATTTTAGGGTCAAATATAAGCAGGACATGTTTTGACAGGTTTTGTGAGTGTTCAGCTGTCTAGTTAGTGTCTATAAACTAAAAATCGTAATAATGTTTAGTCACAGGGTTCAAGCTGCTGGGTCGTGCAGATCTACAGTGTGGTGGCTCTTACATGGCAGCTCCAAGCCGGAGTGTCCAAAGGTGTTGCGGACACATGGAGGAGAGTGCCGCCCATCTGCCATGTCTGACTCCGAACACTGAGCTTCTCCGTGCATGACGGCCAGACCGAGACGCAAACGCTCCGCATACGACTGCGCCCTGAAGAGACAACGACAAGAGAGGGGACACATACAGAGATGTTCCTTATGGGCCTCTTGCCTAGATCTTCATGAGTGCCAGGTTGTGATTCAGTAATTCTGGGAGTTTTAGCATTCATTATAAAGACAGTTCAAAGTGACCGTGTCTGTCAAGCTCTTAAACTGAAAAAGTTCAACTTGTGTGCTACATTACATTATCTTGTGCGGGGAATAGAAAGATGCTTTTTTGTTAGAACTATACAGTTAATGGAATTGTTCTGGTTCTGATTCCACTAAAAATATTAGTTCACCTCAAAATGAAAATGTCCTGATAATTTACTCACCCCAATACCATCCAAGATGTTCAGGTCTTTCTTTCTTCAGTGGAAAAGAAATTAAGATTTTTGAGGAAAACATTTCAGGATTTTTCTCCACACAACAGACTTCAACCGCAACCAAATTGTTGAAGTCCAAATCAATGCAGTTTCAAAGGGCTTTGAAGTGCTTCAAATGGCTCTGCACGATCCCAGCTGAGGAATAGGGTCTTATCTAGAGAAACGATCGGCCATTTAAAACTATTTTTTCAAACGTATATACTTTTTAACCACAATTATTCATCTTGTGCTGGTCTGCGGTAGCCTGACTACGTCAGACTTCGTACTTCCGCTCAATTTCATTTCGCTTCTGTACTTAGTCTGAGACATCGACATGTCTCTCAGTTTTCCTCCGGTCTGAAAACAGCCGGCCAATCAACGAACAGAGGGCGGGCTGAGAGCCGTGACGTAGACGATAAGCGCCGAGTTTGAGATTGGGGAATTCGAAAACGACCGCGGATATTACCATATTATGGAGACAGACAAGGGATGCAATTCGCTCTGTTGTGGAGAATATTCCCGGCATTTCCAAACTGAAGGACGAACAAGAAGAGTGTTTGGTAAACATTTTGAATGGAGGTGATGTCGACATGTGATATCTAGGTCTCTTTTATCTGTCGAGCTCGAACTGGCACCCTTTTGACAGGTCAGTGTCTCCTTTTTTTCCCAGTTCGTAAATATTGCCATGTCACGCTGTAATCTTGCAATTAAGTTGCAGCATTTCGGAAAGACTCGAAATGAACAAAGAGCTGTGTTTGACAGAACTAATCCTAACTTTGACAGTTGGCTGCACATATTTTCCTGTTTCTTTTTACTGTCAAATAATAGTTTAGAGGCCCCGATTGTGCCGTGGATGCGTAGATTTACATCACATAATCTACAAAAGTCGTTGACAGCCATGTTCACTCCGGTATTTCTCTCGATGGTTTCGTTTTCGCATTATTTATAATGTGTTTACAGTGGCAGTTCGATGCTGCTGTCTGGCGCATAACCAAACGTTATGTGATTGGCTTACGGGTAACCAATGATTTTATACTTCAGACTCACATGCGCCTCGATACCCCATGTATGCGGGTTCTTTCTGTTTGATGCTCATTTTTATCTTATTTTATTAAGTAACGCTGTGGACGGTAGAACGTGTGACAGTTACATGAGTTCGATTGGGGAATAAAGTGCGAGTTGTAAGATGCCAATCGCCTCCATGAGTCTGTCTGTCTGGCCTCTGCTATAACTTTAGCTGTTTAACTCTACCGGTATCCCTATTTTTCTTCCTGACAACGCGTTACACTACGTAGACACTTTCCCGTAATCAACGGCAGCGTGACGTCGACCATCGTAGCGCGCGTATTGCAAGCCTAGGGTTCGGTTCGGTGGAAAACAATTCTAAGGTTCGGCAGAAACCGAACCCCTTTAAAAACCCCAGTATTCGGGCGAATCCAAAACCGAATCCTGGATTCGGAGCATTCCCTACTTATTTCTCGACTGGGATCGTGTAGAGACTTTGAAGCTGCATTGAGACGGACATTTGAAACTTCTTTGAACATTGGGATAGATGGGTGCGGTTGAAGTCCATTCTGTGCAGAAAAATCCTGGAATGATTTCCTCAAAAACCTAAATTTCTTTCCGACTGAAGAAAGAAAGACATGGACATCTTGTATGACATTGGGGTGAGTAAATTATCAGGAAATTTTCATTTTGATGTGAACTAATCCTTCAACAATTCTGGTTTCAGTGTAAATCTGTATGCAAGCGTTCTCAGCTCGGTTTAACCCATGTCACAATGTTTAAACACACTCCCTCATCCACTTCCATCTAGCCCTGCTTTCACCCACAAAACACACACAAACGGAAAACAAATCCAGGAGGAACAGTTACCGTTTTGCAGCGGATGGGGACTTGGCTACAATGATAGCATTTCTATAATCAGGAACCTATGCAAAACAGAAATAGGAAGAAGAGAAATTATCAATATTAATGATTTTATCATTTTAACAATTTAAAAAAGGTGAAGTTGTTGGCTGTGAATGCCGCCGACCTCCTCCTGAATGTACTGCAGCAGGAATGGAGAAGCCCGCAGGTTGTCCACGGGGAATGTGAAGAAGCCCTGGATCTCTTTCTGGTGCAGATCCATTGTGATTATATGAGTCAGACCTAGTTATCCATGCAGAGAGAAAAATGTGTTTGTAAAATGCATAGTTTTCATTTGAAGCAGACAGCAGTCATCGAGTGTTCAGCATGCACGTATAACGATAGAGACTTAATGCTACGTCCAAACATTAGAAGGAACATCAGACACGTTATAACGCATTACCTGCTTTAGCTAGCATGGAGGCGAGCAGTTTGCACACTATAGACCCTCTCTTCCTCATCTTACACTGTTTGCTGTAGGGGAAGTACGGGATCACGCCGATGATGTTCTTGGCACAGGAGGTCTTCAGTGCATAGGCCATAATCAGCAGCTCCATAATAGCCGTGTTGACATCTCTGACAGAGACAGAAAAATAGATTTTAGCCAACGGTTCAGAAGTGCTTCTGGGCCTGAAAGACGACTGCATGCAGCTCACAATAAAAGGTAAGATGCCATGTATATAAATACTAAAAAACATGGATTTTCACCTTTTGTGTTCAATGGAAAGAGATTGTAAGTAAATGGTTTTTGGGTGAACTAACCAGTTAAAGGAGAACTCCGGGCAATTTAAGTTAATCTTGATCGTTATACCTTTGTGAGTACTGTCTATAGAAGAAAACCCAAACCGGATTGGTGCTTGCAACACGGAGCTGCTACCGCTAATGCCCAGAGCTCCACTCAGCTAAACAGCAGTTATGGGGGCATATTCATAAAGAGTGTTTTTGTGCCTCTTAACAGACACAAAATGCAATTAAAATGTCATGAACAGGGTCCTTACATGACAACAAGATGCGTTTGGCAACTTAGCCATTGTTTAAATTCACCTAAATAGTGTTTTAGACTGCTAGCTGTAGTCTCGCGCTGAAGTCCTGTGGGAACTCCCGTTGTATTGTAGCCGGAAAAAGGTAAATAGCAGTGTGCAGGTGGAGGAGTGTCGTGTGAAGAGTGAAGATCGGAGTTGCTCACAAATGAAGAAGAAATGGTTCGTAACTATGGAGAATATAGAAGATTTTGAACACATGGAAGAGGCTTTTGAGTTTGATGGTCGTCCTTATTTATTCAAACCCGAGTATACAGACGAAGAACTAGCCTCACACTCTTCAGTCAACAATACCCTTTCCCGGCTACAACGGGAGTTCCCACGGGACTACAGCTAGCCGCCTAAAACACTATTTAGGTGAAGTTAAACAATGGCTAAGTTGCTAAATGCATCTTGTTGTCATGTAAGGACCCTGATCATGTTGGACAGACATTTGTTTTAGACGTTTTAGCTGAGTGGAGCTCTGGGCATTAGCGGTAGCAGCTCCGTGTTGCAAGCACCAATCCGGTTCGGGTTTTCTTCTATAGACAGTACTCACAAAGGTATAACGATCAAGATTAACATAAAAATTGCCCGGAGTTCTCCTTTAACTGGCAACTACAACTCACATTAAAAATATCACCTTGTGTGCAATGATGCATTATATATGATTTTAGATTGCACAGATAAGTTTAAACAGCCTGAAGTTACTTAATAAGAGTGCCGATTTCCTATTCTGAATCCGATCCAACGCACTCTCACCTGGGAATGGTTTGGATGATGAAGATTGTTTGGCCTCTCACAGACTCTTTGATCTCAACTCTCGTTTCTGCAAGACAGAAGCAAGCGCATCAATAAAGCAACATTAAATGGATTATTCAGTTGCTACGAACTGCTTTTTCGGTGAAATGTAATATTTTACCTCAAACAAAAATAAGAAATTTACTTTGCGACCATTAAAAAACATCAATAAAGTTTGAACGCGTGTAGTCATGTGACTGATATCTGGACACACTGCAACATCAGCCATGTTGTCATCATATCATGTGACGTCGCTCGAGCTTCACCGTCACAAATCCTCTGGTGTGGCCTCATGGGATTGTAAAGTGTCCATCAGATACGCATTTCATACGTGGACACACAATCTGGCCGTATGAAGAAGGTCATCCGGGTGCTTTGAATGTCAGTGCTGTGTATTCAGATATACTGCATTTTTTCAGATAGTGTTTTTCTTCTACTAGATAGGACACATGGTAGGTCTCATTCACTAACACACAAATGTTATCAAGAACAAAATCACGATTCACCAACTTTTGTACTAAAAGTTGTTACGAAAAAAAAACTAAAATGTTGGTAAAAGTGAAACCACACAATATATAATCATATAAAGGCACCACAAAATTGACAATTCTTATTTATATGAATTATTGCAGGATTTATTATAAACAATTGATCCATGCACAAATATTTTTTTAATTAAAGTGTCTTGTAGACTTTAATCAAAATATCTTCCCCTCCAGCATCTCTTCTCTTCTCTGATGATGTGTTTACAGGCGTGAGGGCGGAGCAACCTGTCACTCACATGAGATCAGCCAATAGCAAACCACAATCGACAAAAACAAATCTAGTCCTACAATTTTGTTCTTATTCGAGAAGCCGTTTCACTCGTACATACATACGTCACAAGAAAGAAGAAAAGACTAGTGCAGCTTCCATCGAATGACGACTTGAACTGCATTTCATCATACACAGTGAAATATTAAGAAGTAAGCAGTGTTATGGCTCATCTGCAAGGTTTCTCTGAACAACAACACAGATATGCACATGTACAGCTGGGCCAATGAGTGGTAGAAAACGGTGTTTATCGTGTTTGAGCGTGTGTTTGCAGATGCTTGTGCTCTCAGATACGTCTTCAGAGAAGCTCACGTGTTTGCTGAGCGTGACGAAAGGCTGTAAAGGAAAGGGTCGTACAGAAAGCCCTTATTTGGAGATCGCCTGGGCGTGTTTTATGCAAACAAACGACTATAATCTCGGACACACGGCCGCTCATTAGAATACTCCAGATTCATTAACATTAGAACGAGATTAAGAACAAATGTATGTGTGTGCAACGTGTTGTCAATTAGGTAGAATTGTTTTGTGAGAAGTTCTCTGCGTACAGATATGAAACAATCCTTTGAGTGTTGTGTGATGTAGGAACATTATTGTCATGAATAGTGCAGAGCTTGAGAGAGATGCAGATGAAGCTTGAAAGTGCAAAAATGCATTGATGGCTTTTTCTAAGCCTAGTGATTACACAAAAATCAGTGATGTAATGCAGTAAGGAGAATCACGTTTTGGTTACACTTTATTTTTACAGTGTCATTGTAACATTAAGTTACTGTAGTACAATAAATTATGCATAATTACATGCAACAAACCCTAATCCTCACACTATAGTAAGTAGGCTACATGTAGTTACTTAATATTACTCAGTACTAAAATATATAATTACAGTGTAACAAAGACACTGTACAGTGTAATTATATAATTATAAGTACTGGGTAATATTAATTAACAACATGCACTAGGATTAGGATTTTGTTTGATGTTTAGTTGTATCATATGTAATTATGCACAATTTACTGATATTACTATGGTAAGTAAATGTAAAAATGCAACAAGGACACTGTAAAATAAAGTGTTACCAAATAAAGTGTAGCACTTTATTGCAAGGAGTTTGTTACCGTGTAATTATAGAATTAAGCACTAAGTGATATCAATGAACAACATGTAGGCTACTTACTATATAATTAGGGTTAGATGTTTGCAATTATGAATGATTTACTAAATATGTTATTATTACTCGAGCAAGTACACTATACCCATTTATGTATTAAGATTAACATAAAAGCTTTACGGTTCGCACAATATATGACTTTTTAAAATCAAATTATAGTGAAAATGAGTTCAGTCCGTGTCAAAACTGACAGGGTGTCAAGGGTCAACCTGTATTTGAACACACAAAGCATTATATTGATCACCTCTGTTTGACTCCTGGTACACAACTGATTTCCCCAGCTCGACTCCAAGACGCCTGCGCAAACACAAGCAGAAAAACACGACAGGTTATGTCTTATCATGACAGTAACTTTGAAGCTTTGATTAAATAGATTTGTATTCCTTCAGTCAAGAGTTTGCAATGCATGCAGGATGTTTGTCAGTCACATGCACAGCTTATGTGATGAATAGCCCACTGTTCCTGATCTCTGCACGTGCACGAGATAAACATTACATTTAGCCACAGTGTCCTGAAGTAAGCACACTTATGTGATGTGCAAGAGCACAATGGTGATGCTTTATAGATCAGTTATCAATCACAATCTTATACAACTAGCCTACATGTGATCATCAAAGTGATGCTGCGAAGAAACAGGCCAGGTTTCTGCTGATCTACAGGCCACTGTCACAACAAAATCACATTTATACATCAAAATCAGCTTCTATAATCGCGAAATATCGAGCAATTGGTCGTTGGATACTTTACTTACTCTGTAATCCTCTTAGAGAGCTCAATGCAGGCGGGCGTAGAGTTGGCCGAGAAAACACGATAACCACTTTTAGCCACGTTCATGATCAACTAACCCAATGACCGACAACAAACACTGAGCCGTTTACAGGTCTACTGCTACCGAGTCTTTGTGGGTTTATCTTCGTGTTTACAAAGGAAAGCCTGTGGGATGTTGTAATGGCTATTGAAGAAGACCAACGTTTACTGCGGTTTCCAAACAACCATAGCGATTTCTTCTGCGCGAGCTCCACCACTGCTGTCTATGAACGCACGACGCCTCGCTACTGACGCCTGGCGGCGGGCGCGTGTGAATCATTCGATTCCTTTGAGAATCATTTGAACCAGTGATTCGAAGCGGGGGTCAAACTGTTAAAGTCACGTGATTTCAACAAACGAGGCTTCGTTACTTCAACTGTTTTCAAACGTTTCGAAATGTAAGTTTATGAACCAGTGTCTATATCGTTTATACCTGATTTCTGTAATCTGTAGACATTGTAATGCCACATTGTATAAAAAGGGACAGTTGTGATTAACGAAGCAGCCCCCATAAAACAAATCAAGCCCTATATTTTAACAAAATAACACATTTTATACCCGATGCTTCATTTAATGGTATTGTTTGTTAATAGCATTTAATAGAGTACACTTTCAATAAAACATTTGCGTAAATTGCGCACGTAAAATGTGTTTTTATGCATGTTTGGGCTGGATTTTCGTCGCATTTACACGATATTGACCAGCAGAGGTCACCAGCGTGTCGCGTTTTGAGGACTTCGAAACAACGAATCATTTTGCGAAGCAATTGTTTTAATTGATTCAAAGTTCACTACAGCCACTGTGAAGGGCACAGAGCACCTCGTCAACAACTAGGATGGTTAAGTAATTGGCATTGCTGTAAACAAAACCAGCATGCCCACTGTGTATGCTTTGTTTGAAATCAATATGAAAAAGATTATAAATAATGACAGTAACAAAGTGCATTGTTTCAGTAATAGCTTTGTTTAAATGCATATGGTGACGACACTAGGCAATCTATTTAATTGGTGTTGTTGTGTGTTTGAGAGAGAGAGAGAGAGAGAGAGAGAGAGAGAGAGAGAGAGAGAGAGAGAGAGAGAGAGAGAGAGAGAGAGAGAGAGAGAGAGAGAGAGAGCGCATGTGTGTTCCACATTGCATTCATGCTCTATACCAGGCCTTCATTGTGGTGTGAACTTTTTCAGATTTATGCTGCATGGATTAATAGATTTTTTATTATTATTATTATTTTTTTATGTAATGAGAACTTAACTTTTTCTTAAGAATACTTTTGTAAATCCAGCCCCTGGATATCAGTATAACAGTGTTTCTTACAGAGTAAGAGTAAGAAGTAATACACCGCTTGTGGGACACAATAAATACAATATTGATTTTAAATATTTTCACAGAAGAATGAAAGTCAAACTGTCATTGTACAACAGATGCACCTTAAAGTTTGAAAAATAAGTTTCTTAAATTAATAAATGTTCTCTGCTTAAGCGCAAGAGACCTGATCTGGTGTCTTCCTATTGCATTTGACTACTCGTTAAGATTTAGATTTGGTTTTGGGATAATGATCCTAGACCAACACTATCAAGTAGTGTCTATCTAAAGTTTCAAACTTTAGAACAATTTTATTGACATATAACATTTAATACCACTTTTATGTATAGCTTCAGATTAACCCCTTACCTGTCATTCGCCTTTTTGCGCATATACATGAAAATGCACTGTCTAAACTTAAATGGTTGTAATTCATGAATGCTTTACAGACCTAAGGTTGGTCTCTTTAAGAAGACACTCATGAGATTGTTAGAAGCAATTCTTTTTTTTTTTTATTAATCAGTCATACTTTCGAGACATGTTTACAAGACAGCACACTGCCGATAAAAAATAAAACAACGGACACTCGGGTTTGATTGGGTAGTGCTAGCATGTACCTGTCTTACATAAACTAAAATAAAGTTTATATATCATATTTTCTGGCTAGTTTACTTTAGTGTTTTTTTTATAATACACCATACTTTCACCTATACTGAATAATTAAAAACAAGTTTAAATGGGTATATCTTCTATAAATATTCATTTTTCTTCATTTTCTTTTTTGCCTACTCCAGTTGTTAAAACTCACTAGACATGCTTATTCTGTTTGGGCACTTTTTGTGTGAAATCATATTTATTTTGTCCATCAAAAGTGTGCTTTCACTTTAATTGAGCGTGAGCAGCGCAGGAATAGACACACTATCACGCCCCCTAACATTAGTACTTTTCTTCTACTACGTGCTGCAGAATGTACCAGACAACATTCCCAGATTCCTCTTTGCAGGAACAAAAGTTTATTTAGCGGCCAGGAGTTCTCTTGTGTCACTTACTAAGAGAGACTCCCTGAACAGAAGATCACACGCATATTTATACTTTGTAAATAATGCAAGGGTTAGTAAATACCCAATACAATTTCTGATTGGTTACATTCAGCAATGCAAAATCACATGACTGTCTTTCACAGGATTAATAATTCTAATGTCTAGATTACATGATAATGTGATATAAACATACATAATAAGTGGCATATCTGTTTACAATCATCCTTGCTATACGTATCTTTTATGTATACTCTTATACTAGTAACAAATCACTTTTACTAGTTCTTCTCATAATCTTTGTGTGACCCTTCCCAGTATATTCAGGGCACCTTGATATATTTATAGCAGCATAAGCATGCATATTTCATTGAAGCAGAAGTCACACTAGACAAAAATCATCAAGTTTCCATCTTTCAAAAATACTTTTCAGAGTTCTTCTATATTGACCCTTATTACAACCATCAACTCCCCTCATTTCACATTAAGTTTTTTTTTCTTGCACAGTATACTTACTTAAACATGCATACATGATTGGCTGTTTAGATGTTAGATGCTCAGATATTTGAATACTGTCAGTAACAGATATGCATGTATAGCTGCAGGCTAAATGAAGCAGAATCCCAGAGCATCAATTTCATCTCCGCTTCTCCCAGTAATGCCGCAACACTTTCCAGACTTCACATCAACATTGACAGGCTTACCCAGCAGTGGACACTTGACGGATAATGTTGTTCTTTTACCATTACTTTTGGCAACCACAAATTCCAAACCTCCACATCTGTTCTCTTTCTTATTTGGCCACAGAGTCGCAGAGACAATTTTATCCTTGTCGTCAAATAGAAACTCATGTTGGGCACATCCTGGTCGATTGCCAACTTCAATCATGTGGCCACAGTTGAAGATCACCTTGATTGTTCTCAGTGTTTCCTAAAAGGCACACATGTATTTCATGTGAATAAGTAAATGAAAATAAGGCAAAAAATTGCAGGAATCAAATATGAGAAATAGAATGAAAACAATATTCACACACTTGATTGTAAGTAAAGCAGATCCTCTTAAAAGTGTTGCTGGAGGCAGACTTAAAGAAGAATTCATCACCTCCTCTCCCACCTACAATCACAGGTTGTGCTGAGAAAGGAACTAAGAGAAAAAACAATGGTGATATTCACATTGCAGCAGAATATGCCACATATAGCAATTGTTGTCTGGCCAAATTCTGGGCAACACAACAAGTTTCTCTCAGCCCATATGCAGCAAAGAACGATGTCCCTTGACTGGCCCAGATCTGGACTACAGACATGAGCGACACATAACTCGCCCAGGTCTCAGCCAAATAATAACCCAAAACCAGCCCTGAACTGGGCCGGGTCAAATTTTAATGGTACCAAATCTCAGCATTCAGTAAACCATCACAACACTAATATTTGCCAACAAAAAAATCTGTTATGTATCTATCCATTGCAAGTAAAACACAAATTCACAACTTAGGGGATGTTTACACCTGGCCACTTCATGCTTTTCTCAGATCGAAAAGCTCTCTGATTTATCAAAACGATTCCATTTACAGCTGGTCACATAAATGTGTTTTTGCAAAACGGATATAAATCCGATCTTCAATTCCCGCACTATATGCAGATTTAATGTCCACGTCACCGAAAGCAACAGTTATGAGCTGCATTTTATTGATCATCAGCTAAAATTTCTAAATCAAAGACCGCAATAAGAGAGAGCAGCAACAGCCCTGGTAAGAGCATTTCGGTTCTTTATTTTTAATGAAGATGATTGTGTGTTAAGCGTCCGCGACTTACTTTCACTTTGATTTGCGATAGTTTGCACGTTGGCTTGATGCTCATCTGCGGTGATGTTTGCTGCAGTAGCGCCGTCATATCTGGCTATAACATGACATGTACATGTGTAACGAAGAGGCAGAGTCGTGCGGATCCATTTGCAGTGAGTTTTATTAAACAGAAAAGCACACAGAGAGGAAACCGTGAAGAACAGGTTTAAGGGGCAAATCCAAACTCAGCAACGATACCAGGCTAGGGTCGGGGCAGGCAGCAGACACACAGAGACCAGGAGGGTGGGCAAGGATAGATAAACCAGGGAAATCCAGAGAACGTAGAATCCACAGTAGTGTTTGAACCTGGCAGATGCAAGACCTCGCGCCGAGCACAGAGAGAGAGCAGCTTACATAGAGGGGAGAAGTGGCTGCACCTGTGCAGGTGATTAGGATGGGAGATGTAGGCTAATGCAATATTCAGGAGAGGGAGTTCTTTGACGACCAGAGCGAGACACTGATGATGAGCGATCTATGACAACATGTAGCCTATAACATGCTCTCACACGTTTATTTTTTTGTATTTTTGGGACCAGTAAAATTTACATATGTGGCTTCAACAAACAGTTGCATTTACACTTGTCCAGTTTCATCTGGAATCTGGCCCAGACCTCCTCCTAAAGTGGTTTGAGCGATCGGATTCAAATCCGTCTCGAATGCGTTTCGGAGGGCATTTACACCTCGTCTTTTCACGATCGGATAGCTATCAGATCACTGAACAAGCATGACGTGGCCAGGTGTAAACAGCCCCTTAGTGTCTGCAACTCACACTAGGTGTGTGTCACTTTCCGGGGCTGTGACCGAGTAGAGGTTCTTTCCTGGAACTGCATTTACTGCATTTAAGTTATACTTTATATTGTCAAGTTATTACTGTATTTTGCTTATGCATATCTTTACTCTCTTAATGTCCTTTTCTCTCTTGTTGTTGGCAGGATCTGGGCACCCGGGGGTAGACGAGTGGCCTTCTTTGGGTGGTGGCATCCATCACTGTGTGTCATGCTCTTCACTGACATTAGTCGGTGTGTGTGGACTGTGATTTGAGTGATTATTTAAGGATGATATTCTATCTGAGACTGCCCCCCTTGGTAATCCCTAGTTCCTTTGCCAATAATAATTAAACTTCCCAAATGAGATGAGTGTGGCTGCTTGTCAATGCCTCTTTTAACTATCTATGACTCTTTTAACAATTAAATATTTGTGTACGATTACCTATGTCTCTGGCTCTAATGGTGATTAGAACCTGTGTGCCTTTAGAGGGCGCTTTAAATTCCTTGGGCGAAATTCCCAAGGTGGCGTAGTCGGAAAGTGATATCAACTTTGGTTTGCTGAGCGTGTGTATTATTAGTGCGCCGCCCCACACTATAGCTCCCGCTCTGCCACATGTAGATTATGTGTACAGTAATATTACTGTAGATGCTATTGTTTTCACAGTATTAATACTGTATTCTCAACAGTTTAATGCTGTATAAGCTCTTTACAGTATATTACTGTATTACTGATTTTCAATGAATTCTGGGAAAATACAAGCCTACTGTAAATCTAAATACAATACTAAATGACCGCGACCACAAACAACCACACACCTCCTCTTGCAACGGCTCTGTGACAGACTCATTTTATTCTGATGTGATTTGCAAGATATAAAGCTATGTTGTAGTTGATACGTTTCCACGTGTTGCGGAACTGGCCTCCGTTACACATGCAATCCCAAGAGTGGAGTTTTTTTCATAATAGCAGAAGCAAAACAAAATAATGTTTCACGAAAAATAAAGCGCAGATGAACTAATGACATGCACAAAAAAATGATGTACAGTACACAATAGTAATTACAAACAAGAGTTTGTTTAGATGCTAACAGCACAGCAGCTCCTGGCAAACAATGACACTCAAACCCAGTGATTCTCACGTATGGAGCCGAATCAAAGTCTGTTTTCAGTCCTTACTGCTTAGCTCTCTCCAGCGCTGGACAGCTTTTATAATATTCACGCGAGTCCTAAAGGTCTTGCCCAGTCATAACCCTTCACTTTCCAGTGAATTCTTCTGAGTTTTTCTCTTTTGTATTGTGTCTCATCTCTATTTCTGCAGTCTTTCTTCAAATCTCTCTCTTGCTCGTTCTCTATCTTCCACCGTCATATGCCCCCTAATGCTGATTGGCTGACACACATTTGTTGTGTTGGTCCGACTAACTTCCAAACAGCATTTTTCAAATACCGCTTACCCCACCTAAAAAAGGGTATTATTTTACAATAAATGACTGTGAAATCAATTCATGCTGGTTAATTTATTTATTTATTTTACAAATGACTGTGAATCAACAGCAAAATAATGCTGACATCACACAACTAACTGCTCTTGTTTTACTGTGAATTCACATTATAAAGTTGTCTTTAACCACGATGCCACTGTAATAAATGTATCTCTTTCCAGCAGCCATATCACCCTGTTGCCCAAGAATGGTTGCCCACTGAAGCAGGGTTGAGCCTGGTTGCCAGGTTGCTGCTGGTAGAGGTGTTAGTGAGGCCAGAGGGGGCGCTCACCCTAACGCCCCAGTGTGGTTCTTAACGCCCCAATATAGTGACGGGGACACTATACTGTCAAAGAGCGCCGTCCTTCGAATGAGACGTTAAACTGAGGTCCTGACTCTCTGTGGTCACAAAAAATCCCAGGATGTCTTTCGAAAGAGTAGGGGTGTAACCCGGGCATCCTGGCCAAATTTGCCCCTTGGCCTCTGTCCATCATGGCCTCCTAATCATCCCCATATATATATATATATATATATATATATATCAGTGGTGGGCCGTCAGGGCCAGCAAGGCCTTCTCTGCTGGCCTAAACACTATCAGAGTCACTGACTTGCACTTTAATATATTTTTTTATGAATGAGTATTAACAGAGAATGTCTAATAAGGGGAGAAGTTTCACTCTCGCTACACTTCCGGCTTCTGAACTGGTTGCAGTTCCACTCTGGTTCCATATGAGGGCGCTCACAGGACGAGTGCAGAATGAATGGAGGTCTATGGAGCTATACCCCTCAAAATCCACTTTTCTCAGGATATAATTTTTTGTCTAGTAATTTGAATGTTGTATTTGAAAGGAGATACAAAAAAATTGCACATTGCTGGGTGTTAGATTTTTTAGAGTCACTTATTTGCTTTAAAAAGTCTTTTAAAATGTCAATGACGTCATACACATCGTACGACCAGAGATACTGCTTTACGGCAATCCTTCAGTCACTTTGGTGTTTTCTCGCTCTGCACTTTCTTTTCTCTCGAGGCATCGACAACACAGCGGACACAGGTAAACACACAACACAGCTGACACAGGTAAATACACATGCTAGAAGAGTTTCTGATAGAATACATTCTGGTCCCGCTTCGGATGCCACGATATCATCAAGCGGTATCTCTGGTCGTAATCAGTCCTGCACTGACCAATCAGCGTTCATAAGCAGAATGCTAGCGTGTTATGGGCAACAACAACTCAACCTGTAAGAAATCGAAAGAACATAAGTACTCGTTCATTCAACTTTCGACCTATAACCCATGTTGAACTTGCCAAACCTACAATCAAATCTGAGATTTCTCAACGGCAATCGGGTGAAAGAGACACATTTAGCCGTCTAGCTCCATAGACTCCCATTAATTTTGCACTCGGGCGATCGCCCCCAGTGGAACTCTGGTGGAACTACAACCAAAAATTCGGTACAATAGGACTTAATAAGGAGTGGGCAGGCTCTCCGTAGACACGCTCTGACACGCTCTGATATTAAATTATTCCCAATAGTCCATTTTCTTAATGTCATAGCTTTTCTCTTGGTTGCGCTGCTTCCAGTAGTGTATATTTATTTTAGCACTGTTATCCAATCATATTTCAGCCATCATGTGTTGCCAGGGTTAAATATATCTGCCTCGAGGCCTTCAGAATCGATAGTGCGGATGCCTGTAGGTTAAAATGAATGGCAATGAAACGGTTGCTTTAACCAAACAGATAATCAATCAGATTTCGAGTTGACTGCACCGGGGCCATCTAGCAGGCGGACAATAACGTAAGCATTTCCACGCCCTTTAATTGGATGGTCAGAGCGATTACTACTATTATTACTGGAAGTCAGAGCTAACCGCATCTGTAGCGAACTGTGTAAACTAACATATATTCCTGTAGATTTAATAGTTTTTCAACCCACAAATTAATATTTATTTCCTTCCTCGACCACCAGCAGGTTCAAACCTACCAGGAAAAATCCCTTATCCAGTTTACGCAGAGTCACGGATCTCTATCGATCTGTCCGGGTAAAAACAGAACTGACTGCATGTATGCCAAGACTGATTTTGAAGGCAAAAGTTCCGCTGATCTCATTGATATCGTTCAAAAATCTGTGTGAGAGTTTGTGTCGGCTGTAACGTTACACATCGTCATGTTTTGCGGTGTTTTCCCTGTTTAACGTTACTGCTTCTATCGAGCAGACACTCTCAGCACTAAAGCGAATTAAAACTTATGCCAGAAATACGACGGGACAGACTGGACTTTCAGCACATTAGCCTCTATGGCGATAGGTTGGGACTGAAACGCACAGACAACCTGTACAACCAAGTAATTTAAGTATTTTTGAGGAAAGAAATTAGGATGGATTTTGTGTAAAAAAATAATCAATAGTTTTGGAGAGTAGGCTATAATGCATTTTTTGCCCCCGGTTTTGTCCGTGGTGAATATGATTTTCTTCCTAATTTTTCTTGTAAATTTATGATCGAAACAACTTTTTTCAAACATACTATTGTAACCATTGATGGATAAGTCAAGGGAGGATCCGTTTCTGAATTTATAATCGGAACGCAAGAACCACTACACTAACACAAAAGCCGAACTCACTCGCTCGTTTCTCTCTACCCGGCCTTTCCCGAACTCACCGCATTAACCCTATAACTGCCGGAGCAGTTAAAAACAGGAATTTCACAACAATGTGCGTGCGGTGCTACACTATTAAGTAAGGGATAATCCACGGCTAGCCATGCATTAAAGGATTCCGCTTCGCGTCGGGTGGTTCTTCACCTCTACCCCGTGCATTAAAATCCTTTAATGCATGGCTAGCCGTGGACTTATCCCTTACTTAATAGTGTAGCACCGCACGCACATTGTTGTTATCCCGCTTATACCTTGGTTATTTGCCAAGTTAAAAATAAGTTAAAGCTGTAACTGTGTAATTTTTTAACATACGAGTAAAAATGACGGTTATTTTTTTAAGTTACGACTCGTTAGTTCTAGCACTCCGTCCGCTTTAAATAAAGTAGAGCCATCGGATTGCTTTTGTTTGAATGAATTATCACATTAATTTAAATTCATTATTAAAAGTGAGAGACAGAGAACTGAAAGAGAAGGAACAGAGAGAGAGAGAGAGAGAGAGAGAGAGAGAGAGAGAGAGAGAGGTGTGTGCGCGAGTTACCTGTGTGCATCTCTTCTTTAAAGTCTACAGTCCCCTCGTTGCTTTAAAATTATTTATGAATGACAGGCAACACTGACAGTGACAAGGCAATCTTTATTTGAACTAATCATGTCATTTATTTAAATGACTTATGTAGAGTGTGAAATAAAACCGGCGTCTCTAACCACGATTACTATATAAAGACACATTACATTTATTGAAATGCATAAAATTAAATGAAAACAAAAAAATAAAACAGTTGGAAATTTCGATAGGAGATCATTTTACTCATCATTATACTAATTGATGTTAAACTCCACATTTCCATTTATCGTGAATTTAGACATGGAAAAGGGTAAATAAACCTAAATAAACATTTTCATATGCGTCTCTCACTCTGTTTGCAAGTGTAACTGTGTTACTATGGTTACTAATGTTTATAGTAGCGAACTGCGAATTAATTTCGAACTGTAATCAACTGACTGGAACTACCTGTGCATTAAACGGTTTTACTGCACACCTTCCAGCCAATCAGAATCGAGTATTTAAACAGTCCGTGGTATAAAGGTTATTAATTCGGGTTGGACATCACTGAAGGCGGTGTGAAATGCACGGCCTGCCACCAGCGCTGTATAAATGTAATGAATTATTATTTTCTCACTATTTTTTAAGTCACCATAATGGTGATTAGTGTTCAAATAGCTTTCCGATCTAGCGAAAACATTTGTTTAAATCATGACAACCACATAGCTTTGACCGCATCGCTTTCATTATGAGTGCGCTTGTCACGCCTACATTTGAAATAAAGAACTTGAGCGTGCAAAAGACGCGATATGTGAACGGCCCCTTAAAGTAATTGTCACGGTTCATGAATTCGCTGTCTCCTTTCTCTCGTCTTGTGTGTGTATTTGTGCATGTGGGCGGAGCCGCTGATCACTGCTGCTGATCAGCACACACAGCTGTGGCTGATCAGCGCGCCAGCTGCAGTTGATCAGCGCTCTCTATTTAGTCTCTGTTTTCCCCTTGTCTTTGTCAGAGTGTTGTTGGATGTTCCCTCTGTTCCAGCCTGTTTCTTGTTTTTATGTGTTCCCGCCTGTCGCTGTGTGTTCGTCGTTGTTCTGCAACCCACGATATCTACTTCCTGGTTTTCGCTCCCGTCTTCCTCACCATCATCCCGGACTGCTTCCATCATCCTCATCTTCACCTTCATCATCACCATCACCATCGGATCTTCACTGAAGGACTGGGCTGACCTCAGCGTCCCTGTGCTGCCAAGTGCTACTCATCTCTGGACACTATTTCCTCCACCACTCTCACCATCTCTGGCCTACTCTCCTAATAAATATAACTTTTACTTGCAATTGAATCTTCCTCATCATTTCGTTACAGAACGCTCTGACCAAACATGGATTCAGCAAGTACACCTGATCACAACGAGTTCCTGTCACCCAGTATTTCAAGAATGGACCAACAAGAGGAGAATCTGGCCGTCACGGGGCGAGCGGTACAAGCCTTGGTAGCACAAGTGTCCGAGCTGACCCAACAGATTCATCACCTCGCTTGTCCCACTGCGCCCAGCCCACCGCCGATTCTTCTCACTCCACCAGCATCCAGCCGCCAGCCCGAACCGCGCCTGCCTACCTCGGAGTGTTACTCTGGTGAGCCTAATTATTGTAGATCTTTCCTGATGAAATGTTCCATGTTCTTTGCCCTCCAGCCACAGACGTTCAGCACGGAGGAATTTAAGGTGGCCTTCGTTCTGACACTGCTCTCATGGCAGGCGGGCGGCCTTGTGGGGAACGGCGGTGTGGGAGAACCAACATCTATGCTGTTCCTCGTTTCAGACACTCTCGGAAGAGATGAGGCGTGTTTTCGACCGGGCGGTGGCAGGAAGGGAGGCAGCTCGTCAACTCGCCGACCTCCGTCAGGGTAATCGCTCGGTCAGTGACTACTTGATTGATTTCCGAACCCTGGCCGCTGAGTGCCACTGGAACGAGGAAGCACAGTGGGACATTTTCCTGCATGGGCTGGCTGACCGCATCCAGAAGGAGATCTTCACATTGGACCTCCCCAGTAAACTTGATGGGCTGATTGAGCTGGCTTTGAGGGTGGACGCTCGTCTCAATCGTCTGGAACAGCGATCCAGGAGGTTTCCTCATCCAGGGAGCGTCAAATGCCATCAGGCCAGCGGCGGTGATGCGGTCAGCCCCGTCTTCGATCTCAAGCCCATGCAGGTGGGTCGAGCTCGGCTTTCCTGGGAGGAGAGAGAGAGACGGAGATCCCGGGGTCTTTGCCTCTACTGTGGCGAAACTTCCTCAACAAATGTCCGGTAAAAGACCGGGCCCAGCATGTAAACAGGAGGCTACTGTCGGGCGGGATCTCCGTGGATAAGACATCATCCTCTACTCTCCTCCCGGTAAGACTGCTGTGGGCAGCCCGTTCCCACATCTGTCAAGCACTTCTGGATTCAGGGGCGGAGGGTAACTTCATGGACTTGTCATTGGCACAGACACTCGGTATACCCCTCACTCCACTCAAGGACACCATTTCTGTCAGTACACTAAACGGTCAGGAACTCCCCGTCATAACTTTTACCACCAAGCCTCTGACACTCATCACATCTGGCAATCAATCAGAACTTATATCATTTCTCCTCCTGGACTCACCCCTGGCTCCCATCGTCCTCGGTCACCCCTGGTTGATCCAGCATAGCCCGAGGGTTGACTGGGGACACAATTCCGTTTCATCCTGGAGCACTAAATGTTATGAGTTTTGTCTTGTGTCTGCCTGTTCATCTGTCTCTTGTCCTGTTTTTCAGAAGGAGGCGGTGAATTTGTCTAACGTGCCCTCAGAGTACCTCGACCTGAGGGAAGTGTTCAGTAAGTCTCGCGCTGCTTCTCTCCCTCCGCATCGTCCCTTTGACTGTGCAATAGATTTACTCCCAGGTAAGTCTCCGCCTAAGGGCAAACTTTACTCACTTTCTGTTCCAGAAAGGGAGGCCATGGAGAAATATATTTCTGATTCTCTAGCCTCCGGGTTCATCCACCCTTCCTCAACTCCAGCGGGGGCGGGGTTCTTTTTGTGGGGAAGAAGGATGGTTCTCTACGACCTTGTATTGATTACCGAGAGCTGAACAACATCACTGTAAAGAATACTTATCCTTTGCCTGTCTTCAGCTTTCGAGAGGTTGCAGGGAGCATCCCTTTTCACAAAATTGGATTTAAGTAACAACTATCATTTGGTTCGCATCAGGAAGGGGGATGAATGGAAAACCGCGTTCAACTCCCCCAGGGGTCATTTTGAATATTTGGTTATGCCGTTCGGTCTATCCAACTTCCCAGCGGTTTTCCAAGCACTCGTCAATGATGTGTTGAGAGACATGGTAGATCAGTTCATATATGTCTACCTGGATGACATATTGATTTTTTCTTCGTCTCTCCAGGAACACGTTCAACACGTCAGACGAGTGCTTCAGAGGCTGCTAGAGAATGGGCTTTTTGTCAAGGCGGAGAAATGCGCTTTTCATACACAGTCTGTTCCTTTCCTAGGTTACATCGTCTCTTCTGAGGGAGTACGTATGGATCCTGACAAGGTTAAGGCTGTGGTAAATTGGCCAAGTCCAGATTCCCATAAGGCCCTACAGAGGTTTCTGGGGTTCGCCAACTTCTATCGGCGTTTCATTCGCAACTTCAGCCAACTAGCCGCACCTCTGACTGCCTTGACCTCCCCCAGAATGACGTTCAGGTGGTCCGATACAGCCGAGGCTGTATTTTCCAACCTCAAAAGTCGCTTCGTTTCGGCTCCCATCCTTGTCACCCCTGATCCCTCACGTCAGTTCGTGGTGGAGGTCGACGCGTCAGAGGTGGGGGTAGATGCAGTTCTATCCCAACGTTCTTCCTCAGACGACAAGATGCACCCTTGCGTGTTTTTATCCCACCGTTTATCACCTGCGGAACATAATTATGACATTGGTAACAGAGAATTGTTGGCCGTCAAGTTGGCGTTGGAGGAGTTGCGTCATTGGTTAGAAGGGTCGGGGGTACCTTTTATCGTTTGGACTGATCATAAGAACCTTGAATATATTAGATCTGCTAAAAGACTCAACTCCAGGCAGGCTCGTGGGCACTTTTTTTCGGACGTTTTGACTTTTCACTCACGTACCGCCCAGGGTCCAAAAACATCAAACCCGATTCTTTATCTCACATTTTTGATCCTTCCGAACGCCCGGTTACTTCCGAGTGCATTTTGCCAGAGAAGAAAGTTATCTCCACACTCATATGGGAGGTCGAATCGAAGGTCAAATGCCTTAGAAGGGGTAACGCCTCCGCCCGATTGCCCACCGAGTCGATTGTTTGTTCCGGAGGAGTTACGGTCCAAAGTCATACGATGGGGTCACTGCTCCAACATTGCCTGTCCTCCAGGAGTAAATCGGACTAGCTGTTTAATAAAGCAACGATTCTGGTGGCCATTAATGGCTCGCGACATTCGCAGTTTTGTCTTGGCTTGCTCGGTTTGTGCCATGGGTAAGACGTCTTACCGATCTCCTGATGGGTTACTCCATCCGCTGTCTGTCCCTTTGAGACCCTGGTCCCACATAGCGCTAGATTTTGTCACCGCCTTCCTGCCCTCTAATGGCATGGCGGTTGTTTTAACCGTAGTGGACCGGTGCTCGAAGGCGACACATTTCATTCCCTTGCCCAAATTACCTTCAGCCAAGAAGACAGCGGTGACTGTTGTAGATCACGTCTTTCATTTACATGGCCTCCCGATGGACGTGGTCTCTGACAGGGGGCCCCAATTCGCGTCCAAATTCTGGCAAGAGTTCTGTAGATTACTAGGAGCTACGGTCAGTCTGTCTTCGGGTTACCATCCCCAGAGCAATGGTCAGACCGAGCGAGCCAACCAAGATTTGTAGAAAGTAGGGCTGGGTGATATATCGCATGACATTGTTAGGCGCATCTCATCAGTAAAGCCGGTTCCTTGATTAGTAGTAAATCTCCATTACCTGCTTTCAGATGTAGCGGCATTTACTACACCAGGGGTCCTCAACTCTGGAGCACGAGTTCCACTTTCCTGCAGAGTTTAGCTCCAACCCTAATCAAACACACCTGAACAAGCTAATCAAGCTCTTAATGATTAATACAACGTTACAGGTACACAACAAAATCCTCAATGTTAAATCAACATTGCTCAGAGTGCATATTGTCCCAAACTATAGAGTGTTAAAGTTAATTAGATAATTTTATGATT
This sequence comes from Phoxinus phoxinus, assembly GCF_949152265.1. Classification (NCBI taxonomy): domain Eukaryota; kingdom Metazoa; phylum Chordata; class Actinopteri; order Cypriniformes; family Leuciscidae; genus Phoxinus; species Phoxinus phoxinus. The sequence continues at coordinate 46,866,083 of NC_136876.1, forward strand.
AATTAAGTGATGTTTTAGCATTAGTGACGAACACCTGATGTTAACAAGCAGAATCACTGAAGAACAGAGAAACACAAGAACTACAACTGACTTCAACCACAGCCTTAGTTGAAATCAAATGAAGAAAACATTAAATCTGTGAAGATATCAGCAGAGGAGGAATAAACAACTCCACAAACAGCATTACCAGCTTCACTTATTACTAACCAGATTTACTTTATTTTTGTCACAAGTCTACAGAATTGATTGTTGAGAGTTGATGATGTTTAAGTGATCAAACAAGTATGCTACCATTGTGGTGGTCAATGTTTGCTTTAGTTGGTCTCGTGACCCATTGAATTTTCTAAGTAAGCTTCTTTAAGCATTTGCAATAGTGTTTCATGATAAACACTCAAGCTTTGCTGAACTAAAAGTTAAAAATACAAATATGCTTTTATGCTTGCAAGACTTTTAAAAGAAATTCATAAAGAGATATTTGTTAAAGGTCAATTGTCACAAATTTATTCTTTTATTTTGGGTTATTGATTCAGGTATAGTAAATGTGTAAAAAAAAGTTATATTAAACAATTGTCAGTGCTAAAAATGCTTCTGAAAATATACACTTAGACATCAACACTTACCATACAATCCTCAACAGTGGTGACAAGAATTATCCATACTGCAGTGCATGCTGGGATTTTTGTCAAATTGTGATACCCTGCATGCATTGCAGCATGAACCTTTTTGTTTATTGTCACCATTGTTGAGATTTGTATGCTGTTTTTTGCTGTATGTGAGTTTGGTAAAAACTGCAGAATAATATCTTGTATGCACTTAACAGTTGTAAAATTCCACACGATAAATGATGGATGTAGTTTCACAGGGTAGACAAGGCAAACCCCTCAAATGTATTAATGATAAAACACTGATTAGTGATTTTACATTCAATAAGTTCAGGTTCCAATGAAATACTATCATATTCTGATTTTACTGCTTTTAAATCATTATTTATGTTGTTGCAGAATAAAATCTATCATAGAAAGTGACGGGTCAACAGCCCAACTAAAGCAAACTCTGATCTCTATAATGGTGGCATTCTATTTTTACCAATAAAATATCAACATTTAAACCTCTGTTAATTCTCAAAAATAACTTCTGTAGAAGCATGGCAGAAATCAAATCAATCTGGTTAGTAATAAGTGAAGCTGGTAATGCTGTTTGTGGAGTTTGTAGACATCTAAGGCTGTGGCTGAAGTCGGTTGTAGTTCTTGTGTTCCTCTTTCCTTCATTGATTCAGGTGTTCATCACTAATGCTCAATCATCTCTTAATTAATCAGTTAATTATCTCATTAACTTGAACACTTTTAACACTCTGTAGAATGGGACAATATGTACTTGAGCAATGTTGATTTAACACTGGGGATTTTGTTGTGTAACGTTGTAGTAATCATGAAGAGCTTGATTAGCTTGTTCAGGTGTGTTTGATTAGGGTTGGAGATAAACACTGCAGGAAAGTGGATCTCGCGCTCCAGAGTTGAGGACCCCTGTAATACACAGAGCCGTAGTTAACTGACAAGCTGAGCCATATCGCATTAATTATCGCAGGCGATACATCCGCGATAATCATGCGATATTGCTCAGCTTGTCAGTTAACTACGGCTCTGTGTAGTTAAATGACGCTACATCTGAAAGCAGGTGATGGCGATTTACTACTAATCAAGGAACCGGCTTTACTGACGAGATGCGCCTAACAATCTCATGCGATATATCGCCCAGCCCTAGTAGAAAGTTGTTGTGTCCTCTATTGCATCGCTATAATATTCATGTCCACTAGGTGGAACTGATGTGTTTACATGTTCAAAGAAAGAAGATGTTATGGAAGTAAAGAAAAAGAAACTGCTAAGCTACTGCTCGCGTCTGTCTGTGATTTAGTCCTTCTTACTTCAACTTAACAAGTGGCGACGAGGATGTTAAGATGGCCCTGCTCTCTCTACAACCCCCAGTAGCATTCCTGGAATGTCCAGGTGAACCAAAACTGTCCTTTGATGCTTGGGAAAAGTTATTTCTAAACTACTTGCTTGCAATCGGCGGAGAAGAGTTTTCTGCCGAGAGAAAGAGAGCACTGCTGATACACTGTTTAGGAACAGAAGGGCAACGAATCTACAATACATTGCCTCTTACCGCTGATACCTACGACGGATCGTTACAAGCACTGAAACAGTTTTTTTCTCCTAAGCTGAATGTGGTTTCAGAGAGATATCGCTTCAGACAACGCGCTCAAGCCGTGGGTGAGTCCACTGATCATTCCGTTGCAGCGCTACGTGAGCTAGTGAAAACATGCGCTTTTGGCAATATTGAGCATGAAATGATCCGTGATCAGATTGTGGAAAAAACGTCCATGCCTCGAATCCGTGAACGACTGTTACTAGAACCAGATTTAACCCTTGAAAAGACGATGGCTATTGCAAGACAAATTGAAGCGGCAGTAGCAGACGCCAAAGTCATTACTGAGGGGGAATCAAAACAAATAGCAGCGATTCAGAGGCAAGAAAAAACGCGAAGGTACAAAAATAAAACAAGGATTACGTCGAAAGAGGATAAACGTATGAAGGGACAGCAGCAGTGTTACCGCTGTGGGTCTGCTAACCACCTTGCAAATGATAAGTCCTGTCCTGCTAAAGACTGCAAATGTAGAACGTGTGGAAAATTTGGACATTTCTCAAAGGTGTGCAAGACAGCATCACAGTCGGTTAATGAAGTATGCTTGCCTGAAGTGACAGTGCTGTGTGTAAATGATTGCCATACAGATGAGGGAGCTCCAGTGGGTACTTTTACTATAGCTACTCCCACATCGCCTACACAGACTTGTACCATTAGGATGATGGTGGATACAGGCTCTGGAGCATCAATATTACCGCAACACATATTCAAGGAATACTTCAGCTCATGTGTTCTGTCACCACCAAAAGTGCAGCTTTTGACTTACTCAAAGGAAAACATACCGGTGTGTGGTTCCCTGAGACTGAACGTGACATATTACGGAATGACGGTTGCTGGTGAGTTTAACATCGTCAAATCAGGAACTCCTCTCATTGGACGTGACTTATGTAAAGCACTGGACATTGAGATTAAGGGTGGTCGCTTGATTGAACCTGCTACTCACTGTGCAATGCTTCAATCATCCAGCACTTCATTTGTTTCTGCTGATAGTCCTGTTGTATCCGTACCAACTGCTGCTGGATTTGGATGTGCTAAAAATTTCTCGCACAAAGTGAAGATCCGCTCTGGAGTTAAGCCTGTACAACAAAAACTCCGTCATTTACCTTTATCAGTGAGAGCAGCAGTGTCAGACGAACTCAAGATGCTAGAGGAGAATAGTATAATTGAGAAGATTGATTCATCTGAGTGGGTTTCTCCTATCGTGGTCACAAAACGAAAAAACAACACAATTCGTATGTGTGTTGATTTACGAGAACCCAACAAGGCGGTGGTACAAGACAGTCATCCCCTACCTCTGATCGAAGATATACTGTCTGAGTTGCATGGATCAGTGATGTTCTCTTCTCTTGACTTAAAAAATGCATACCACCAAGTACAATTACACGAGGAGAGTAGAGGACTTACTGCTTTCATTACCCATGAAGGCCTATATCAGTTTTGTAGAGTACCATATGGACTGTGTTCGGCACCATCTGCTTTTCAACGGATGATGACCATGATCTTAAAAGGTCTTGATGGTGTACAGTGTTACTTGGACGATGTGATTGTCCATGGTGCGTCCGAAGCCATTCACAGTGTCAATCTCAAAGCTGTTCTGCACAGGATTAGTGAAGCTGGGTTGAAACTGAATACAGAAAAGTGTAAGTTCAACTTGACAACACTTAGCTTTCTTGGATACAGACTCTCAGATGATGGCCTGCACGCAGATGATGCACATGTTACGGCAATTACAAATGCACCTCCTCCTACTGATGCAACTACACTACGGTCGTTTCTGGGTCTTAGTGCCTGGTACAGTAAGTTCGTGCCTGCCTATGCTACTCTGGTTGAGTTGTCGGACCATTCGAAACTGCACCGTCAGACTGCAGATATGCAATAACGCTTGTGGATTACTTCAGCAAATGGCCGGAAGTCGCTTTTGTGTCCAGGGTTGACACATCCACTGTTAAACAGTTCTTGATGACTGTTTTTACTAGAGAAGGAAATCCGAAGGAGTTGGTCTCCGACAATGGACCTCAGTTTATCTCGGCTGAGTTTTCTGAGTTTCTGAGAGAGAGAAACATAAGACATTTCAGATCTGTTGTTTATTATCCACGTGCGAATGGAGAAGTCGAGAGGTTCAACAGAGTTCTAAAAGACTGCTTACAAACTGCTTCGATTCAAGGAAAACCTTGGAAGACGTTCACTCAAAGATACTCCTCATGCTACTACAGGAGTTACACCATCTGAATTACTCCATGGTCGATGTATGAGAACCAAGTTACAAATCATGGACTTTCCGAGAAAAGAAACTGACAGAAACTTAATACGAGAACACGTAAGAATGAAACAAGACAAGGTTAAACGGTACACTGATGCCAGGAGAAATGCAAAGCCTTCAAGATTCCGACCTGGTGATCGAGTTCGAGTTAAGAAACCTTGGATGGTAAAGAAGGGTGATCGGAAGTTTACATATCCAAAAGCTGTTGTATAGAAGAAAGGTGAAGACTCTTACCTGCTTGATGATGGTAAGGTGCGGAATGCCTCACGACTCGCTGAAATGCCGAAATCAAATGGAAGTGTTACTCCTACTGAGGTACAACATGGAACAACAACAAGTCCGTTGAATAGGTCTGTGAGAGTTAGACAAAAACCCGTCTGGACCAAGGACTATGTTTTAGATGTGTAAGGAAATGAAGAACTGAGAAAGCAGAGTTAATATTTGAATGAGAAAGACACGAAAAGTTAAAACCAGTTATTTTGTTGTTCCAAAATACTTGTTTATTTTGATTTAGTTTATTTCAGTTTTGATATACATACTGCTGTATTCTTTCTGAAAAGGGGAAGATGTTGTGTCCTCTATTGCATCGCTATAATATTCATGTCCACTAGGTGGCACTGATGTATTTACATGTTCAAAGAAAGAAGATGTTATGGAAGTAAAGAAAAAGAAACTGCTAAGCTACTGCTCGCGTCTGTCTGTGATTTAGTCCTTCTTACTTCAACTTAACAAAAGTATTGCGATGTTTGGTGTCCAAGAATCCTTCATCCTGGAGCCAACAACTTTCTATGGTTGAGTATGCACATAACTCGTTACCAGTGTCATCCACGGGCCTCTCTCCGTTTGAGTGTAGTCTACTTAGGGTACCAGCCACCAGTTTTTCCGAGTCTGGATTCCGAAGTCGCGGTCCCCTCCGCTCACGCCTTCGTCCAGAGGTGCCACCGCACATGGACCAGAGCCCATGAGACTCTGCTCCATGTGGGGAAGCGCACTAGGGCTAAGGCCGATCGCCACCGGTCAAGGCCTCCCGTATACGTCGTGGGTCAAAAAGTGTGGCTTTCTACCAAGATCATTCCGCTCCGCTCCGTATCTAACAAGCTAGCTGCCAAATTCATCGGCCCGTTCACTGTCACCAAGATCATTAGTCCGGTGACAGTCCGCCTCAAACTTCCTCCGGCGTACAGGAGAATTCACCCCGCCTTTTATGTCTCCAAATTGAAACCCGTTTTTCGTTCTCACCTTAATCCGCCGGCCCCGGTTCCCCCACCGCCGCGACTCGTAGACGGGGAACCCACGTATTCGGTCAATCGCATTCTGGACTCGAGACGGAGAGGACGCGGATTCCAGTACCTGGTGGACTGGGAGGGTTATGGTCTGGAGGAGAGAAGTTGGGTTCCTGCTAGGGACATTCTGGATCACTCCCTTATTGATGATTACAATCAACAGGTAAGTTCTTCTGGGAGCGCTAGGGGGAGGGGTACTGTCACGGTTCATGAATTCGCTGTCTCCTCTCTCTCGTCTTGTGTGTGTATTTGTGCATGTGGGCGGAGCCGCTGATCACTGCTGCTGATCAGCACACACAGCTGTGGCTGATCATCGCGCCAGCTGCAGTTAATCAGCGCTCTCTATTTAGTCTCTCTGTTTCTTCACTGAAGGACTGAGCTGACCTCAGCGTCCCTGTGCTGCCAAGTGCTACTCATCTCTGGACACTATTTCCTCCACCACTCTCACCATCTCTGGCCCACTCTCCTAATAAATATAATTACTGGTGCTTGCTTTAGCAAGGCAACAGTATTGTTATTGCTCATACTTATTATTCTGCTTCTTCTTCTTTTTATTCTGGACAAAGTTTGGCGCGAAACTCGCCCCGCACCGTTTGTCACAGACCCCTGAGTGAGGTGTCAAAACGACCGGCTCATTGAGGAGAGGTGTGCTATATCTTTTCTAAGCGATCGGGTGTACGATGTTCGCACAGCGGACGAAAAAGCGGGCAAAAAAGTCCCATTGACTTAACATTGCGGAATTTTCAGAAATTCAAATCCCAACTGTCATTTTTCACACACACAGACACAAAGGGCCTGACACCCCTGCATGTCTCCCCCTCTCTCTCCCTCAGAGGATTTATATTATCCAGCAGCCAATAAGTAATGGCCTAAAATCTTCATAGCCACACCATAGCAACCAGTTACAGCACCCTAGCAACCATAGACTATAGGCACGAGGCCGCAGGCCTCGTGCACTCATTATAATGCACTCGTTTAATAGAGATTTTAAATACTCTATAAAAACTCACTCATAGGCACGAGGCCGCAGGCCTCGTGCCTAACCTTAGCCCTAACCCCATAGTAACCATCTGTGGTGCCCTAGCAAACACCCAGAACACCCTAGCAACTGCCTAGCAACCTCCTAGCAACCACCCAGAACACCCTAGCACCCCTCTCTCTCCCTCAGAGGATTTATATTATCCACCAGCCAATAAGTAATGGCCTAAAATCTTCATAGCCACACCGTAGCAACCAGTAACAGCACCCTAGCAACCATAAGCTATAGGCACGAGGCCACAGGCCTCGTGCACTCATTATAATGCACTCGTTTAATAGAGATTTTAAATACTCTATAAAAACTCACGGCCTCGTGCCTAACCTTAACCCTAACCCCATAGTAACCATCTGTGAAAACTACCAACCACCTAGTAACACCATAGCAACCATCAAAAATACCTTAGCAACCGCCCTGAACACCCTAGCAACCGCCCAGAATTACCCTAGCAACCACCCAGAACACCCTAGCAACCGCCTAGAATACCCAGAACACCCTAGCAACCACCCAGAACACCCTAGCAACCGCCTAGAACACCCAGAACACCCTAGCAACCGCCTAACAACCACCCAGAACACGCTAGCAACCACCCAGAACACCCTGGCAACCGCCTAGCAACCGCTTAGCAACCACCCAGAACACCCTAGCAACCGCCCAGAACACCCTAGAAACTGCCTAGCAACAACCCAGAATACCCTAGCAACCACCTAGCAACGCCCTAGCAACCACCCAGAACACCCTAGCAACCACCCAAACAACATGAATAAGCCATTTCTCAGCAGCAGAACATCGTACAGACATGGTTGTTGGCTCGTATGCAATTATGTACCACACTCTAGCAACCGGGTCGTGTTTTTTGCCACTGCAAGCACCATTCACATTTTCTTCTGGAAATGTACGTTCTAGTTTTTACTTGCAATTGAATCTTCCTCATCATTTTGTTACAGTAATTTTACTGTGGTAAGAAATACAGAAGCTTGCTGGCTATTGTTACGGTGACCGGGAGGGGACATGTTTGGTTCACTTAGTTTTGTTGTGGCCACGTCATATATTTGACAAACACATAAATACAGTGGTCAAATCATGCTGCTTTCAGGTTTGACTATAAGAGTAAAACCTATTCTGTCAAGACATTTTTTTGAAAAAGTTATTCATGCTTTTATTACATCTAGATTGTATTACTGTAACTCACTTTATTAGGAGATTACCCAGTCAGCTTTATCCGGCTTGCAGATAAAATGTAGCTGCATGAATCTTAAAACAGGACCACATTACGCTGGTTTTATGTTATCTGCACTGGTTCCCTGTGTGTTTTAATACATTTTAAAATTCTTCTTTTAGTGTTTAAATCTTTAAACGGTTTGCTTCCTCCTTACCTTTCAGATTTATTGACTGAACATCGTCCAGGTGAGTCAGAAGGTATTTCCCTTAGATCTAGTTTCACTCACAATCCAAAGATGTGTGAATGTAGACACTCAAATGTCTATAGGTGTGAATGTCTGTTTTACTGCCTATGGATGGATCCATGGCTGAGATTTTGTGTTGCCATTTTTCTGGTTAAAGATGTGTTGATATGGTTTACTGAAGGCTGAAATGGTTGTACCACTAGTAAAAATTGTTCTGACAAGATTCAGGGCTAGTTATGGGTTATTATTTGGCTAAAATTCGGGCCGGACATGGCTCATTTGTCGCTCATGTCCAGATCTGGGCCATCCCAAGGCTGTATGTGCAGAGAGAATATTGTGGTAAAAAACAACAACAACAAAAAAAACAGTTTAGATCAAGTCACTGTCTTCCACTGGCATATCCCATCAGTTTATTTGAGCTTGGGTAAAAATTTTCAAAAATAATAATAACACAATAACCCTGCCTTTAGGGACACTAAATCCATTAATTAAGATATGTCGTATGGACTCGTTCCTTCTCGTCAGGTGAACTGAGATAAAAAATGTCCAGTGTTAAAGAAAAGTGCCTTGAAATTCACATCAGTTACTGTCACTATTGTTACCAGTGATATTCACACTATTGGGAGGACAGAAAGGGGGCTTGATGTTAACGTAATTACTCATTCATATAGTAGCAGTTTATATACTATATGTAAGCTGCAGTGTGATCAGAACAATTTGAAAGTCACATATGTTATTTAATACAGTGGCAAACCCAAACACTCTCTGTTTGAATGCAGCCAATAAAAAATAAAAATAAAAATAATAGATTATTCCCAAAAATTTGGAGATCACACTTACCCGATGAAGATATAATGCTGACAGTATCACTGGCTTCACTCATTCCCATTCTATGCTCTGTCCTGTAACGGATCAAGTACTGCTTTCCAGGCTCCAATCCAGTCAGAGTGAAGTCTTCATTAGCTGTGGTTTTGACAACCCACTGTTCTTCAGCTCCAGAATCTGCTTTTACCTCCTTGTACTCCACTCTGTACTGCACTGTTTCTCCAGGGGACTTCCATAGTTTCAAGGACACAGTTTTGTCGGAGACATTCTTCACTGCCGGCGGGGGCAGTGACATGTGCTTTAAATCTGTGCATGTCAGTTTCCCTTTTTTATACAGATAGATGGAGGAGCCTTGACTGGAGGGATCGGAATAGGCAGAAATAATGAAGTGGATTCTCTTTCCATCTGTATTGTTCTTTGACAAATTCCTGAAACAAGATATGTTCTCTCTCATCTTTATTATGATATCGGGATTGTTGAACCATTTTCTGATTGATGGCATAGAACATGTATTTCCCCCACCATCTAGCTTTTTAAACTTGTTAGCGTTCAGGAACTCTTTAAGGGTTAAGAGATACGGGTCTTCAAACTTCAGAGATGTGAAAGTCAAGCACACCACATCATCAATATCAGGATCAAGGAGGATGGAGTTGAGACCGTCTGAGTCTTCAATTGTGATCCCCTTCAGCATCTTGGTTTGAGAACTCAAGAGGTGAAGTTCAGACTTTACATCATTTAACCACTGGTTAAGGATGCCAGCATTAAAAGGGGAGCTGCTGTGCATCTCCAGGATGTCTTCCAGTGATTTCTCTTCCATCTGTCCTCCTCGAATGCCAGGCAAGACCTTTGCCACTGCTTTCATGAACATTATCTTGTAAATGCTAAATGAGCCCTGAAATGAGTGCAGCCTCTCTTTGATATCATTGAAAACATATACCATTGCACTTCTGGACAGGTCTTTGCATGTCCTCTCTGCCTCTCCCAGGCCCTCAATTATATCTTCAGTCATGGAAACCAGACTTGTGCTGATTTCTCTCTCCAACTGCGCTGCTTTGTTATCCAATAAATGAAGAGGATACAGCCAAACTTTTATGGGAACCACATTCTGCATATTCTCTTTTAGCAGAGTAGGGAGCCGCTTGTACAAATTCAAGGCCTCCATGTATGTGGTGGGGTTCTGCTCAAGATGGAAGTCACCATGAAATGTACAGCTAATATTATCAGCACTTTTCGTTTCATCATCTGTCATTTTTACAGCTCCTTTTCCTTCAATTGAAAATAGAGGGATCTTCTTGACCATGACATTCAGTTCTCCATCAATATTCTGCTTGGTTTGGTCTTGGGAAAATGTCCGATCAAACACCATGAAGGCCTGAGCTCCATACAGCACTGCCGTGACCACATGAGTTGCTGTTTTCTGTTCAAATACCTGAGGGTAGGTGATCTGGCCCAGCTGGGTCATAGTGAGCTGTTCGAATCTGGAAGTTTCTTTGTAATACATTGTTACTCTGGACTGCTGGTTTGAGGATTTGGTGTCATGCAGATACTTGGCAGATCCTCCCACCTCCACCAGCCCCCCCATGAAGCTGGCTTTTAAGGAAGCACTTACATCCAGGAGACTGGACTTACTAGAGAGAGAATCAGAGCTACTGAACTTCAAATCTGTCAGGAGCTGCGGACGCATGTCCAAATCTTCCTTCAAGGATTTCCTATTCCAAAGAGTAACACCTAAAATGAGAAATGGCTTTTAACTATGTACGAGGAAATGCTGCTGAAAATAAATGTGCAAATATTATGAATTGTTTCACAAGAACTGTTAATTGGTGATAAAAAAATATATATATATATATTTTTTTTTATTGGTTTGTTTAGGTAGGTATATCACCTGGAATGAAGGAATCCTTGCGGCAGTCATAAAGCATTCCAGGATACAGAGGTCTTCCTAGAGCTGCCAGTTCAATTGGCTCTGATTCCATGGCTAAAAAAAAGAGAACATTTATCAAATTAGTTTACAACTTATTCAACACTATAGGAACTATTATAAAGAAAACTTGGATTTCTAAAGTGATGACCTGAAGCCTGTAGAGCAGGTTTTGTTCTGGATAAGAAATCGCAAACATTTATTTAAAAAAAAAGAAAAAAAGACATTTATATTGCTCCAAAATCAGCAAGCTTTACATTAAGACAATTTTGGAGACTGACAAAAACGTATGCTGTTTACTGATGATTATTTATTATATATTTATTGTATAATATAAATTACTTTGCTAAATACATATCTGCAGCAGTAGTGATGGACCTTATGTCAAAATGATTAATGGCTTTGACCTTTGACCTTAGGGGGGTTTCCCACCCCGCCCCCTTCCGGTATGTGGGATCAAAGGCTAACCTTTGACCTTAGGGGGGTTCCCCACTCCCTCTGGTATAGGAGATCAAAGGGTTGACCTTTGACCTGCTATCAACCGATCATGTAAATTGGACAGTTGGTTTGACCCGGTGACCTAGCTAGCCATCGATCAAGTGATATGTACACTATTAGCCCTTACTGTAGAAAAAGACAAAATTCTTACAATATCATACCATTTTCCATTAAAACAGTAATATACAGGAATATACCTACAGGAATATACTGTGAATTAACAGCGCTCAAAGTCTACACTCAGAGGCTGTTTTCCCAATCACACCCTATACCCTCATTCACTATTCCCTACACTAGTTCACTAATATAGTCCACTTGAATGAAAAGAAGTGAGTGAATTGAGACACTGATGAACACCTGATAAGCAGAATCACTGAAGGACAGAGAAACAAGAACAGAAAAAAAGAGAAACACAAGAACTACAACTGACTTCCAGCCACACTAAGTGTGAAAACAGTTTAACACAATTGATTTCATACATGTACAAAAGTTATTGTTGAGAATGAACAGGGATTTAGTTAATAATAAAGTTTTATCTCACCATGATGGAGATCATTATTTGCTTTAGTTGGTCTTTTGTACCTTGACTTAAAAACATTGTCATTTCATCTCTCTCTGGCTATGTAACAATGAGTTTATAAAACAATGTCTAGGGAAGTTGATCAGGTGTTTTTGGCTTTGTGATGATGTCATAATTATTCATGAGTTTTTGCTCTGTTTTGTATGTAGCTATGAATTTATAGGTTTAAAACCATATTGGATAATCAACAACATGTAATCCAGTAATATTTCTGTAATCAGGTCAACTGAAGAATTTTGAAATCATATAGTGCATTAAAATTGTTTTAACTCCTGCTTGACGATGGCACAGACAGACATCAACAATCAGCGTATGAATCTCAACAATGCTGACAATCAAAAGTTTAATGTCGCAATTCATGCTGGGTACCAGGATAGTATAAAACTGCCAGCATGCTCTGCTGCGTGAATAATAATAAAAAATATATATGCCCACCATTGTTGAGATGCATGTTCTAATTTGTGATATTTCTGTGTTTCTGTATTACAGTGAAGCTCTGTTATTTTTGGTTATGCTTGTGTTAGAAATAAATTAGTCTTTGTTGCTGTGGTTCCACAGTGGTGGCAACGTAACACTTTTGATTGAGAATTAAACACTGAATGAGTGAGAATTAACTTCTTAGTGAATGGACAGCCTATATGATGATTTTGTCATGATAGTGAATATATCCACAATCATTCACTAACTGTGTGCGTATGCACAAGTGTGACTTGCAAAAACACAGCTTAAGCAGCAAGACAAAAACATTATGTTTTAGCATCAGCAACCCAACTAAAGCAAACACTGATCTCTATAATGGTAACTTAAACTCAAACATTTTCAATTAAACATCTCAATAACTACTTCTGTAGATGTATGACAGAAATAAAGTCATACTGGTTAATAATATAAGTGTAATAATGTGTTATGGCTGGAAGTCAGTTGTAGTTCTTGTGTTTCTCTATTTTCTGTTCTTATGTTCCTCTTTACTTCAGTGATTCTGCTTGTTAACAGCAGGTGTTCATCACTAATGCTCAATAATCACTTACATATTCACTTAATTATCTTATCAATGTTACTTTTTACTCTTTGTAGTGTGGATGTTCCTGTGGGGTTGAAAGGGTTAACAGTGTAAGATAAAAAGACACACCCACGAAAAGTGTTTAAACAGTAATAAACTGTAAGTTATAAAACAGTTTTATACTGGCAACACTGTTGCCAGTAATTTACTGTAAAATGTAGTTTTTTTGGGTCACCACAATGCTGAAGAGTAGAAATCGTGGAAATCGTTTTATGTACTTAAGTTTTTTAGTGGTTTCTAATGAAAGTTCTCTTTACTCACATTATTAATGCGTTACACATTTTAGTTAATACATTTAAATGACAGTTGGTCAATTTAAGGCAGTCGGTTTCTGCAAGTGAAATTAGTTTTAACCCGAGTTTTAATTTAGTGCATTTTACAGTAACAAACTGTATATTACAGTAAAATACTGTAGATTACAGTAAATAACTGTACAATTAACAGTAAATTTGCCAGTATTTTACTGTAAAAAAACCTGGTAAGGTCTAACAGTGTAATTCAGGGGTGCCCAATCCTGCTCCTGCCGATCGACTCTCCTGCACAGTTCATCTCCAACCCTAATAAAACACACCTGCCTTTAATTTTCAAGTGATCCTGAAGACCTTAATTGGTTGCTTCAGGTGTGTTTGATTAGGGTTGGAGATGAACTATGCAGGACAGTCGATCGGCAGGAGCAGGATTGGGCACCCCTGGTGTAATTTGACCTTGTGGCCCTCCCTATTATATATCATGGTTTTGACAGAAGGTCTTCCAATTATTTTTGATGAATGGTTTTGACAGAAGGTCTTCCAATTTTTTTCTATGAATGGTTTTGACAGAAGGTCTTCCAATTATTTTTGATGAATGATTTTTGATCATTTGAAGAATGCGGTATATGTCACAGGCACGATCTGTATGAAATGCAATTTTTGTTCAACTGGTGGGATCTGGATCTGATGACTAGTGTTTTTTCAACCATAAACAAAATGTTCGAATGGTGCGACTTGCACGACGGATACGACACAATTAAAGTGCAGCTGTTCCACCCTGAGAGATGTGGGCGCAGCAGCAAATACTCTATGCTGTCCGCGCCCATTCACTACAGTCATCCTAAACCCCCGGCGATCAGACCCTCCCAGGCGTCAATTATAAATCATGGTTGAACTGTTACGACGTCCCGCCCCTTTTGCTACAGTTATCATAAATTCCTCAGACCCTCCCAACCAACAGTTTATAAACCATGGCTGAAGTGAATGGGTGCAAGTGAATGGGACTCTATATGAGTTCAGTGATTCTGGGTAAACAATTGTGAAATAATGATTATGTTAAAACACAACCAACACCATCAGATCATAGTTTCTATTTGATCATCTGGCTGTTATAACTCATGTACAGCAGCCAAACAAAACATAAAGTTAATAATTTAAGGGTGAAGAGCCCAACTAAAACACACACTGATATCCATAATGGTGACTTTAATTATGGTTTTCTCCTTCAGTGATTCTGCTTGTTAACATCAGGTGTCTTCAATGTTGGCAATAACATATATTTTGTCATTTTTACTCATTTTAAATGGTTAACATTTAAGGAATTAATTTGATCAATTATTACACAATTCTAATTTGTTAAATGTAATTAATAATATTGCTTGTAATCTGTTGTCTCATTTTTATTAATTAGATATAAATCAAATCTATGTTTTAATTTTTACAGTGTGTGTGAAAAAAAATAACATTATGATGTCTACAAATCTATTTCAATAGTAAATTAACATTGGGTTTAATTAGTCTTGTAACGAGATCTACTAATATTAATAGTGTCGAGAGTTTTCACGTGAATAAATTCATAGATCTGCAAATTCCGTATGAATTCTACAATAGTCTAGTTGTAGATCTTTTGCCAAGCGTGTCAGAAGTTCTGGGTTCTAATCCGCACTCGCATAGTTTTTTTTTTTTCTCATCAAATCCGAATAATCAGTGGTTACAGTCTATATCAAGCAGGGACACGTTTGTGTGCGTTTTGTATGAAAGAATAGGTGCTTAACACAGTATGACAGTCAGGATAGACCTTAGTCAGCCTGAACTGTAGAATGACAGCAGGACTGAGCACAGTCCACTCTGTACAGGAATGCTAAAGCATAATACGCAGTCTGGTTGGAACTGAGTTGGGTAGAACTGCAGATACTTTGTTTAGACTGAAAACAATCTAGCCTGTAGGGCAGGAACTTCTAGGTTGTAAAACCTTATAAATGTAGACGGAGAGGCCCAGCCTGCCGCCATACAAATATATTGAAATGAAACCCCACTGGACCAGGCCCACGAAGAGGCTATGCCTCTGGTGGAATGAGCTCTAACTCCCAAAGGACAACGAAGGCCTTTGGAAGTATAAGCCAACACGATAACATAAACTATCCACCTGGAAAGGCTCTGTTTCGAGGTAGCTAGCCCTTTAGCGCGGCCACCAAAATAAACAAAGAGCTGTTCTGACTGTCTGAAGGCAGCAGAACGTTCAACGTAAATTCTCAGCGCCCTGACCGGGCAAAGGAGATTCACGAAAGAAAGAAGCTCTGAAAGAAGTGGCAAGCACCTTGGGGACATAACCATGTCTTGGTTTGACTTTGGAGTCATTTGTTCCCAAACTCAAGGCACGTAGCACTCACAGAGAGCCCGTGCAGGTCGCCATCCCATTTTACTGAGGTGAGAGCCATCAGGAAAGCGGTTTTAAGTGAGAGATACTTTAATCCCACAGACTGTAGTGGTTCAAAGGGGTCACCTTTCATGGCCTCTAGGACCGTGGAAAGGTCCCAGACGGGAACCGAAGGGGGTCGAGGAGGGTTTAACCTCCTAGCTCCTTTAAGGAAGCGGACGATAAGGTTGTTCCTACCCAGTGACTAGCCATGCGTTGGTTTTATAAACGCAGCTATGGCCGACACGTACACTTTGAGCGTGGAGGGGGACCTGCCCTCATCCAAGAGCTCTTGTAGGAAGGAGAGAACCTCCGTCACCCCACAGCATTGTGGATCCAAGTTTCGAGCTGAGCACCAGCCGGAGGACACGGACGCATAGAGCTGTCAAGTAGAGGCCACTCTAGCCTGCATAATCGTGTTTAACACTCCTACTGGGAGGTCAACGTGTATCCGTTGATAGCCCACACGTGCAGGGCCCAAAGCTCAGGGCGTGGATGACCCTTGGCCTGAGAGAGGAGATCTTACCTCACCGGAATCGGCCATGGGGCCGTGCTCATTAGCTGCATCAGCTCCGGGAACCAAACTTGGTTCCTCCAAAGTGGCACTACGAGGAGCACAGAGCATTTGCTCTCCCTGATTCGTTTGATTACCTGTGGTAACAACGTAATCGGGGGAAATGCATAGAGCAATAGAGCGGGCGGCTGGGCCAGTCGCGAAGAGGTCGACTTCCACTCTGCCAAAAATGTCCCACAGTTACTTGACTGCCTGAGGGTGAAGGGACCATTCCCCTGGGGGAACATTGTCCCTGGACAGCATGCCTGGCACATGCGCCTCTCTCAGTGAGCGCAGGTTGTGCTGAGACCAGAGGAGGCGTTCTGCCAATGCGTGAATGTTTCATGATCTGAGACCGCCCTGGCGGTTTATGTAGGACACCACCGACATGTTGTCCATGCGGATTAAGACGTGGTGGCCCTTTAAGAAGGGGAGAAAATACCCCAAAGCGTTATCGACCGCTTTCATCTCTAGACAGTTTATGTGCAAGCACTTCTCTTAGCCTGACCACAGGCCAAAAGTCGGCCTGTTGGAGTTGGAGGCATCTGTCGAGACTACTTTCAGCTTCGAGACCGCCCCCAGATCTACGCCTGACTGATACCAGTCGGTTGCCTTTCAAGGCTCTAGAGCTGTAACACAGTGCGTTCTGATGCATGCATGACCGGAGGTCCACGTGTGGCGCGGGACGCACATTTCCAGCCAGTGCTGAAGTGGGCGCATGTGAAGCAAGCCCAGCCGAAGCACTGCTGAGGCTGAGGCCATGAGACCTAGCATCCTCTGAAAACTTTTGAGAGGAGTGACATTGCCAACTTTGAATGACGCCGCCAGGCGCTGTATTCGCAGAGCGCGCTGTGACGTAAGCCACGCTGTCATTGACACCGAGTCCAAATCTGTTCCCAGAAAAGAGATTTTCTGGTTGGGAGACAGTGAACTCTTGGTCCAATTGACTTTGAGACCCAAGTCCCGACTTCTAGACGGCTGAGTAGTAAAGCCCTGTGTGTCATCAGTTCTGCCTCTGACTGCGCTAGAATTAGCCAGTCGTCCAAATAGTTCAGTACTGCCATGCCCCGCTGTTTTAGGGGAGCGAGCGCAGCGTCCATGCACTTTGTAAACGCTCGCTTCATAAGAGCTTTGTTCAAACGCCTGAGATCCAGGATGGGTCTGAGACCGCCATCCTTCTTGGGTACTAGGAAGTACCGGCTGTAGAAACCCGACTCGCTCTGTGCCAGAGGAACGGTTACTATGGCCCCTTTTTTCAGCAGTTTCGCTATCTCGACGCGAAGTAGATGTGCTACTTCGCCTTTCACCGTAGTTTCGACCATGGCTTGAAAGTGCGAGGGTCTGCGAGCTAACTGCAGTGAATAGCCTCGCTTTATAATGTTCAACACCAATTCTGACACGCCCGGGATAATTTCCCATGCTTTTGCACGTATGGCTAGGGGTAGAATGGTATCTGGGCTCTGGTCGCTGTGCACTAGGGACCCGGAGACCCGATTGGGCTGATAAATTGACACTGCGCTTACAGTGTTCAAATGGGGCGGCCGCTGTTCGGTTCACACATAACACTCCTGTCGCGGGGACGGGGAGGTGTTTTATTGAAGGGAGCCCTATATGTGTGTTTGACACAGGGCGCTCAGTGTTTATTAGTGAGCGCTGAGACCCGGGCACACTTTTTACACTTAAAACACCCTGGGTGTTTATTGATGGGAGCCCTAAGTGAGTGTGTGTCACTGAACGGGCAGTGTTTATGAGTAGGGGTGAGCACTGAACATCGGGCACATTTCCTACATTTGAAACACACGCGGCTTGAGCCGATTTTATTGATGTGGGCCCTTAATGAGTGAGTGACACTGAGTGGGCCGTGCTTATGTGTAGGGGTGAACACTGGGAAGCGGGCACAATTCCTACATTTATAACACTTTCGGCGTGAGCCGGACAGACAGACATAATGCTCTCTTTGAGATATATCTGGGTCGCCGTGAAAACGGCGTTTGGGCAAGCAGGTTGTAAAACGGGCCAGTCCTCCAGTCACCTCTGCTGTGGGAACTGCAAGAGCGAAGCGCGCTGCTTTCGATGGCGGTCTGGCCGCAGCGGGACTCCGCCATCGTCGTCTTCTCAGAGTCAGGAAGACTTGGGAGGCTCGGGATTCAGCGCAATCTTGGGCCTGGGTCCCCAGGGGGGAGGCGGCCTGCAGCAGCTCAAGGAGCGCGAGCGCTGATGAGAGTCTCTGGGCTGACGGCGCTGTGAAGCTGATGGCAGAGGCGGTGGTGGTGCTGTGTTCCGGCCAGGTGGCTACTTTTTAGAGCGACCTGTCGCGGAACTCGAGTGCTTGGGAATGAAGTGTTGCATGGCCTGCGATGTCTTCCGTACCTCCGTGTAGCGCTCAGTAAAGCCTTTTACTGACGGGCCGAAGAGGAGACACAGGCGCGTCGAGGAAGGTGGCTCTGTCCGCTTCTTTCATCTCCGACAGCACGAGCCACAAGTGTCTCTCTGTGACAGTGAGAGATGCCATGCTCCTCCCAATGGCTTGTGCAGCGGACTTGGTTGCTCGCAGAGCTAAGTCCGTGGCGCTTCTTAGATCCGTGAAGCTTTCAGGATCCGGGCCAGCCTCGTCCATAGAGCGGAGGAGGTTGGCCTGGTAAATTTGAAGCACCGCCATAGAGTGAAGCGCTGAAGCGGCCTGACTGGCGACGGCGTAGGCGCGACCAATGAGGGCTGAAGTAGTCCGGCAGACTTTAGAAGGCAGAGCAGCCTTAGACTGCCATCCGTTGGACGGTGGGCAAAGGTGCATTGCCACAGCTTCCTCGATGGGAGGAATGGACTGGTATCCTTTGTCTTCCGCGCCGACCACAGTGGAGAGCGTCGAAGAGACAGATGTCCACAGCCTGGCCGAAAATGGAGCCTTCCAACATTTCGACAGTTCCTCGTGCAGTTCAGGGAGGAACGGAGCGGGCCTTGAGTGAGGCGTCGAGCGGTGTGCAGGGAGGAAGCAGCCATCAAGCCTGTTGGGCGCGGGCTCTTCGAGCAGCGACCAATCAAGGCCGAGGTTCTCCACGGCCTTGGTAAGGAGGCGGAGAAGTTCGGAGTCGACGCTGGCCCGTACTCCCCTGGATTCTTGCAGCGAAGGGGCGGGGTCCGGTACGGGGACCGGCCACTCTTCGCCTCCCCGAAGCGAGAAGAGAGCAGCTGTCCTCTTCTGCATTGTCCCGTTGAACTCATCGAGCACATTGGGAGCGGTGGCGGCGCTTCTTGCGCGCGGCCTGGACGAGAGAGACTGAAGCGCGGAGTCCACATCGAAGATGGCTAGTCGAGACTGCAGGGTCAACATAGTGATGGTATCTCATTCCGGAATTCTATTTAAAGGATATGGGCGGCGGATAGCACAGCAGGAACGGTGGCTGAAGGCGGCGAGAAGACGGCCGGCTTCCTCAGACACTTGGCTCTGCGATGCAGATGGCACGTCCCGCTGCAGTGCCTTTTCAACGGCGCAGGCTTCTTCCAGAGATCCAGCGATGTGAAGTGAACACTTCGCTGAAGAGATGAAAAATCAAAGTGCATCCTATCTGGCTTATAAAGGCATAAGCCACGCCCATTCTGGCGGGCCGCCTGCCGATAGGTTGCAGCAAGTTGCCGCAGAGCAGCCAATGGGCGCGCGAGCTGCCTCGCCTAGGTCTGCTCGCTGCAGCAATATGCGTTTTAAAATAATACAAAATTAAGGATAATTTTTGGCTTCAGTATTCTCGAGAAAAGGGATTTTCCCGTAGCGTAAGCTAGCTTACACAATACGAGAGTACTCTCGTAAGAGAACTACAACTGACTTCCAGCCATTACACATTATTACACTTATTATTAACCAGTTTGACTTTATTTCTGTCATACATCTACAGAAGTTCTTATTTGTAACTTGGAGCGCAAATGGAAACAAACTAATTTAGAGGTCTTTAGAATTGCGTGGAAAGACAGTATGTCACGTTATAAAAGGCTCTAAAAGCAGCCAGGGCTGAGCATCTCCGCAAACTAATAGAAAATAACCAAAATAATCCAAGGTTTTTATTTAACACTGTGGCTAGACTAACAAATAAACAGACATCACCTGACCAAAATATTCCGTTACATTTTAGTAGTAATGATTTCATGAATTTCTTCTCTGAGAAAATAGAAAGCATCAGAAATACAATTGTAAATGTACAATCTTTGACAGCGTCTTATGATTCAGCCTCAATTATCAACCCTCAACAACAACTACAGCGCTTTACAACTATAGGACAGGAAGAGCTAAATAAACTTATCACTGCATCTAAACCAACAAAATGTTTATTAGATCCAACACCCACTAAACTACTGAAAGAAGTGTTACCTGTAGTGGAAGAGCAATATTATTAACTCGTCTCTATCTTTAGGTCACTTTCCAAAAACGTTCAAGCTGGCAGTTATAAAACCTCTTATAAGAAACCACAATTAGATCCAAATAACCTCAAATTACAGACCCAAATTACAGACCCATTTCAAATGACAGGCATTAAGCTTTAGATCGTACCTATCAGACCGTTACCATTTTGTCCATTTAAATGGGGAAAAATCAAAAATAACGTCAGTAAATTATGGATTGCCGCAAGGATCTGTATTAGGCCCTCTGCTATTCTCAATTTATATGCTGCCACTTGGTAATATTATAAGAAAACATGGAATAAGTTTCCACTGTTATGCTGATGACACTCAATTATATATTTCATCACAACCTGATGATAACACTAAATTATCTAAAATGACAGAGTGCGTTAAAGATATAAAATATTGGATGACGTGTAATTTTCTTCTATTAAATTCAGATAAAACAGAGGTATTACTGATTGGTCCAAAAAACTGCCCACAAAACCTCTTACAATACAACCTTAATCTAGAAGGATGTCCTGTTACTTTATCCTCTACAGTAAAATACCTGGGTGTTATACTAGACCGCAACTTGTCTTTTGAAAATCATATTTCAAATGTCACAAGAACAGCCTTTTCCCACCTTAGAAACATTGCTAAGCTACGTAGCATGCTCTCTGTTTCTGATGCAGAAAAGTTAGTTCATGCATTCATGACCTCGAGACTAGATTACTGTAATGCTTTATTAGCTGGTTGTCCTGCATCCTCAGTAAACAAGCTACAGTTAGTCCAAAATGCAGCCGCTAGAGTTCTTACTAGGTCAAGAAAATATGATCATATAACACCAATTTTATCATCTCTACATTGGTTATATCGCCCTACAGGGTCCGGAGATAACTCAAATAGTTTGTCAGCTCCAGTTATGTACACTGTTAGCCCTTACTGTAGAAAAAGACCAAATTATTACAATATCATACCATTTTCCATTAAAACAGTAATACACAGGAATATACATACAGGAATATACTGTGAATTAACAGCGCTTAAAGGGCACCTATTATGACATTTAAAATGTTCCTAATGTTCCAGATGAAAAAAGTTGGCTTTTGAGTCGCACTTCAGAACACAGCGTCTCGTCGCCATGATGTTTTCAAGTTTTCCCTGCTGGCCTTGGAGCGCAATAAGTGGGCGTATCGTATTCAAATAACTTGACAAGTTGACGTCATCTAGTCAGAGAAAAAGCTTCGGTCTTCTAACGATTCATAAAAATGACTCAGAGTCGACTCTTACTTTTGAAAGACAATAACTTTATATACGGTGCACTTTCATATTTCAAACTTTGCAGGATGTTTTTGTTCACTTAGATCTATGTTACACACTACATGAAAGGTAAATTCCAAAATTCCATAATAGGTGGCCTTTAAAGTCAACACTCAGAGGCTGTTTTCCCAATCACACCCTATACCCTCATTCACTATTCCCTACACTAGTTCACTAATATAGTCCACTTGAATGAAAAGAAGTGAGTGAATTGAGACACTGATGAACACCTGATAAGCAGAATCACTGAAGGACAGAGAAACAAGGACAGTAAAAAGAGAAACACAAGAACTACAACTGACTTCCAGCCACACTGAGTGTGAAACCAGTTTAAGATTATTTATTTCATACATGTACAAAAGTTATTGTTGAGAATGAACAGGGATTTAGTTAATAATAAAGTTTGTTGTCACCATGATGGAGATCAGTATTTGCTTTAGTTGGTGTCTTGTACCTTGACTTAAAACATTTCTTCCATCTCTCTTTCTCTGGCTGCTGTAACAGTGAGTTTATAAAGCACATTTTATTACGGCAAGATAAAGTCAAGAGGAAGTTGATCAGGTGGTTTTGGTTTTGTGATGATGTCATAATCATCCATGAGTGAGTTTCTGTTGTTTTTTTGTATGTAAGCTATGAGATTATGGGTATAAAACCATATATCTGATAATCTACAGCATGGAAAGTGCAAGAGGTGTGTGCGTCGCTCCCTTTGGATGAAAGTGTATGAGGTAGTAAAGACTGCTATTCTTCGTTCATACGAGCTAGTGCCGGAGCACTATAGACTTTGTTTTCGATCTACTAAGAAGTCTGCTTCTCAAACGTATGTTGAATTTGCTTGAGAAAAGAGTATATTATTTGACAGATGGATTGAGGCATGTAAAGCTACCAAGTATAATAACGCAACTTTTGACGTTGGAAGTAGCATAGTGCATCATGGCATAGCGTAAATATCAGCAGTATGTCGCATTACTTGCATAAGTTGCACTTTAGTCTAAGTGGAATGTTTGTTGGGCCGGAAGCTTACTTTATTTTATAAAGTTTCAAATATGGTTATTTTTCTTACACAAACGCTTGGATAACGAAGAGAAACATTTGTAGAAGAAGAGCAGTTCTATTTGCTTTAGGATGCACTGTTAGACCTTACAAGGATTTTTTTTTTACAGTAAAATACTGGCAACATAAAGCCAGTAATTTACAGTTAATTTGCACAGTTATTTTCTGTAATCTACAGTATGTTACTGTAAAAATGCACTAAATTAAAACTTGAGTTTACTAATTTCACTTGTAGAAACCGACTGCCTTAAATTGACCATCTGTAATTTAAATGTATACTAAAAATTATAATGCATTAATAATGTGAGCAAAGTATTACTGTGAATTTATTTAATTTGAGACCACTAAAAAAATATTGTACACTGTTAGACCCTACCGGGTTTTTTTACAGTAAAATACTGGCAACACTGTTGCCAGTAATTTACTGTTAATTGTACAGTTCTTTACTGTAATCTACAGTATTTTACTGTAATAAACAGTTTGTTACTGTAAAATGCACTAAATTAAAACTTGAGTTAAAACTAATTTCACTTGCAGAAACCGACTGCTTTAAATTGACCAACTGTCATTTAAATGTATTAACTAATATGTGTAATGCATTAATAATGTGAGCAAAGAGTATTATGAACTTTCCTTAGAAACCACTAAAAAACTTAAGCACATAAAAAGATTTCCACTCTACCAGCAACTACACAGTCCCCGCCTGATAAATAAAGCAACATGCAGCGTATCATCGACGTTTTTAGATCTTCTGCTGGACTGAAGCACAGGCCATACTCTTCAGCACAACGGTGACCCAAAAAACTACATTTTACAGTAAACTACTGGCAACAGTGTTGCCAGTATAAACCTGTTTTATAACTTACAGTTTATTACTGTTAAAATACTTTTCGTGGGTGTGTCTTTTTATCTTACAATGTTAACCCTTTCAACCCCACAGGAAAATCCACACTACAAAGAGTAAAAAGTAACATTGATGCAGTGTTACAGTGTTGCAGTGAGATAATTAAGAGAATATGTAAGTGATTATTGGGCATTAGTGATGAACACCTGCTGTTAACAAGCAGAATTACTGAAGGAAAGAGGAACACAAGAGCAGAAAATAGAAAAACACAAGAACTACAACTGACTTCCAGCCATAACACATTATTACACGTATTTTTAACCAGTATATCTTTATTTCTGTCATACGTCTACTGAAGTTGTTATTGAGATGTTTAATTGAAAATGTTACAATTATAGAGATCAGTGTTTGCTTTAGTTGGGTTGCTGATGCTAACACATTAGTTTTTCTCTTGCTGCTTGAGCTGTGTTTTTGCAAATAACACTTGTGCGCACACACAGTTTGTGAATGATTGCAGTTATGATGAAATCATTATATAGCCTGTTCATTCATTAAGAAGTTAATTCTCTCTCATTCAGAGTTTAATTGTCAATCAAAAGTGTTAACGTTACCACCAATGTGAAACTACAACAACAACTAATTTATTTCTAACATGCATAACCAAAAATAACAGAGTTACGCTGCAATACAGAAACACAGAGATATCACAAATTAGAACATGCATCTCAACAATGGTGGGAATATTTTTTATTATTATTATTCATGCAGCAGAGCATGCTGGGAGTTTTATACTATCCTGGTACCCAGCATGCATTGCGACATGAAACTTTTGATCGTCACCATTGTTGAGATTCATACGCTGATTGGTGATGTCTGTGTGTGCCTGAGTCAAGCAGGATTAAGCACAATTTTAATGCACTATATGATGACAATATTCTTCAGTTGATTTTCAAATATATTGTATCAAACCCATAAATTCATATCTCACATGCAAAAAATAGCAAAACCTCACTCATGGATGATTATGACATCATCACAAACCCAAAACCACCTGATCAATTTCCTCTTGACTTTTTCTTGTTATAACAAATGTGCTTTATACACTCACTGTTACAACAGCCAGAGAGAGGAATGTAATAAATGTTTAAGTCAAGGTACAAGAGACCAACTAAAGCAAATACTGATCTCCATCATGGTGACAACAAACTTTATTATTAACTAAATCCCTGTTCATTCTCAAAAATAACTTTTGTACATGTATGAAATAAATAATGTTAAACTGGTTTCACACTCAGTGTGGCTGGAAGTCAGTTGTAGTTCTTGTGTTTCTCTTTTTACTGTCCTTGTTTCTCTGTCCTTCAGTGATTCTGCTTATTAGGTGTTCATCAGTGTCTCAATTCACTCACTTCTTTTCATTCAAGTGGACTATATTAGTGAACTAATGTAGGGAATAGTGAATGAAAGTATAGGGTGTGATTGGGAAAACAGCCTCTGAGTGTCGACTTTGAGCGCTGTTAATTCACAGTATATTCCTGTAGGTATATTCCTGTATATTACTGTTTTAATGGAAAATGGTATGATATTGTAAGAATTTGGGCTTTTTCTACAGTAAGGGCTAACAGTGTACATAAAGAGATTTTCACTGAACCAGCAACTACACAGTCACTGCCTATTAAATAAAGCAACACACTGCATATCATCAATGTTTCCAGATCTTCTGCTGGACTGAAGCAGGCTCTACTGTTCACAGGCTCTTCATTCCTACTCTTGGCTCTCAACGAAGGCGGTTGCATTTTCTACTCGCCCCAAGACCAAACAAACCCAAATCTTATCTGCTTTCGGCCTCCCGCAACCAGCACTGGCCAAGGCCGCTGTTTGGAACAACACCTATCCAGGAAGAGCACTGCAGTGTGACGCTCTTGCATTCCTTATCCCGCTCCCCACAGACACCTGTTGATTGTTGACTCTGTCTGGACCTGATCAAGGTTGTCTCCATGGCAACTTGCTGTGTATCGCTATGACAATCCTGTGGACTGAGGCACCTACACAGCAAAAACTCCAGTGTTCACAGAAAACACTCCAGTGTTAAATTAACACTCCTGGGAGTTTATATGAGTCCAGACTCAAGAGTGTAAAGTGTTAAAATATGAGTGTTAAATGAACACTCAAGAGTGTTAAAGTTAATGAGATAATTAAGTTAATAATTGAGTGATGATTGAGCATTAGTGATGAACACCTGATGATAACAAGCAGAATCACTGAAGGAGAAAATCACAAATTGTAAGCCACCATTATGGAGATCAGTGTTTGCTTTAGTTGGGCTCTTGACCCTTATATTATTTACTTAGAATTCTGTGTGCTTGCTGTTATTAATTTATAACAGACAGATGAACAAAGAAAAACAGTCATCTGTTGGCTATGTTATGACAATTATAATATGAACTTGATCACTGAACCCTTATTTCTGATTAAAAAGTATGTTGTTTATTACAGCATAACTGTGATTCTACATAAATATCCAGAATTTTTGATAAATAAATAATGAAGAATTTATTTTAAAGTTGTTTTGAAAAAAAAAAATCTTTATTTTAGGCACACACAGACATCAAGATTCAGTCTATGCATCTCAACAATGGTGACAAGCAAAATATTCAATTAGGAAAATGAAATTACTTCATATAATTTATTAATTCTGCAATGCATGATGGGAGCCATTAATGAGTTGATTGGTGGCAGCCA
This sequence comes from Phoxinus phoxinus, assembly GCF_949152265.1. Classification (NCBI taxonomy): domain Eukaryota; kingdom Metazoa; phylum Chordata; class Actinopteri; order Cypriniformes; family Leuciscidae; genus Phoxinus; species Phoxinus phoxinus. The sequence goes on from NC_136876.1 coordinate 46,892,695, forward strand.
CTGCAACATGCTTTATTCTTGTCACCATTGTTGAGATTCACAGGCTGATTATTGATGTCTGTGTTTCTAAATACAGCATTTAAAAGTCTCTTGATCAGAACAATGTTTATTAAATATTTTGGATTATATTAAAAATACTGAAAATCATATGCTTTAGTATCAGAGAGCTGCTTTATAAACAAGTTAAACCAAACTATGTAATTCAATTTTGTTTATTTCAGATCACAATATGATTGTCAAAACATAATCGACACCATCAGATCACATTTTCTCTTTGTTCATCTGACTGTTATTTATCAGAAAACGCAGACAACCAAAATCTAAAGTTAATATTATAAGGGTCAAGAGCCCAACTAAAACACACACTGATCTCCATAATGGTGTCTTACAATTTGTGATTTTCTCCTTCAGTGATTCTGCTTGTTAACATTAGGTGTCTTCAATAATGCTCAATCATCACTTAATTAATAACTTAATTATCTCATTAACTTTAACACTCTTGAGTGTTCATTTAACACTCATATTTTAACACTTTACACTCTTGAGTGCGGACTCATATACACTCCCAGGAGTGTTAATTTAACACTGGAGTTTTTGCTGTGTAGATTATGATGCCAAGCGTAGCGACTCTCCAGGCCTACACATACACAAACTCTCACATACAGATATGCAATCACCCCCCTACCCCCCATCCCTCGCCTTCGCCTTTGCCTTTGCAGCTTTGTACCCCCCAGCCTGGCGGGAAGGTCTGTGACCAGCGCTGAGAATGGCTGCAGGACCAGATTGCTGCTTGCCTGTGATTACCTCCAGCCCCCACAACCCTCCCCTACTGCGAGTCTTGTGTGTTCATTCTGTACTGTTTATGTGTTTATGTTGCTGAGGTGTTTTTTTCCTGTTCCCATACTGTACTCCTCACAGGAGCATACCAAGTCAACACGGTGATCTCACAGTGATCTCATCATGTGGTCACAACGTGAGCAATGTGAGTTCACAGTGAGCTAAAAGTGTAACCTCACAGCGCACTCACTGTGTGCTCATGGCTGCAATAGGAGCTCATCCCAGCTAGAAATGTTATTGTTCTATGAATGTTTTGAGAGCATTATATTATGTTATGGTTTCTGTAGCTAATTTTATTTTTGTTACCAGAATGTTCTCCTAAAAAGTAGGATAACAGTCTCTAAAAACATTTTTAAAATGTTTAGTGATTACATTGATAGAACATTATCCCCTAACATTATTATAAGGGTTTAGCGGGAAGTTTCCCAGCAGACACAGGACTGATCCTCTTAAAAGAGGTTTAGATGTCGAAGTTGGTTTGAAAGTTGTTGTTTGGTTTGGTCACCATTATGGAGGTCAGTGTTTGCTTTAGTTGGGCTCTTTGGCCTTGACTATTTGATGTTAGTTTTTCTCTGGCTGTTGTGTTTGTTAAAGAAAGAGAAAATGTGAAGTATATACACAGCTAAAACTGTGTTCACAGCAAACACTCCTGGGAGTTTATATGAGTCCACTCTCAAGAGTGTAAAGTGTTAAAATATGAGTGCTAAATGAACACTCAAGAGTGTTAAAGTTAATGAGATAATTAAGTTATTACTTGAGTTATGATTGAGTATTAGTGATGAACACCTGATGTTAACAAGCAGAATCACTGAAGGAGAAAATCACAAATTGTAAGCCACCATTATGGAGATCAGTGTTTGCTTTAGTTTGGCTCTTGAACCTTATATTATTTACTTTAGATGTCGTGTGCCTGCTGTTATTATAACAGACAGATGAACAGAGAAAAAAAGTGATCTATTGGTTATGTTATGACAATCATAATTTGAACTTGATCACTTAACCCTTATTTCTGATTTAGTTTTAAGTTGTTTATTACAGCATAACTGTGATTCTACATAAATGTCCAGAATTTTTGATAAATAAATACGGAATAATTTATTTTAAAAGTTTTTTTGAAAAAAACAAAGATTCATTTCAGGCACACACAGACATGAAGATTCAGTCTATGCATCTCAACAATGGTGATGAGCAAAATATTCAATTAGGAAAAGGAAATTACATCGACAATTCAGATCATAATTTATTAATTCCGCAATGCATGATGGGAGCAATTAATGAGTTGATTGGTGGCAGCCACAGCAACATGCTATATTCTTGTCACCATTGTTGAGATTCACAGGCTGATTATTGATGTCTGTGTTGTTGATCTGAACTATTATTAGATTATATTAAAAATACTGATAATCATATGATTTAGAAACATAGAGCTGTTGTATTAACAAGTTACACCAAACTATCTAAATATGTTTTGGTCATTTCAGATCACAATATGATTATGCCAAAACATAACCGATACCATCAGATGACAATTTCTCTTTGTCCGTCTGACTGTTATTAATCAGTAACAGTAGACAAGCAAAATCTAAAGTTAATAATATAAGGGTCAAGAGCCCAACTAAAGCAAACACTGATCCCCATAATGGTGGCTTACAATTTGAGATTTTCTCAAATTTTCTTTTCTTTTTTTTGTAATAAGTGAAGCTAGTAATGCTATTTGTGGAGTTGTTTAATAAAGTTGGATCCTGACATCAGAAATTTTTTTAGACGTCAACCCAATTTTACGTTTCAACCAAATTTTGACATCTGAGTGATGTTGGAGTCCACGTCCAATAACATGTTTAGCTGGGATGAGCTCATATTGTGACCATAATATGAGCACACAGTGAGTGCACAGTGCGGTTACACTTTTAGCTCACTGTGACCTCACATTGTGATCATATGGAGAGATCACTGTGAGATCAAAGTGTTGACTGGGTAGTCTGGGGGTAGCCTTCTTTTTCTCCTCCCCTCTCTCCTCATGTCATGCTGTATTTTTTCTCTGTAATTTCCCCATTGTGGAACAAATAAAGGGTTTTCTTATCTTATCTTATCTTACTCTTCAGTATACGGTGACACAAAAAAAATTACAGTAATCTACTGGCAACAGTGTTTGGTCTTTTTTTTACAGCAAGGGTTAACAGTGTGTTTGAAACATAATATGGTACTATAACATTTTCATTTATTTCAGTTCATTCAAAAATAAAGAAAAACATGGCTTTGAATGATCAAATTTGCATTTATGCATGACGCTTTGCTGATAAATAACTGATAAATTAGAGATTATTGAAAACGAATAGCACATTCTGACAGGCTAAATTCAAACTCAGATACTAATTATACCAAAAGTTTAAAGTGTGGAATCAATTCAAAATAAAGAGCTGAAGAGAGCAAGAATTATTACAAAAACAGGCACTATATTGTTATAGGCACTCAGTGTCTGTTTTGCCAAATAAAATATGTCGGCCTAATAATTTAAAAGAAACCTCTTACTTTGTTAGTTAGAAGATACTTCTCAAGGTCCACAACTAAGTGCAGGTCAACACCCAAGTGCTCCTCGCTGCAGACTGTAGCGTAATGCAGTGTGTTTTACTGGAACGGCCCCCTCACCCCCCTTAGATTTAGTTAATAATAAAGTGTGCAGTCACCATGATGGAGATCAGTATTTGCTTTAGTTGGTCTCTTGACCGTTGACTTTATAAGATTAGAGATTCTCCACTGATTAAATGAAAGTGAAAAGTAAGACTGTAGCGCAACGCATTGTATTCTAGTGAAACGGTCTCCCAGGGATGGTTTAATGATTAGGCATATGAGGCCAGTGCAGGGGCCCTTGGCTGCCAAAAGTGTGCAATCCAGTTTGGTTCAGAAAACCCATTAACAATGAAAACAAATGTTATTTATCCTTGAATATGTGACCCATAGACTACACTGTACTTGCTTTAAAAAAGGTCAAATTCTGACAGTATCATACTATTTTCCATTAAAACAGTAATATACCACAGAAAACAATGCATAATATTTGTAGTTTTTGAGAAAAACACTGAAAAAAAAGGATGTCAGCCTTATTCCAAATCACATCATATCCTCATTCACTATTCTCTACATTAGTTTACTAATATATTACACTTGACAGAGTGATTGAAAAGAAGTGAGTGAATTGAAACACTGATGAAGCAGAATCACTGAAGGACAGAGAAACAAGAACAGAAAAAAGAGAGACACAAGAACTACAACTGACTTCCAGCCACACAAGTGTGAAACCAGTTTACGATTATTTATTTCATACATGTACAAAATTACTTGTTGAGAAATAACAGAGATTTAGTTGTTGATGTTTTATTGAAATTAATAATAAAACTTTATTCTGATCGCTCCTGATAAGGTATGTGCGCTGGCTGTTAAATATTATTATTAAATATTAGGCTAAAAGTAGAGGTATATAACTGTAACTATCAGTTTTCACCTTTTTTGAAATAATCCATTAAACCTGCTGAGAAATGAGGAGCATGAACTAAAATGAGCAGTTTGACACGCCCATGCATGGGAAACTCATGAATATTAATGTAGGCTTCGCCCACTGCCTCTACAGATGCACAACTCACTTTTGCTCCAATTGTCTCTGTGCAAAAGGGAGAGCGTGCGAAACTTGTCTCTTGAAAGCGAAAACAGTGTTTGAGATTCGTCACAGCAGATTTAAGCAGTAGTTATGTACTTGTGTTTGTGCTAGAAAAATATCCAAGACATTTGTGAGAAAATATTCTACAAGTGTGCAACTCTTGAATGCATATACTGATTTGCGGATGTGCAACATTTCTCCGTGCTCATTCCACATAATTATATATTATTATTATTTTTCACAAAAAAAAAAAAAAAAACACATTATCATCTACCGTGATTGTAGTGCATACAGTAGTTAACTCATGTTTGAATGTATGTTTTTTGTATTGTGTTTACTTGTTACCCAACAGCCATTACAAAACTATATAATTATAGTCTGGATGACTAAATTCATAATGTATTCAAATTCAAATGAGTTTAAAGTTGGAAGAATAAAAACAAGGAGTTATGCAATATCTTACTAACTCCATGTTTCCCATAAAATCCATCAATTTGATTACATTTGATTATTCTTGAAAAATATTCATAAAATATTACTTTGTCTCTTTAAACTGAATGTTGTCTGTCACTTTAATCTGTGAGAAATGTTACGATGTTTGCTAAGCGAGTTGTTTGTCGTCCCGCTGCTCTTCTTCTCTCAGGCAACACTCCTCCTAAAGTGACCATCCTGCCCCCGTCCAGTGCAGAGATCTCCTCTCTGAACACAGCGACACTGCTGTGTGTGGCCAGCGAGGGCTTGCCGTCAGACTGGAGGCTGAGCTGGAAGGTGGACGGGAGCAGCAGGGCTCAGGAGAGCAGCGCTGGGCTCCTGCAGAAGGACGCTCTGTACAGCTGGAGCAGCAGCCTGACTCTCTCTGAGCAGGAGTGGATGAAGAGCGTCTCAGTGAGCTGTGAGGCCACACGGAGCGGCCAGCCTGCGGTCACTGCACAACTGAGGAGAGATCAGTGTTCAGATCAGTAGATGCGCTCAGTCTCTCCTCTGGCTTCTGCTTCATCCGTCTGGCTGATGTCTCACTTCTGCTCCTCTGAGGTCATTCACACAAGAGCATGCTATGATGTTCTGTTATAACTGAAATAAAATAAAATAAACTGTGTCTGTCTTTGAGTCCTTTTGTATGATTTGAGAAAACAACTTTTAATTTAACCATTTACTGTTTTATATCCTGCCGTTACAAATCAATGTTTAGACGTACAAATATTCCAATAAATGTTATTGTAATATAATGTAGCCTCTCAAATCTTATGGGGGGGGGTCTGCATTAAAAAAGAAAGAAAGAAAAATATTAGATGAAGTCACATTGTAAGACATGTTTTACTTGTATTTCATCTCAAATACCCAAATATCTTTCACTCAGTGAAGCATGACAACACCTGCGCAGTAAATTATGAAACAAGAAAGTCATCTTGAAACAGCATTTGCAAGTGGTGCTATTGTTAACAAAAACTAAACCTTCTCAGTACTTAAAATTAATCTAAAATAAAAGAAAGCATATTAAAATATAAAGGTTCCAAAAGGAGTTTTGTTTTTCGCAGTGATTCCACAGGAGAACCATCTTTTGGTTCCCAAAGAACCTTTGAGTGAACAGTTCTAAAAAGAAACAAGTTTTTTCTCAGTGTTAAGAACATTGTACAAATCTAAAAAAGTTTTCCATCAGAAGGAACCTTTTGTGGAATGGAAAGTTGTCACATGTGTTTTACATTACATTTACATTTTTATCCAAAGCGACTTACATTGCATTCAAGGTACACATTTTACGTTTTGCAGCAATTCAAACAACCTGACATTACCACCCCCTCGTCATGTACCGGTGTCTGAAATGCTTATCCAATCACGGCAATCGTATTTACTGGCAACAGCCATTGACGTCACTACTAGTGCGACCTGGAAGAATATAACGGGCGGCTAGAGAACATGTCATCCACTTATCGTCTGAAGGGACTGTTCAGCAGGCATTCCCGAGGCATGGTGAAAGACACAGGGTCTCATTCCCTATTCTCAGGGAACAAAGGTTACAGTCGCTACCTGAGACATTCCCTTTCGGAAGGGAACTCGTACTGCATTGATGACACTTTTGGGGAACAATATGTCAGCGCCACCATACTGAGGGGAGTGCAGCAATATTCTGTCAAAACAGCAATATTCTGTCAAATCTAACAGTCAGATTTACTATACAAAAGAAGTTAATTTCACTGAAATATTAGTAAAAGTTCATAGAAAAAAGTTATGCGAAGTCAATAATTGATAAAGAGAGTAAATATTCAACTGAAGTGTTTTATGTGTTTTGCACAAGATGATACAGGAGAGATCTTTTAGTTTAATTCATTAGTTTTGTGGGTCACCATTGTGCTGGAGAGTAGAGCCTGTGCTTCAGTCAAAGATGAGCAGAGTAACACTGATGTTATGCTGCCCGTTGCTTTATTTAAACGCAGTAACTGTAGTTGCTGATGCAGTGACAATCTCGTTGTTAAATACTTTAGCACATACATGTGTGCTACTGTTCGCTAAATGCGAATTGCAAAGATTCTAGTTAATGTCATGTTTGTAATTCATTCATGGTTACACATTAGATGTTTGCAGTATTATATTAAGAGATATTCATTTTCAGTGGACTCAAAGTAAGTTCTCAGTACTATCAGTATAAATACACGTTTTTAAACTTGAACTGTTTGAAGCAATCGGTTTCCCAAATGTTACGAGTTACCTTCCATTGTATTTTTACAGTAACATACTGTAAAAAAGGAGAGCTGTATAATAACGGTAAAGGGCTGTAAATTAACAGTACTTTGCTGGCACCCCAGCTGCCAGTAAATTACTGTTATTTTACAGCGCAATTTTTTACAGTGCTCTAACAATATTTGCCTCAACTTGTAGAGGTATCGGATAGGGAGGACAGCAGATAGTGGCAGTAGTCGCTCATAGACCGGATCTAGCCTGGGTTTCCCCGTGCTGCCTTGTGCGCAGCGCGATTTTATTCACACTGCTAGGCAGCCTGGATTCTATGGACCAGATTTTCGCCTCAGCGAGGGGACCAATCACAGAACGGGCAGGGAGCAGCAAGACGATGACGACGTCTATGCGACACAGAAGCAGTTTGTTTATATCTATGGATCCAACATGGCAGCAGACACGAAGTTACTTTTCGATGCAGCCTTAGATAGTGTTCTAATATATACACATAAATCTATGACCCATCGTCTTCTTCCTCGTCGAATTTCTGTCGCTATACATACGTCATCTAGTATAATTGAAACGATTGGCTATGAGCTACGTACAGGCGCATTTGATAGACCTTCGTAGTGCCCAATAAACGGCTCTGGGCATTTGTAAACCACGCCTCAAATACGAGAAAATGAACATGTGGTTCCCAGACCACGTCTCAATGAGACGAGGTCTGACGTTAGCCAGGTTAGACCGGATCATAGAGACGGGCATCCTGGAGAGAACTCAGCATAGCGCTTTCTAACCCTTGCAAATGAGGGTATTAACTTCACTTGATCCTGGATCTACACCGTGCTTCAGGCCCTGTGGAGGCTGGGCAATCTAACAGGACCCTAATAAGGGGAGCGCCTCCAGCTCTAGGGCTGATCTAACAGGGAGGTGTCGTGAGAGTCTTTCGACCGTCCGAACAGACTTAGGGAGTTCAGTATTCAAACAGAGCGATCCTCAGACAGATTCTGCAACACTGTGCTCAGCCTTATAAAACTCCTCAGCCCAACTTTTTCAGCTGCCTGCAGATTGCTGTAATTATCATCATAACTGTTTGTACACTGTTTTTCCAGCAACTGCTTTGACCAGAGTTTAGTAATGAGTGTTGCGTTTTTAATGTTAAAGTTACACATTGTTATGTTTTAACATAAGAGCTTGTCAGAAGATGCAGATGTCGCAAGAAGAGTCTTAAGAAACAAGATAAGAACATTCTTAAGAAGTATTTTTGGGAATACTAAATATAAAAAATCTTAATTTGAAAAGATGTATTCGTAAGAATTATTTGTGAATCTTGCCCCAATATTTTTATTATTTGTTTATGTTCAGAACTTTAAAAACCGGCTCCAATAGTGTATTATGTGTGCAGTGTGTGTCTAAATCAGCAGTTCCTCTTTCACTGAAGGGGTTTTTGTACGGCTCTGTATCACTGTGTTAATGGATATGCAGCATACTGCTGACAGTAATAATCTCCTGCATCTTCAGGCTGGACATTTCTAATATTGAGCATGAAGTTTGTTCCTGATCTCCCATCAGTGAATCTCTCAGACACTCCAGACATTTTGCTACCAACACCATAGAACAGGAGTTTGTGTGTTTGTCCGGGTTTCTGATGATACCAGGCTAAACTGGTTTGAAAACTAGAACTGCTGGACCCGCAGTTGAGAGTGACGTCGCTTCCCACAGACACCAGATTCACGGATGGACTCTGAGTCAGAATGATCTCAGCAAAACAACCTGCCGTCACACACATCAGTCAGTGTTACAAACACACAACACATGAGAAGAATGATACAAAACTTATAAAGCACTTCTGAAAAAGCTCTGAATACTCAACACTAATCTCACCAGCAAGAGAAAGCAGTAGAGAGCAGATAATCAGAGCGTTTGCAGTCATCTTTGCTAAGAATGAGTGAGAACAGACGAGACCTGCTGTGTACAGTCCTGACCGGCGGGCAGTCCGTCTTAAACAAAGGGGTGGTGCACATATTCAAAACTGCTTCCTTTCACGAGAACATCTGTCACACTCATTTAAAATAACATTTATTTCAGTTTCAGATGTAGTTATCAAATGTAATTTCTACAATTATTAAGATTTAATATCATTATCAACTGATATTTCTCAAGAGTTTCCAATGATATCTAATAAATATTTAGATATCAAGAACTATCTAATCAAGTTTAGATTGCAATGTTTAAATATAGAATCATATTATAAAAAATAATATTTTTTTTCTTTTTTATAAAATGTGTATATTTTTTTTTATTTTTTTTTATTGAACTTTTATTGAGCACAACACTTAATCAAATGAAAGATGTTATTTTGGAGATGCAGTGAACAGTGCAGTTACTGAAGCGTTCAGGAGGTTTTTGTACATCTGCTCTATTAGTTTGTATCACTGTGGTTGACTTTCGGCAGCGGCACCAGACTGGATGTTGGCAGTAAGTAAATAATTAAATCATTTTAATTCAGTACAGTGCTGTCATATTTAGTCATATATTTTATGACATTATGAATGTTTTACTTTGTCTTATGGAAAAAAATATATATTTTCATATGCTTACAGTAAATATAGTGTAGGTTTATATGTGAGAGATGATAATACAGAGATACTACAAAACTCTTGACTACCAAAAAAAAAAAAAAAAAAAAACGTTTTAAACATTTTCACCTGTATTTACCAGGAAAAGAGATACATTTGATGAATATTGACATGCTATTAGAGCATGAGAAGATAATTTTTTTGAAATGTGACATACTACTAAGAATAAATATATAAATTAATAAATACATGCATACATATACATAAAATGTAGTATACGCTATTATAGACTTTCAATTGAAAAAAAATATATGAATAATTGTAAAACTCATTCATGAAATATATTTGTTGTTTTAAAAAAAACAGATATTGTAATACATTATACAATTTATCATTTAAACTTTAAAATTTATTTAAAAATAATTTAAAATATACAGTTATAATAAATAAAATACATTTATAACACATTTTAGACCCTTTTTTTAAGAAAGTGCAATTTAGGATACTTATAAAAGTACTTAATAATAATATGCTTCAACATTATACTTGAGTGAGAACCAAAATGTATGTTTTCATACACTTAATTGCATGTTATTTAAAAATAAATATTATGGCTTAAGTTCATATAAAATGTAATTAGATAAACTTTAGAGTGCTTTTAAACCTAGCCAGGCTTAATTATTTCTTTGTAATTTCATAATTACTTCCATTGTATTTGAAATATGGTTAAAATATATTTTATTTATAATTTCTATTGAAACGTGCCCATCATATATTTAAATATACTTGTGATTACACATTTGTAAAGATGAAGCTACAATTTAATACATTTAAATTATATTAACTTGTGATTGTAATATCGAATAACACACTAGAGTTAAAATTATAATGAAGTACTTCATCAAAATAAGTGTTCTTCTTTAAAGCATCACAAAACATTATTACAAGGTGCACTTTTTTAAAAGCATACTTAAGGGTGTTAAGAAACACAGTCATAATTGTGTCTCTCTTTAAGTTATTTTATTATATTAGTTTGTCTGTTTAAACCAGTGTTTCTCAAATCTCTCCTGAAGGACCACAACACTGCACGGTTTCTTTGTCTCCCTTATCAAACACACCTGATTCAGCTCATTATCAAATGGGTTAATGAGCTGATGAGTTGAATCAGGTGTGTTTGATAAGGGAGACAAAGAAAACGTGCAGTGTTGTGGTCCTTCAGGAGAGATTTGAGAAACACTGGTTTAAACTAGGGCTGGGCGATATATCGCATGACATTGTTAGGCGCGTCTCATCAGTAAAGCCGGTTCCTTGATTAGTAGTAAATCGCCATCACCTGCTTTCAGATGTAGCGGCATTTACTACACAGAGCCGTAGTTAACTGACAAGCTGAGCAATATCGCATAAGTATCGCGGACGTATCGCCTGCGATAATTAATGCGATATGGCTCAGCTTGTCAGTTAACTACGGCTCTGTGTTGTACAGGGGTCCTCAACTCTGGAGCGCGAGATCCACTTTCCTGCAGATTTTAGATCCAACCCTAATCAAACACACCTGAACAAGCTAATCAAGGTATTCATGATTACTACAACGTTACAGGTACACAACAAAATCCCCAATGTTAAATCAACATTGCTCAAGTACATATTGTCCCAATCTACAGAGTGTTAAAAGTGTTAAAGTTAATGAGATAATTAAGTGATTAATTAAGAGATGATTTAGCATTAGTGATGAACACCTGAATTAATGAAGGAAAGAGGAACACAAGAACTACAACTGACTTCAGCCACAGCCTTAGATGTCTACAAACTCCACAAACAGCATTACCAGCTTCACTTATTACTAACCAGATTGATTTCTGCCATGCTTCTACGGAAGTTATTTTTGAGAATTAACAGAGGTTTAAATGTTGATATTTTATTGGTAAAAATATAATGCCACCATCATAGAGATCAGTGTTTGCTTTAGTTGGGCTGTTGACCCGTCACTCTCTATGATATAATTTATTCTGCAACAACATACATAATGTTTTAAAAGCAGTAAAATCAGAATATGATAGCAGCATATCATTGGAACCTGAACTTATTGAATGTGAAATCATTAATCAGTGTTTTGTCATTAATACATTTGAGGGGTTTGCCTGGTCTACCCTGTGAAACTACATCCATTATTTAATGTGTGGAATTTTAAAACTGTGAAGTGCGTACAATATAATATTTTCTGAGTTTTTAACAAACTCACATACAGCAAACATCAGCATACAAATCTCAACAATGGTGACAATAAACAAAAAGTTTCATGCTGCAATGCATGCTGGGTATCATAATTTGAAAAAAATCCCAGCATGCACTGCAGTATGGATAATTATTGTCACCACTGTTGAGGATTGTATGGTAAGTGTTGATGTCTAAGTGTATAGTTTCAGAAGATATACATGTGCATTTATATCACTGACAATTGTTTTATTATACCTTTTTTACACATTTACTATACCTGAACCTCAGTCAATAACCAAAATAAAATAATAATTTTGTGTCAAATGACCTTTAACAAATATCTCTTTATGAGTTTCATTCAAGCATCTTTGCACACATAAAAGCATGTTTGTATTTTGAACTTTTTGATCAGCAAAGCTCGTGTTTATCATGAAACACTATTGCAAATGCTTAACGAAGTTTGCTTTGGAAATTCAATGGGTCACGAGACCAACTAAAGCAAACATTGACCACCATAATGGTTGCATACTTTTTTGATCACTTAAATATCAACTCTCAACAATCAATTCGGTAGACTTGTGACAAAACAGTTGTTAACAGCAGGTGTTCATCACTAATGCTCAAACATCACTTAATTAATCATATAATTATCTCATTAACTTTAACACTCTATAGATTGGGACAATATGCACTCTGAGCAATGTTGATTTAACACTGGGGATTTTGTTGTGTACCTGTAACGTTGTATCAATCATTAAGAGCTTGATTAGCTTGTTCAGGTGTGTTTGATTAGGGTTGGAGATAAACTCTGCAGGAGAGTAGATCTCACGGTCCAGAGTTGAGGACTCCTGGTGTAGTAAATGCCGCTACATCTGAAAGCAGGTGATGGCGATTTACTACTAATCAAGGAACCGGCTTTACTGATGAGACGCGCCTAACAATGTCATGCGATATATCGCCCAGCCCTAGTTTAAACTGATGGTAAGAATGTTGTCTGTCACTTTACTCTGTAATAAATGTTACGATGTTTGTTAAGCGAGTTGTTTGTCGTCCCGCTGCTCTTCTTCTCTCAGGCAACACTCCTCCTAAAGTGATCATCCTGCCCCCGTCCAGTGCAGAGATCTCCTCTCTGAACACAGCGACACTGCTGTGTGTGGCCAGCGAGGGCTTGCCGTCAGACTGGAGGCTGAGCTGGAAGGTGGACGGGAGCAGCAGGGCTCAGGAGAGCAGCGCTGGGCTCCTGCAGAAGGACGCTCTGTACAGCTGGAGCAGCAGCCTGACTCTCTCTGAGCAGGAGTGGATGAAGAGCGTCTCAGTGAGCTGTGAGGCCACACGGAGCGGCCAGCCTGCGGTCACTGCACAACTGAGGAGAGATCAGTGTTCAGATCAGTAGATGCGCTCAGTCTCTCCTCTGGCTTCTGCTTCATCCGTCTGGCTGATGTCTCACTTCTGCTCCTCTGAGTTCATTCACACAAGAGCATGCTATGATTTTCTGTTGTACTTTAAATAAAACAAATAATACTGTGCTTGTCTTTGAGTCATTTTGTGTGATTTGAGAAAAAGCTATTGATAGTTAAAGACACTTAGGGTAAAGAAAGGGGGTCCAAAATAGTTCTTGATAATTGAAATAATCTGAAAATAAAGTCCTGGTTTCACAGGGTTTAGAATAATTCAGGATTAGGCCTTAGTTCAATTAGGACAATTAAATAGCCTTTTTAAACGTGCCTTAGAAAAAAACATAACTGGTGTGCATTTTGAGACAAAACAATGGCACTGGTATATTTTAAGATACGGTTATTCGTGCAAGTTGCTTTCAGTTAAACAGCTCAAACTTATATTTTAGTCTGGGACTTGTTTAAGGCTTGTTTGTGAAACCGGGTAACATATAAATATTAGTTGCTTACATGACAATTAGAAATGTTGCCTTCGCACGCTAACTGAAATAAGTTGAAGTATTAAACAATAAGTTTTAAAGAAGAAGGATTATTATTAATTAAAACTAAAACTGAAATAAAAATAAAGCTCTCTAAAAAATTAGAAGATGACTAAACCTTCAACTAAAATGTACATATTTTATAATAAGAAATATGAAGAAAAAAGCTAATTCAAAATATGAACAAATACTATAATAGAATATAAATGATACTAAATTACTGGTTTGTATACTTAATTTATTTTAAATTAAGAGTGCTTTTTGAGCCACTTAAGTCAGACTTAAGTATCATATATGTAATTTCATAATTTTGTTGCCTTGATGTTGTCAAAATGACAAAATGCTCTTTTATTGTGTGAATGTCTAGTTGTGTGGCATGTGTGTGATGCACATCTGCAGAGTCTCTCAGCTGTATCCGTTCAGTGTGACGGAGGTTTTTGTACGGCTCTTTATCACAGTGTGATTATTGCCCCAGTGTGGTCGCTCTGACAGAAGTAATGTCCTGCGTCTTCAGACTGGACTCCACTGATGGTCAGAGTGAAGTCTGCTCCATGTCCACTCCCTGTGAATCTAGCTGGAGCTCCAGCGAACCGATGTGTGGCTCTGAATACGAGTAGCTTATGAGCTTCTCCAAATCTCCTGAAGTACCAAGCCATGTGGTCATTAAGATGCACCGGCCTGTTGGCTTTGCAGTTTAATCTTACGTCTTCCCCTGGTTGCGCTGCTGTTATTGACGGTGTCTGGGTGATGGTGACCTGTCCTCGGCACTCTAAAAGAGTCAGATATTCAGTGAGATACCAAAGTATGACTAATGCTAGTTTATGCAATAAAGATCTAGTTTAGTTATACAAACCCTGATAAAATACGGCAAGCATCGAGATAAAAATGATGATGAGAGTCATTGTTGTTCTGTGATGGTGAATATATTAAACTCTTTTAAAGCACTCTTTAAAAGCGCTGAAGCATGTGCTGCCAATGCAAAGTGCTCCTGTATATGTAAATGTTCGTGGTATTTAAAGCAGCATTTACGCTTTGAATTCTTGCACCCAGAAACAATTCAACCATCAACCATATAAAAAGTTTGCTAAGAAGTATTTGCTATAGAGCGCTGCAGTGATGGCATATTTTATAGTCTAACCCAGAATTTAAGCATCACTCTGGTTCCCTTTTTTTCTCTCGATTGGCTTTTGGATTATTGCAGAAAATAAGCTCTGTGACCAACAAAAGTTTATAATTCTTGCATGCAATAATCCAAAATCCAATCCTATTGGGTTTTCGTCGAGGGAACCACAATATTTCTTTTAAAATGCGTCAGTGATGTAAAATACTAATTCAGTTAATTGCAAAGACATAATTGTTCGCACTGATTCATTTACATTGAGATGTGAGAACTGTTTATCAATGCAATTGGTCAAAAAGTGAGGCGAAACTATTTACAAAAGTCCAAATAAGCTAAAATAGAAACACAACACCTAAAAGAAGCAGCTCCAATAGTGCTTTCTGAAACACTGAATAAAGCAGAAGAACATATTGCATTTGTCAAAAACATAATTCAAAAGCCTTAATCCTAACAGAGGTCAAATGTTTGATGAAGTTTTGAACAGTTACAGTGGTTTCAGTTGTAAATCTTTATTTCTTGTAAACAAACCTCTTGGGGTTCGATCATGCTCACTGGAGACACTATTCTGAGACTCTCACATGCAAATGTGAGTTTCAGGACACACTTCTAGTCTCACTAAGGCTTATTTGATTCAGTGCTTAAGAATTCAGCTCTGCGCAGGGTACTCACTTTCTTGAATAAAATATTTTTTGAAAAAACTTTTGAGCAAGTTATGATTATGGCTCACAGCTTATGAAAACCGTTTCACAATATTCTAATTTTGAATTTGGGGTTTTCATAAACTGTAAGCCATAATCATCAAAATTATAACAAATAAAGGCTTGACATATCTCACTTTCCATGTAATGAGTCTATTAGTTTCACCTTTTAAGTTGAATTACTGAAATAAATGAACTTTTGGGGGCGATATTACATTTTTTCGAGTTTCACAAGTAGGAAATCTTCACAACCACCAGATATTGCGCCAGAACATCCACCACACACACACACACACACACACACACACACACACACACACACACACACACACACACACACACACACACACACACACACACACACACACACACACACACACACAGCTTATTGGTGGAGAGGAGACAGAGTGATGAAGCCAATCAGCATATAGGGATGAGTAGGAGGCCATGATGATGGACAGTGGCCACTTGGCAAAATTTGGCCTGGATGCCGGGGTTACAATCTTTTTCGAAAGAAATCCTGGGATTTTTAATGACCATAGACCTCGGTTTAACGTCTCATCCGAAGGACGGTGCTCTTTGACAGTATAGTGTCCCCGTCACTACACTGGGGCGTAAGGACCCACACAGACCACAGGGTGAGCGCCCCCTGCTGGCCTCACTAACACCTCTTCCAGCAGCGACCTGGATTTCTCAGGGTTCTCCCACCCAGGTCCTGACCCGGCTCAACCCTCAACTCCCTCAGATTCGCTGGAGAGGACGCTGGCACTGTCTGTTGCCGCTTCTCCCTCAAGACAACGCATTTTGTGTATTATTTTTTGCACTCTAGAATACTTTCTACAGTCACTATCTGCTATCTACCAGGTAGTTTCTTTTTTCGGATTATATGGATGTATGGATTTTTTTTTTTTTTTTTTTTTGTATCATACCTGTTGTTGCTGGCAATCTTCTTCGTACAATGCCGAACAGTTCCTGAGCTGTTGCATCAGAGTTTTTATTACTGTTTTACTGGCCCTGTGGTCTCTTGGTATCACTCATCGACACCAGCATCAAGATCGTCTAAACGGACGATCGTCTAAACGGACAACACTTCACTGCCAAGTTAGCCATCGCCGGACAAGGTAACATCTCCCCGGCTTAGCGAGCAGCCACTTGCCAGCCGGCTGGACAATCTTCGGATCCACACTGTAGCGATATGACGCTAAAGTACTCCATCCCGCAACTGCTTAATTTAAGGCATAACAGCAGTCCAACATATATCTCAGCCATTAAACAACTTAAACTTCAAAGCCGACCCCGCTACATCCATAGAAGCTGCCGTAGAAAATTTGTTTTCTCCCAGTCTAGTGGCTCCATTCCATCTCTCTGGTCAGCCGAGCGCATTGTCGCACGGCATCTACGTCATCAGAACGCCCCTCTACTTGGAATAAACAGCGTTGGGAAGGCCACTTGCATAAGACCCGTCACCACGGAGCAGAACATAAAACGTGGAGTGGATTTCAGTCTACTTCGCTCTCTACAGTACACCACTCCATCTAACATCAAAATAGAACTGTTTAACACACAGTCCCTCACAAATAAATCTTGTCTTATACACAGCCACATATTGGACAGGAATATTGATATCATGTGTCTTACTGAGACCTGGCATCAGCCAGAGGGATTTTTTGCATTAAATGAAGCATGTCCTCCTGGTTATCAATACTTGGAGAAAGCCCGCCACTCCGGTCGCGGTGGTGGCCTAGCAGTACTACACCGCAGTGACTTAAAACTCACCCCGCTGTCTCTGCCTGAACTGTCCACTTTTGAATGCCTGCACTGTAAAAAATAAAACATAGAATTCATTTATATTTAATTAATTAAAATGAGGCAACAGATTACAAGCAATATTATTAATTAAATTTTACAAATTAGAATTGAGTAATAATTAATCAAATTAATTCCTTAAATGTTACACTGTAAAAAATAAAACATAGATGTTATTTATATTTAATTAATAAAAATGAGGCAACAGATTACAAGCAATATTATTAATTAAATTTAACAAATTAGAATTGAGTAATAATTAATCAAATTAATTCCTTAAATGTTACACTGTAAAAAATAAAACATAGATTTAATTTAAATTTAATTAATTAAAATGAGGCAACAGATTACAAGCAATATTATTAATTAAATTTTACAAATTAGAATTGAGTAATAATTAATCAAATTAATTCCTTAAATGTTAACCATTTAAAATGAGTAAATTTTACAAAATATATGTTATTGCCAACATTGAAGACACCTGATGTTAACAAGCAGAATCACTGAAGGAGAAAACCATAATTAAAGTCACCATTATGGAGATGAGTGTGTGTTTTAGTTGGGCTCTTCACCCTTAAATTATTAACTTTAAGTTTTTGTTTGGCTGCTGTACGTGAGTTATAACAGCCAGATGAACAAACGGTGATCTGATGATGTTGGTTGTGTTTTAACATAATCATTATTTCACAATCATTTGACCTGAATCACTGAACTCAAATGGAGTACAATTTGTGACTTAAGTTAACTTTATTAACTATAGAAGTACTGGCCTTGTACACCATAATATTTTTATCTTTTACAATGTAATTCAAATAATTTCTAAAAAGTTTCTCTTGTACAAAAAACAAACAAACAGACATCATGAATCAGCCTGTGCATCTCAACAATGGTGACATTTATAAAGCATGTTGCAGTGCATTCTGGTTTGTACCAATCACAACTCATTCATGGCTCCCATCATGTATTGCTGCATGAATAAATAATGAGCTCAGAGGTTGTCACCATTGCTGAGATTCATACGCTAAATCTTGATGTCTGTGTGCGCCTAAAATAAAAACAGATATATTTTTTATTATTATTAATTTGATCATTTGGATTCCATTGAAAAGGATAATAATATTATGCAGCTAGAATTAACAAAATAAATTTAACTCATAAATTGGACTCTACATGAGATCAGTGATTCAAGTCAAATGATTGTGAAATTATGAAACACAACCAACACCATCAGATCAACATTTCTTTTTGTTCATCTGGCTGTTATAACTCATGTACAGCAGCCACACAAAACTTAAAGTTATTAATTTAAGGGTGAAGAGCCCAACTAAAACACACACTCATCTCCATAATGGTGACTTTAATTATGGTTTTCTCCTTTAGTGATTCTGCTTGTTAACATCAGGTGTCTTCAATGTTGGCAATAACATATATTTTGTAAATTTTACTCATTTTAAATGGTTAACATTTAAGGAATTAATTTGATTAATTATTACTCAATTCTAATTTGTAAAATTTAATTAATAATATTGCTTGTAATCTGTTGCCTCATTTTAATTAATTAAATTTAAATGAAATCTATGTTTTATTTTTTACAGTGTGGCTTTCAGATGTAAACCACCTTTCACTATGACTATCCTTCTCATTTACCGGCCTCCTAAGCAAAATCCAGCCTTTATATCAGAGATAAATGAATTTCTCACTTCACTCTGTACCACATCTGCAAACATCGTTATACTTGGAGATTTGAACATTCATGTTGACACCCCCTCCTGTCATCCAGCAGTTGATTTCTTACAGCTATTGGACGTTCTAAATCTCAAACAGCATGTTGACGTCCCAACACACAATAGAGGACATACACTTGACCTGGTCATTACTGACTCTGCCCCAATTGAAAATCTGCTGGTATACGATCTCGGAGTGTCCGATCACAAAGTCATCTCAATGGAGGCAAATTTTTCTCATTACATCAAACCAAAACGCCAAATCCATTTCAGAAACATAAAAAATATCAATCCAGACACTTTGGCTTTGGACCTCCTGCAAATCCCATCAGCAACATTTACATCAGTAAATGAATCAGTGGATTTTTATAACAGCACCCTGAGCAGTGTTTTGGACCTCCACGCACCTGTAAAAACACGAACAGTCACTTTCTCGCGTACATCTCCCTGGTTCACTCCAGAACTACGGAAAATGAAAACGGCAGGACGTGTACTTGAGCGGCGTGCTTCAAAAACTGGACTTACTGTTCACAAAATAGCCTATCAAGAACATCAAAAGGCCTACTCAATGTCACTAAAAAAAGCACGGACACAATTCTACTCAAACATCATCAGTAAAAATCAGGGAAACTCCAAGCAGCTTTTCACTACCATAAACCATCTCATCAAGCCACAAACTATTTCACACAATGACACATCAGAAGAGAAATGCAACAGTTTCATCACTTTCTTCAGGAAAAAAGTTGAGAGCATCCGCTCTCTCCTCTCCAGCACCCCTGCTCTGTCTGTCCCAACTGCCGACCCACTGCCTGGGACTTTCCAGCCTCTCTGTTGTTTTTCTGAAGTCTCTAAGCAACAAGTTGAGTACATCATCGGCAGGATGAAAGCTTCCACCTGTTCGCTGGACCCTTTTCCCACAGCCCTGGTGAAAACACACATCAGCTCTCTTAGTCCCTTAATAACCAAAGTCATCAACCATTCTCTACGCACTGGTCATGTTCCATCTGCTCTTAAAACTGCTGTTATCAAACCCCTTCTAAAAAAACCCACTTCAGACCCTGAAGTTCTTGCAAACTACAGGCCTATTTCTAACCTTCCATTCTTGTCCAAAGTTCTAGAAAAAGTTGTTGCTGTCCATCTTCAGGATCATCTAAATTCAAATTCCCTTTTTGAAAAATTTCAGTCTGGTTTCCGTTCCGCCCACAGTTCCGAAACAGCCCTGATCAGGGTCACAAATGACCTGTTGATGGCGGCTGACACCGGCACACCATCACTCCTCATCCTACTGGATCTATCAGCAGCTTTTGACACGGTTGATCACAATATCCTCCTTCAGCGCCTCCATCATACTATCCGACTCTCTGACACTGCTTTGAGCTGGTTCCAGTCCTACCTGTCTGGAAGAACAGAGTATGTTTCTTTGGGAGGTGTAAAGTCTGAGACGCATACAGTCACATGCGGTGTTCCCCAAGGGTCGGTTCTTGGCCCGATTCTATTCATCATCTATACTCTTCCCCTTGGCCACCTAATCAACAGGCATGGAATATCATTTCATTGCTATGCCGATGACACTCAGCTGTATATAAAAACCAACCTCATCCCATCTTCAGCCACTCTGTCATCATTGAGCTCCTGCCTTGAGGAGATTGAGGCATGGATGAAGGCAAACTTCCTACAGCTAAATAGCTCCAAAACGGAAGCTATTTTAGTTGGTACATCACACCAGGTCCAGTCATCACCAATAACCCACATCTCTTTCTCTGGTCAAAACATACCACTATCATCGACAGTCACCAACCTGGGCGTAAGATTTGATGCTCAACTCACATTTGACGCCCACATAAAACATCTGTGTAAGACCTCCTTTTATCACCTAAGGAACATTGCTAAACTCCGTCCCACACTTGGTCTGTCAGATGCTGAAAGGCTTGTACATGCTTTTGTATCCTCGAGGCTGGACTACAGCAACGCTCTCCTCTTTGGGATTCCTGGAAAAAGCCTTCAAAAACTACAATACATTCAAAACAGTGCTGCAAGGATCCTAATGAGGATAAGGAAATATGACCATATCACTCCCATCCTTCACTCACTCCACTGGCTTCCTGTCTCTTACAGGATTAACTATAAAATCATCCTACTTACCCATCAATGCATTCACGGCAACGCACCCCCCTACTTAAAGGAACTACTCACAAAACAAAACTCTTCACGCAACCTCCGCTCTGGAAACAAAGCACTTCTTCAACCACCCAGAACTAAGCTCCGCACTATGGGGGATCGAGCCTTCTGCTCAGCCGCACCGCATCTTTGGAATTCCCTTCCAGAAAACCTAAGGGCTCCTCAAGCCATAGACTCTTTTAAGAAAGGACTAAAAACCTATCTTTTTAAGCAAGCATTTTTTACTTTTTGCTAACTTTTTATTTTATTTTATTCTTCGCGGTTTTTAAACTTTGTTTATACTCTGTAGCACTTTGGGATTGTTTTTAACTATGAAAAGTGCTTTACAAATAAAATATATTATTATTATTATTATTATTAACCCAGCTTAGCTTCAGTGGGCTACAGGGGGATATGGCTGCTAGATTGATTATGATTATGCAGCAAGTGTGATAATTTCACTATTGTGTGGTTGCACGGTCTCAGTAAAACTGATGTCACTGAAGTTCATCAGATGGTGCTGAAGTTTCTGAGTTTGCAGTGAGCCGTGAAGATTTTCTTCCACACACACAGGATGCAGCTGCTGATCCACACTATACAAACGTATCTATGTAAATGATGAGGTTTTTCTGTGCTCTCTCTTACATACATATAATATCGGTATAAATGTATTTCTAAGTTGAAGGGAATATTCTAAATTTGGTGAATCTCCCAAACGATTTTCATCACAAAATCAAAGTGAAAAATAAGAAATAATACAATTTTAGCTAGTTATATTGTGAAATATTATTACAATTTCTTTATTTTATTTTTATTCCTGTGATGTAAAGCTGAATTTTCAGCATCATTACTCCAGTCTTCAGTGTCTTATGATCATTCAGAAATCATTCTAATGTGACGATTTGCTGCTAAAGAAACTTTTCTGATTATTATCAATGAAGAAATCAGTTCTGCTTCTTCATATTTTTGTGGAAACCGTGTACATTTTTTCAGGGTTCTTTGATAAATCGAAAGTTCCAAATAAAAGCATTTATTTGAAATAGAAATATTTTGTCTTTGCTGTCAGTTTTGATAAATGTATTTTATTATGAGCTGTAGTTCTCTTCTTGCCAGTAGACTCTCTGTTCTGCGATTCATTTAAACACAGGTGATTCCCGAAAGGCTGGAGATTTATCTGCTCTGTACGCACGTCTAGTTCTGGCGGAAGAGTGACCTCTGACCCGACGCATGATGTAGGATTAGCGTAAGCTCAGGTGAGAGACGCAGCGGAAACAAACTCAAGCTCCTCCAACATTTCTCTTTAAAAAATCTCTTTTTAGACTTTGAATTTGTGACCGGTGTTTTGTTTTGCTCTATCCTCTGCTCTTCCGCGTTCATCAACACGGCATGCGTCGGGTCAGAGGTCACTCTTCCACCGGAACCAGACTCGCGTATACGGCTGTTATCGGATGCCAGTGATTATAGTTTATAAAGTTATAAATATGAATATTTTCTTATTCACAAAACATCGCTTCGCTTGAGAAGGCCTTTATTAACCCCCTGGTGGAAACTAAATTTTGAGCTCCATTCACTCCCATTATAAAGCTTGGAAGAGCATATTTTGTTATATAACTCTGATTGTGTTTGGCTGAGAGAATACACCTATAGGATGGCTTGAGTGTGAGTAAATTATGGGTTCATTTTAATTTTGGGGTGAACTACTCCTTTAAGAAAAAGTTAAGGAAGTTATTTAAGATAATGTTCTAATTGTTTTGGCAAATCTTGCTGGAAAAAAATAAATAATAATAAACCCACCTCAGCCCATGTCACGTATATTATAAGTTGTGGTGTAGGTAAGCCAGCAAGACAAAGAAGATAGATGCAGTAGAATTTATTAACAATTAAACCAACTCAAAATACAGGAATAAACAGAGGATAAACCATAACCATACTAAGCACAAACGTTAACGGGAACTGAAACACAGGCATATAAATAATAAGAGCAAACAAAGCTAGTTTGATAAACACAGGTGAAGCAAACAAGGGAACTAATGAGTAACCATAGTAACAAACAAGAGGGTAATGAGTAAGGAGACACATACATAAGAACACAGTCAAACAGGAACTAAGCAGACAGAGAGAACACAGCACAAAAGATGTTTATGTGATACCCGTCCTGTGAAAACCGTTTTGAAATCGGACATTGCATTACCATGGAAACAGTCATTTAAATCCATTTAGCGCTCATCTCCCTATAGTGGGTGGTGTCATGTTTCATGTTACAACATTTATTTCAAATATTTTGTCAAATATTTTTTCTAATCTTGACAAAGCACATATTGTTGGAAAGGTCTGAGCTCAATGTTCCATATTTGGTGACTGTTTTGTGATAGAAGTGATATTATGACAGAAATGTATTCATTTGTTACAGAAGAACGCATCAATGGAATATGGGTGCCACCTGGTGGCTATTATTGGTACAGCGCCTAAACAAAATCTCACAGGAACTTACATTTTTGAGATATCAGCTTTAATTTTTGAACACAGCCCAGGCTTTGATTTTATAGCAATTTTATAGTATTTTTTTTTTTTTTACAGTACAGTATATTTGTTTTACAGTTAACGTAAACTTATAACATTATTACACTTTAATTTTTCGAAGTGCTTCTAATAAGTTTAGTGTCTTCTTTAAAAAGAGACCACGTAGGTCTGAATTCCAACGCATTCATGGATTGCAACCATTTAAGTTTAGATAAATGTTTACATCCATGCTCAAAATGGGGAGTGACAGATAAGGGGTTAATCTGAAGCTACATAAAAGTGGTATTGACTGGTATGTCAATAAAGTTGAAGTTTGGAGCTTTGAAAGAGAGGCAATGGTTGTTTTGTGGGCCTTAAGTTTCAGCAGTAAAACCAAAGGGACAAAACCATGAATTAAGCTGAGATTTATTTAGTCACAGCTGCAGCTTTTCATGCATTAAGCATCATGATTTTGGAAGCATTCAATCTGCTGTTGCTTTTGTTTAATAGTCCGGGATTAAGCTACATATTGGTCTGGATCAATATACCAAAACCAAATCGGAATCTTAACAAGCAGTGAAATTCAATATGAATACACCAGATCAGGTTTCTTGCTGCACCTAATGTATTAATTTAAGAAATGTATTTTTCAAACTTTATATATCATTCATGTGTTAAGTTAAAGCATTATCGTACTATGACAGAACGACTTTCTTCTGTGAAAAATATTTTGAATCAATATTTCATGTTTGTGCATTTAGATTTACTTAGACCTAACTGATTGTATTATTCCACTTTTAAGTGGCATCCCTGGACACTAGTCCAGTGCAGTAGCCTATGCAGCAGAGAGAACTACAGAGAGCACGCAGATCAACGTCATCACGTTCAGTTCAATCTGGGGAGGAACTCACGAGCGGAACTCTCCTGTCAAAAGCATACAGTCAGCTGAGTACAGTAGTCAACAGTGAAACCGAAAGCGTTCACTTTGGATGACTAGGCACCCTTTCAGGTAAATCAAAATCGAACAATGTCTTCACGTGTCACTGTAAGTTCATTAAAACGTTTCACAGTTATAATATCAATGACGACCTTTTGCGTCTAAACTATTTAAACAAGTTGTTCGCTTCTCTCCTGACAACAACAGCTCCTATCACGGTAGAAACTGTAATGGCGGATCCCGGACTTGAAGCGCAGGGAGTTTAGGACAAACTCACTCACAGCTGCAGCACACCGACTGCGACTCTGCTCGTGTGTTCAGTCCAAAACAGTAGGTAAATATAATCATACAGGCAAAAGGTTAACTTAAAAAACGAACAAAGAGGGGTAAGAGTTAACGAAAAGCGAAAGCAAATCAACTTAGGCCTACTATGAGCCTACTGAAAATGTACACACTCATACGCCTGACGTCGTTATATAAATTAATAACGAACTGGTACAAATTATGTTATTTAATTGAAAATTAATGGCGTATCAAGAATTTGAGCGCATAAGCTCAGCAGCTCCCTGCCAAAAACTTTTTTGTAAGCTTATGGGTATGCCAATTAAGTACTGTTTTACGTGATAGGCTAATATTATTACCTTAATGTATTGTTACAACTAGTACAGTATGGGCATTTAATGTAAAATATACTGTATTTAATTATAAATAAACAAAGGCATTTAAAATAAAATGTAGCCTATAGCAAATAATAATTATAAAAAACAATTATAAAACAACTAATAAAAACACAAACTTTACATAACAAAAAAATCACAGTAGACCTTATTACAAGAATGGTTGATTCTTAAGCCCGTTTAATCATGGCATTCTTGTAGAAAAAACTCCATGTCACCCCTGAAAATGAAATTAATATAGTACTATCTGTTCATACTAATTGAACTGACCACAGAAACAAAATCTAACTTTAATAATAAAATGAGAAAGACATGCAGAGATTTAGTAATTTTAGCAGATAAACACTTAATACGTTAATCACATCACATCACATCAATAATGATTTCATCACATCATGACAGAAATCGTACTTACTATATTCCTCATAATGATTGTTCTGTTGTCAATGACTTTTCGTCAGATAATGGATGATCTCATTTGCAAAACATTTAATTTTAATAAAAAATAAATTGCAACATTTTATTTTCCCTATTTCTTTAAAAACTAAAATGTATGTTTTTTTTGTGGATGTCCCACAAAAAATGTGGTAAAGGATTAGCAATTTTCAGAGAGTTTAATTAAATGGTCATGTAATGTTATATTTTGGTTGCATTTGTGTGATAATAAAAATGAAACTGGTTGTGTGAAATAGGCACATAATATCGTAATTAGGGCCGGGACTCGATTAAAACAATTAATCTAATTAATTAGAGGCTTTGTAACTAATTAATCGAAATTAATCGCATTTTAATTGCATATAAATATTTGACCTGAGAACAGTGAGAAGTAATTTTTTTCACATGGATTTTTAGTATACCATTGAATAATGACTTAATACATAAGCTTAAGCAACAAAATATTGTTTATTTTTGTTCAACCAAGTCCAGCAGGCCAGTGCTATTTTAGCCATTAAGTGTAACGTTAGCAATAGCCGTTCCGAATTCCTTGTTGCATAGCTTGCACACAACCATGCTCTTATAGGTTGTAAATAGTTTTTTCTTTGACACTGGTGGCTCATCCAATTTTGTTGTGTTATCCTCCTCGTCCGTCTCTCCCCCAATTTAACACAATAGATGTAAATAGAACGTTTTTAAAAAGCTAGCTAGCAACTGCTCACGCTGTTTAGTCCTGGATGTGTGTTGATGCGCGCGACCGACCGACCGACCGACAGCGCAGGCAGTTGCTAGGCGATAAGTTGAGCTTCCAATCAAATAAAAGTAAACGCCTGGCATTGGCCAATCCACTGTTTACCCGTTTACGGACACAGGATTGGATGTACACAACCATGAAGAAAACAAAGTAACAGTAGACGGAAACGGTTTAATTTGAAACCAGGAAATTCTACTTTAGAAGTACATTTTCACAAAAAAACGGGACAATTCGTGTCCCGGGAAAGAATATACATTTTCCGGGACTGTCGCTCAAAAAGTGGCAACGCTAGTTGGTGCTCCAGTATAATTGGTCCGCCTAAACTTATCCAGTGAGAAACGTTCCGCGGTGCAAAAATAAGTGCGATTAAAATGCGTTAAAAATGTTTAACGCATTATTTTTTGTGTCATTAATTAATCTTAATTAACGCGTTAAAGTCCCGGCCCTAATCGTAATACCGATAAATCAATCGCATGCCCCTGAATCTGAGAAAATTATAATTGTATCGTGGCATGTTTTGAGGTATCAGCAACTATTGCATCGACGTCAGATTGTATCATGATGACATGTCCTGATTTACACCCCTAATTTTGGCTGTTTGTCTCACACAACACATGGAAACACGTTCAAACACTGACCTAAAAGTCTCTTGTCCGATGTAAATCACCCATTACAAAAAGAGACCTAACGCAGCATCCTTGAACTGGACCTTAACTGTGCCAAAATCTGCAGATATAAATAGGGCTGGACGATATGGACTGTTTTTTTCTCCGGCTGAATGGCTATAGACGGTAAATATCTCTATATTTACTACATCAATTTAAATTTGGAAAAAAATTCTGTATTTATTTAAAAAGTGTTGTCCCAGTCCTACACACAATGTTCATATCGAAGGCAATGAAAACAAATATAGAGAAACCATGTAGTCTATGCTACATATTATGTGCAAAAAAGGGTCAAATCACATTACATTCTAAAATTGTATCTAATAATCTAAAAATAAAAAGAATGCTTTTTGAAGCAGAATTTAAATTCACTAAACAAAACATTTTACATTTTAATTACCCCATTACAATAGTTACTTTACAGTAGGGCTGCCCTCGACTAAAGATTTTTATAGTCGACAAGTAGTCGTTCATTTAAGCCATTATAGTCGACTAATCGCATGTTTATATTAATAAGTCATAAATCATAATAATTTGTATAGCCTTTAATTGCCTATTTAAAATACATAGCCCCAGAGGAGCTGGAATGCGTAAGTACCTGAGTGGACAGTGAGACGTCTCTCGATATGCAAACAGATCCACTTCTGCCTTTCCGAACACCCTCCATGTCTGCTCCATCATCTCGGGGTGGAGCCTCCATTCCCCGGTCCTCAGCCCCTGCCTCGACAGGATGTCTGCTCCCTGTTTTGGCACCCAGGGATGTTAGCTGCCCTGAGTGAGAGCAGTTTTCCCTGGGACCACAGAAGGATTTGATGCGCCAGTTTTCAAAGTGGGCGCGAGCGCAAAACCCCCTGGTGATGTAGGTGACCACCGGAGATAGACATGCTTGCATTGAAACTGAATCCCACACCACGCCAAAAAGGTGGTCCTCTAAGCTTGAGAAAGCACACATTTCTTGGCGTGTAATCTTAACCCCAGCAATTTCATATTGACGAGAACAACATGTCATTGCTGAACTGCCAGCTGAAGCGACTGAGGTAGAATCAACCATTCGTCGATGTAGTTCAGAATGTGGATGGGCCCTCCGTTCTATGGCCCCCTTCCCCAACAGTTTTTAGATCCTGTTTCATGACCAGAGCCTGCTCGGGGCCACCAATGTGGGCAGAACCCCCATAAATCTTGGCAGGCGAGACCTGAACTGTATGGTGTAACCCTTTTGGACTTTCGGAACTGATGTTACTCGAGCAGGGATGGCTCGATACCACAATTTTGGCTTCGGTACCATACCAGAATCTAATACCTCGGTATCGATACTAAATTTATACCACAGGTGACAAATAACCAGCCTCAAATGTTAAGTGAATTGAAACAATTTTATTAAAAAACACTGCTTGAAACTCTGAAGTACCAAATGTGCAAACAAAAAGTTTCAAAATGTAACAAAGAAAACCTACAGTCAGGGAACATACAGTAGGTTAAATTTTTATTTAAAAAAAAATGAAATAATACAATTAAAATAGTTTAATATCTTCATGCCTTGTCAGTTTTTATCACATGGTGCAAACAAAATGTATCGAAATGAAACAACAACAAAAAAAAAACATTTTTTTTATAAAATTTTGATTTTGGAATTTTTTTTAAAATAAAATGTGTTCGTCACATCTTGAATGGGGAGGCTTGATTGCCTTTTATGTGGCATTGGTCTCTTCCATGGACTTGTACATTTGGAGTTCTTTGTTTAGTCTGTCAGTTGGCATCTCTAGAGATTCTCCCCCAGCTTGACATTCATCTCCCTTTCCCACCTCTTTTCTTTTTTTCTTTGATACAATAGTTGACAGGAGGCTACCGAAGTCTTGTTTTTGTTTTTTTGGCAGCTGTTTGTTCTTCCTGCTCTGCCTGAGTTGACTCCATCACTGATTGTGGATTAGAGAGATCAGCTGTGACAGCTTTTTGCAATAGTACTTCTGTCACTTCCTTCTCCTTAGTTACAAATGTGTTCTTAAATCTAGGATCAAAGAAGGTTGCTGAATAAAGAAGGATTTGTAACTTCTCATTGCTGTATCTCATTTGTAGATCGTTCCTGATCTCTGTTTTTATGTTGCAGGTTAGCACAGAGTCTGTGTCACTGTCCTGTACATGTGAAAGTATCTTCCACATCACAGGGATGACAGAAGAAAGTATTGTCTCTTTTTCTCCACACAGGGCATCACTGAAGGCACTTAGTGGGCCCAGGACCTTTCACAGTGTGGTGATGTCTTGTGTCAGGAGGCATTATGCACAACTTATTCTTGTTTTCTGCTAAAGCAGCACAGATGGCTTGTTGCTGTTCACAGAAATGGTCCACCATATCAAATGTAGAACCCCAGCGGGTAGGTTCATTGTGAACCAGCTTGTGCTCTGGGAGGTGAAGGAGCTGTTGCTTTTCTTTTAGAAGTCTTGTCATTTTGTTAGATCTAGAAAATTCACATATAGTCTTTCTGAGCCTGGACAGATACGATGCCACACGGTCCAGGCTTGTAGCCTTGTTCACTGCCAGATGTAGGTTGTGGCCAAAGCAAGGAACCCAGTGACTGGACTGGCCGCTTGAGGCTGGCTGCAGAAGGGAGTCAACTCTGTATCTCCCCCATGTTAAAATGCCCAACTTTACAGCAGAAAAAAACATGTTTACAGCCTGGTTCTCTCTGTGGTTTTGGTCTATACAGCTAATTTTGCCCTTCATAACAACTGTGAGGGGGGTGAATTTTTTTTATAACACACCCGTTTAGTTGATTAATATTTAAAGTTCTGCAAAATTAAGGGTGTGTCCACTTTTGAGTGACAGGTGGATTCCCAATGATGTCAATGCTAGCCGGTTAGCCGTCACTTCACCTCAGCAAATTCCAGCTGCTGAACTGGCCATCTCTGCCGTGTTTGTGCTTTTATTCGGGATTATTTCATATAATTTAATACACCCATTACCTCGCCCATGGCTTTGGATTCCGCCGTTGTCGTCGAGTGTCGTTCGAGAGAACAACCAGCGCTGTATTCCAGTCGTTCTCCTCTGTGAACATGCACTACTGGATGTCTGACAATTTCATTGCTTTTTGGAGTTTCCAGATTTAAAAACGTCTATAGATATAAGGCTACACTCGTTCTGCGGTGCCGTTGCTCTGGAACAGATTATAACATGCTTATGTACCGTCAGATGAAATCCTGCAGGTGTCTGTGTTTCTCCGTCCATGCAATAAATGCACATCCTTGAATGAGCGCGGATTTCTAGCGCATTTACTTGAACTTCATAGGTAATATATCTATGGTTTGACCCATTTGAGATGCAGCCAAAATCAGAATTTAAAATGGACTAAATAATAAAAGCTCTCTACGAACTTGACGAGCGATGCCGTGCTGACGGACCATAGACTGTAATAAAAGAGTAACTGACATGTATGCACATAATCACGGACACGGACACACACACACACACACACACACACACACACACACACACACACACACACACACACACACACACACTCAGAGTAATATTGTAAAGTTACTGCATAATACATTTTCAACTAGCAGAATAGCTGTACAGAATCACGATACACAGTCTCACTTGTAGCTATGTCTTTTAACTATTATAATATTTTGAAGGGCAAAAACAGGACCTTTTAATTTGCATTCTGACTTTAATCATCAACTGTCAGTGTCACTTTAGCGCGAGCCCCTGTGTAGTCGCAGACTTGGTACTGAGAGTAGCATATAGCATTAGCTCCCAAGCCTGCGCTAACCATGGAGCTAACTCCATAACTTCGCGCTAGGTGGGCGTTGTTTCAGAGAGCCAGGCTCGACAACTCCGCCCCTTTGCCCATATTCTGTTATCCGGGAGTGACGAGCGGTGACGCGAGGCCAAGATGGCGACGGTCAGAAAATGCTCTTCAGAAACCTACGGGTGACGTCACGGACACTACGTCCATATTTTTTTACAGTCTATGGATTCCACTCAGGCGTGTCATATCCAGTTTCCATGTTTGAGTTACTGTTTCTTCAAGGACCTCACTGATGTTCTCACCTGTGTGATCTGAATGCATTGCAGCACATCCAAGATACCAGGACTGCATTTCCCAAGAGTCACTAATGAACTGAATTGTAACAGCCATATGTGTACTGTTCGACTCGTCCAAAGGTCTTTAGTACAAGCAAAGTAAGGCTGGTTGGACAGTTGTGATTTATTTTCTGAGAAAGTGTGAATCTCTTTCTCAGAAAAGTATTTTCTCCTTGGCATCTCATATAATCTGTCAAGCTGTTCCACAAGGTTTCTTAACCCGGTTTTATCAACAATAGAAATAGGAATTTGGTCCGTTTGCCGGCTTCGCGTCAGTTTGGGTAGAGCACTGCCGCCAAGTGGAGAACTTCAAAACAGCAGCGCATTAAATACAGAATTTAGCAAAATTATGATATTGTACTGTTTGAAATATAATATATACCGGTATTTTTGCAGTACCGGTAAACTGTGCATCCCTATACTCGAGTTACCAACTCAGTGCCCTGAAGCGGCAAACTGGTCACTCTGGGACCGAACAGATGGGGGCGAACATCCCAGCTGCGCTACATTTCTGGGCAGACACTGAGATATAGGCTTGCCGGAGACCGCTGTACGCCGAAACACACAAGGTTGCAGGGTCGGCAGAATGCCCGACTGAGGGCACCGTGGGGAAATGGGCACTGTATAATGAGGTGTTAACCACTTCCCTGTCCCTAAGCGACTACCCTCAGAGGCAGCTCAGTAACCACATCTGGGCAATACCCCCTCCCTCATTGAGGTCTCCTAACAAATTTGCTTGGTAGGCTTGCAGCAGTGACATTGTTTTTAGACCAGCTGCTGAATAAGCCAAAGGTTTGGTGGGTAATGTAGGGTCTTTAGGGACGATGTAGACTCAGGGGGGAGATAGCTGGCTAGCGCCTCTTCCACATTAGGCATCACCCCATAACCGTGCTCTTTGTAGCCTAATACCAATGAATAGTGTGATGTTTGTGCACTATTCACTCGATAAGAGACCGGTTTATTACCTTGGTGGGGAGATCGGGGAAAACCAGCAGGCACCGACAAGCAGCCTGTGACCGTGAGGGCAATAAGCATTAGTCAAATTTAGTTTTGGGACGAATGTCCTTCTCAGCTGACCAGTCAATGTTTAATCTCCACCTGCTCCTCATATGCAGGAGAGTGAGGTGGCAAGTCCTCAACATCTCCTGTATTGATGCCTACAAAATCTAACTCCTCAGAGCATGACCTGAATCACCGCTGTCGCCTCAGCAGCCATGAGAAACGTGAGCCTGAGCGCCCTCCTTAAAGAGTGCCAGGCGAGAGCGGAGCGTCCGTAATGGAATCTGTTCACAATGCTAATATATATGCTTATGAGTGACGGACAACACTAAATAAGACAGACGATTTCACATATAGCGCTTACTGAAGACATAGAAGCTAGCGCTGCACTGTTTAAAGGTGCTATCAGCGATTTCGGTTGGCCTAACCTCTTGTTGACGTTCAAATTATTGTCAAACAAAACGTTGGCTAGCAAAGTTGTCAATAGTCTATAAATGAACATTCAATTTAATAGCAAAGAGTGGGTGAAAACAATCATTCACACAAAATGTCTCCATATATTGTGAGTTTGCTTGGTCATTTACAATAGTGATCGATCGCTAATTGCTAGAAACATATGTTGTATTCAACAAAGTTAGCGCTGACTACATAGTTCTAGCTAATTATATCATTGTCTTGGTTTGGTAAGCATGAACATCAATTTAGCATTTTAGCAATTTAGATTTTCCCACCTGTCCAAACAGACGTAAATCGGATTGGAATCCCTTCAGCCGGCGGAGTTCTCGCCACCTTTCAAATGCTTTGCCAATGTAAATTCGTGACTTCCCGCGTTCATTATCCTTTCCCCACTTCTTTTTAATTTGTTCTTCGGAACGTCGTTTCTTTGGTCGTGTCGGTCATAATTCAAACTTTCCTCTAATGCTTCACTCTCCTCTCTCCCCCATACAAACTTCATGTGTGCGCGCACAAACCCCACCCTCAAATCTTTCTTGTTGGTTATTGGCTGCAACACTATTTGTTATGTTTCTGGGTGCGGGTTGTAGAGTTAATTTATTTTTATTTATTTTTGCATTTTGTGGAGCATAGAAGGTCTACAGAAACCTGTTTTTTTACAGTGTGTTCAGGGGACAGGCAGCTAGCGGATTTCCACAGTCAGTGATGGTTTGGGGTGCCATGTCATCTGCTGGTGTTGGTCCACTGTGTTTTCTGAAGTCCAATGTCAACACAGCCGTCTACCAGGAAGTTTTAGAGCACTTCATGCTTCCTGCTGCTGACCAACTTTATGGAGATGCAGATTTCATTTTCCAACAGGACTTGGCACCTGCACACAGTGCCAAAGCCATGGTATCCCTTTTCTTAATTGGCCAGTAAACTCGCCTGACCTTAACCCTATAGAAAATCTATGGGGTATTGTGAAGAGGAAGATGTGATACGCCAGACCCAACAATGCAGAAGAGCTGAAGGCCACTATCAGAGCAACCTTGGCTCTCATAACACCTGAGCAGTGCCACAGACTGACTGACTCCATCACGCTGCAGTAATTCAGGCAAAAGGAGCCACACCTAAGTATTGAGTACTGTACATGCTCATACTTTTCATGTTCATACTTTTCAGTTGGCCAGCATTTCTAAAAATCATTTTTTTGTATTGGTCTTAAGTAATATTCTAATTTTCTGAGATACTGAATTTGGGATTGTCATTAGTTGTCAGTTATAATCATCAAAATTAAAATAAATAAACATTTGAAATATCAGTCTGTGTGTAATGAATGAATATAATATACAAGTTTCACTTTTTGAATGGAATTACTGAATTAAATCAACTTTTTCATGATATTCTAATTATATGACCAGCACCTGTATATGAATACAGAAATACCGGTAAGCAAGCGAAACGTCTGTAAAATATTTTAGTTTGAGAATAGAAAGTTGAAATTGGTCTGCAGTATCATTTAGGATGTAGATAATAATTCAACTTCATAATAATTAATTTTTTTGACCGAGCAACACAAGATTCATGATTTGTATGTGTTAAACACAAACCCACAAACTAGGTAAAGCACAAATGGGATCACAAATGGATAGTTCTGGTCCTTGGTTATGATTGACTGAGCTGTGTTCAAAGCCATTGTAAAATATTCTATAAACACACCTGTGAGCTCATTATCCCAGTATTATTTAGCCAACAGTGGGTGTTGCTGTATCTGTGTTTTGTGTGTCATCATAACAACGGCCCTTAACTGGCCTAAAATCACTGTAAACCATAGCTTATTGGGCCCCAAACACACAGCGTCGGCACCACAGGATGCCCGGCCACTTTGGTCACTGTGCACCCTCACTTCTGGTCACCAAGCTAGTACTGAAACTTAATTGTGTCAATATTCAGTGTTTGTTCTCTGTTTCCACATACAGGCCTGAAATAAAGTCTCTTATCTAGGAAGAAGAGAAGTAGAAGTCTGCCTGTAAAATGAATGGTCTTCAGGAGGAGGCTTCTGTTCACAATCAGAGAGCATCATCTCCAGGATTCAGCTGTGTGTCCATGAAGAGTAACATCTCCATGCCTCTGCCCCCTAATCTCAGTGATGGACCATCTCCAGTATCCAGCTGTGTGTCCATGAAGAGTAACATCTCCATGCGTGAGCCCCCTTATCTCAGTGATGGACCATCTTCAGGATTCAGCTGTGTGTCCATGAAGAGTAACATCTCCATGCCTCTGCCCCCTAATCTCAGTGATGGACCATCTTCAGGATTCAGCTGTGTGTCCATGAAGAGTAACATCTCCATGCGTGAGCCCCCTTATCTCAGTGATGGACCATCTTCAGGATTCAGCTGTGTGTCCATGAAGAGTAACATCTCCATGCGTGAGCCCCCTTATCTCAGTGATGGACCATCTCCAGGATTCAGCTGTGTGTCCATGAAGAGTAACATCTCCATGCCTCTGCCCCCTAATCTCAGTGATGGACCATCTCCAGTATCCAGCTGTGTGTCTATGAAGAGTAACATCTCCATGCCTCTGCCCCCTAATCTCAGTGATGGACCTGCTGTGAACTCTGACCCTGTGTGAGTATCATGAAGTTGGATGTGAAATTTTTTAATCTGATGATTTAATATAATAAATTATATGTTGTACCGATTCATTAATCTAATTAATCACAAATTAATCGCACATCAAATTTGGATAAGAAATTACCCCCAAAAGATAATTTAAAGCAGGGTTCCTCAAATCCGGTACTGGAGTGCCACTGCCCTGCAGATGTTAGTTCCAAACCTAATCAAACACACCAGAAAAAGCTGGATTTGAGGAACCCTGATTTAACGTAATTATGTTAAATAATAAAAGCATCAAATAGACATTTAAAAAGTAGCTTTAGAAAGAAAAGGGAGGAGGGGGTGGGTGTATGATTATTAAAATCACAAAATGGCCTTTAACAATTACTAAATAAACTAAATGTTGTACAAGTGATGATGATGTGAATAATTGCATGACAATTTGTGATATTCTTCTTAATAGTATTATGATTTTGATTTATTAATGACGCTTATTGTTATTTAGAAGAAGAATGTCTTTGTTATTATTATTATTTGTATTATTATTATTATTATTATTATTTAAAAGAAGAAGAATGTCATTTTAATTATTTTGTCAGTCTGAATTATTTTTTGGTCATTGAAAGCCTTTCATTACTGAACCCAGTCCGTGCGCACCTGCCGGGCTTAACTCACAAGAATAAACACTGAAGTTTATCATTTCTATGTTGTTGTTATTTTAAAGTGGGTCATAATATATCATATCTTTAGTTTGTCAGTGCGTTTTGTGGTGTTAGGAATTGTTTTTCTGCGCATTTTAGCACTAACTCAAAACGTGTGTACATGTACACCACCTCCTGAGCTGGCGTAGGATTTGAGCGTGCCGTACGCCAACGTCCATATTGATAAATCAAAGTCACCGTGGTTTTGGGTGTACGCTGGAAATTTGGTGTACGCACTTTTCATAAATGAGGGCCAATGTGACCCAGCTAGGTCACAAATCTGCACTTCTATATGTCTTCCCCATTTGGTCAGTCAAACATCTCCCTGAAGCCATCTCTCTCCCCCTTTGGTATCTTGTAACAAAGACACACACGCACGCACACACACACACACACACACTAGGGTGACCAGGGATAGTCCCGAAATTTGAAGCTTTGTCCCGCGTCCCGCAAGTCATAAGCAGTGTCCCGCATTTTTATTTTGTCTGCATTTTATTTAATCGTCCTTTAAATTACAATTCTACAATAAAAAAAATTGTTAATAAGAAAACACGCCGTCATTAACATTTTTATAAAGCCTATTAGCAATTTAAAGCATGTTAACATCACTGCAAAAAGACATCTAATATAAAATCAATATTTATTCACCTAGTATAATAATAGTAAGTTCTCTCCCTCGTGTCCCGCATTGTCCCGCAAAATCAGGTCTGCTGACCTGCAACAGAGCAATAGCCAGGTGGTCACCCTAACACACACACATGCACAGTTTAACTTTAATCTGCACGAATAAATGCCACATTGTTTTTTTGGAAATATGAAACAAATAACACAGAAGACTATATATATCAGACAGATTATGAGCGAAAAAAAATGCAGACAATAGTTATAGATATTTTCATTCTATTTGACTGTCATCGGCCAGTGGCCAATGCATATCGACTGTCACTAAAAACAGTGGTAAAACGTGATGAAATGCTAGATTTTTTTATAGCTGGCAAAATTAAAATCTAATGAAATGCACTTATTTTTACACCTTATTTTTGTCCTTTCAAAAGTATGAATGTCCTGCTACATATATTATCCTGCAGTAATCGCAATTCTATTCAAAACACATTAATGTACATGTATAATTATAATGTCATTATAAAATATATATTTGTTTATATAGGCCTACACACTATAAATGCATAAGCGTATATTTGAAAATAATACATTTTCCGCTTAAAAAAAAAAAACCTTCCGTACATAGATCTACGCGCCCCCTGAACCCCATAATAAAGATGGACAGTGACAGACATTTGGCAAATAAAACGGTCAATTTCACACACACACACACACACACACACACACACACACACACACACACACACACACACACACACACACACACACACACACACACACCTCTGCTCTGAGAGATAGAAAAGTCATCGGGACTTGGTACCGCATCACTCGCAAGACGCAACCTGTCGGAGATGTGTACGCGCGTGAAGTTCGGATCATTTTACTGACTCTCTTGTTCGATCTCGTTCATCAAAATTAACAAATATTTTTTCGAGTCATTTCGTTCATTTAAGGGGCTTTAAATATTATACTTTTAACAGGCAAATTCCCCGAACACATCCACCTACGCAGTCTTTATCATATTCTGAATTAAGAAATCATTATAATGCAGTCAAAAATAATTTACAAGGAACATAAATAATTACTTTACCTTCCGAGTCTTTCGTTCATTTGTCACGTGACAGACAACGTATCGGTCATGAACGACAGATACATGTTCAGCTACAAATATGGACTACTTGCTTTATGCAAGCACTATATAGGATAAATCACTATACATGATTTACCCTATTATACTTTATCGACGTTCTCATACTTCCATACAAATATATATTTTTTCGAACTGCAGGCACTGCAATGCATTCTCTGTGGGTTCCGGGAGGGCTCGCACTAACATGCTTTCGTCATCATACGCTTGTCACTTGTGCAACGATTGGCGGAAACAAATATACCTCTATTAATGATGTGACATTTAATAATTTCCTCAGTGTATAACCTACATTCCACGGAGATATTCTCATCTGTAAATGTTAGAAAGTTAAGCAAATATTTCCATTTTGCTGTCAGGAGTGGACGAGCTTCTGCAGGCTAAACTTCCGTGAGCGAGCGCTGCCGCGCATGCGCGCCGAACAGACGGAGCGCAATAGAATGAGCGCAATAATTCTGATATATTTAATAATAATAATATATTTTGCTAAAATATTTGTCGTTGAATATTTGTTGTTGTTGGTGAACATAAATGTGCTAAAGAATTTCAAACAAGTGTATTTTTATGATATCAGTTATGTTTTTATTTATTTTAAGTTTAGTAAATTTAACTACTTCTTTAAAAAGCATTATTTTGTTTTTAGATTGTAATGTTGCAATGTTAGAATGTGATTGACTCCTTTTTTAGACTGCAAGGTAGATAGACTGCAAGGTTACATTCACTATGTTTTATAGTCTTCAATATGAACATTGTTTGTAGGACAATATTGATCAGGATATGAAATATATATATATATATATATTTATTTTTTATTAAATACAGAAATATTCAAATAGAAAAAAAAAATGTAATACTGAGATTATACCATACATCGCCATTTAGCCCAACAATTCAGATTTCTTTAGCAATTGGCTATTGCCCAATACCTTATGGCATGCTTTAAATGCTGAATTTCCATTTTTAGCAAAGCAGTAGGCTAATGATACATTATTATCACTGTTAAATGGTTATTTAACAATTAGCCTACATTCAGTCCTGCATTAATAATTCAGTTTGTTTGCGCCCACCCCAAATTTGTTTAGCACCAGCCGCCACTGGAACTCACTATTAACAGCCTCATCCAGGCAGACGCGGGGAGTGCTTAATCCCAGTCTGAAAGACTCTTTTTCATGTTTTTTTTTTCCAGTTTTTAACAGTATCTTCCAAATTATTATTGTTTAATAACTGTGACCATTTAATTGTGGTAAATTGTGAAATCAGGTAATCACGACATCCCTACTCTACTGATTGGTCAGTTTAAACTTAAAATGTTTTGTCACATAGTTAGGAAAAAAATTCAAGAAAAACAGTGATCTGTGTCTGCTTCATTAAATTAACATTTATTAGTTTATACATAATATGTTCGATTTTAAAGAGAAAACAGAGGTTGTATTAACAGTATTGCATTAAAACAATTAGGGTAACTTGAGCAACTGGGTATTTTTTCTGCCTGCTGTAACTCTTCTATTCAGTTTGTATTGAACATGCATACCGGCTCAGTTTAGCTTTCTTACATTTCATGTGCATTTGTTTGAAGTGTGTCTTACTGTTGACTCTTTTTTCATGTAATACAAGTACTGCACTATAAACCAGTATCGGTGTTAATTTATTGGGAGCAGACAGATAATCTGCAAAGAAACAATCTGACATATTTTTCTCTTTCTCTCAGTATCTTCAGCAGGAAGAGAAAGAGAGCAGCATCTCCTCTACAGCCCCCTGATCTCAGTGATGAAGCAGCGCCCTTTGACCCTCTGTGAGTATATTCATGTAGAGTGAGACATTCAACACAAGAGCACAGAGTACACACAAACAACAAGAGGGAAATTATTAAATTTTGGTTTTATTTTAGCAATAAAGTTCTTTAAACAGAAAACAACAACAAATACAACAGAAACTGAACTCGTTATGTAAAGAAAGAGTCAGTAGGGCCTTTGTTAAATAGCTTCTCTGTCATTTCTCTTTTATATGTCTATATGACAATGTATTTTTGACACATGGGTTTTCTGCATCAGCGTTATATGGATAGTAATCATATTATAGTCTATTAATCAAACACTTCTTTCTAAATGTGTTTTTTGGTATGATTTCAAATAGGATAATTTAATATTAGAGATATTTAAATATTTTCTCTCTTTTGTTTTTGTGTTTCTGTTCATGTTTTTTTCAGTGGTGGGAGATCTGATCAGGTCAGATATGTGTCCTGTCAGACCAGCACATCCTCCT
Organism: Phoxinus phoxinus; assembly: GCF_949152265.1. NCBI lineage: Eukaryota > Metazoa > Chordata > Actinopteri > Cypriniformes > Leuciscidae > Phoxinus > Phoxinus phoxinus. The sequence continues at coordinate 46,932,916 of NC_136876.1, forward strand.
CCTGTCAGAAACACATCAGTCATCATGACACAGAAGCAGCCCTGCAGCTCGATTCTCACCAGCCAGTGCATGATGATCTCCAGAGAGTCAAAGACCAGCACAAAACCAGCATGAAGAACAGATATGAGAGCTTATTTGAGGGAATCAAACTACAAAAGAATCAGACCCTCCTGAACAGGATTTACACACAGCTGTACATCATAGAGGGAGAGAGTGAAGGAGTGAATGAAGAACATGAGGTGCTACAGATGGAGAAAAGTTACAAGACACTTCAAGACACTCCAATCCACTGCAATGACATCTTTGATCCTTCACCTGAGCTAGGATATGAGGAGATGAGAAGAGAGAAGAAAGACAAAATCAAGACTGTTCTTACTAAAGGCATCGCTGGAATTGGAAAAACCGTCTCTGTGCAGAAGTTCATTCTGGACTGGGCCGAGGGAAAAGCCAATCAGGATGTAGATTTCATGTTTGTTCTTCCATTTAGAGAGCTGAACTTGATTAAAGATCATCACTACAGTCTTCACAGACTTCTGCTGGACTTTCATCCTGAACTTCGAGATCTTCGAGATCCTGAGAAGATGTATGATGAATGCACAGTTGTGTTCATCTTTGATGGTCTGGATGAAAGCAGAATTACACTGATGTTTTCAGACAGTGAGAAAGTTTTTGATGTGACTGAGACTTCATCAGTGGGTGTGTTGATGTCAAACCTCATGAAAGGAGATCTGCTTCCCTCTGCTCTCATCTGGATCACCACCAGACCAGCAGCAGCCAATCAGATCCCCTCAAACTACATACACCGTGTGACAGAAATTCATGGATTCAATGAGCCTCAGAAGGAGGAATATTTCAGGAAGAGAATCAGTGATGAGCATCAAGCCAGCAGAATCATCTCACACATCAGAAGAGCAAGAAGCCTCCACATCATGTGCCACATACCCGTCTTCTGCTGGATCTCAGCCACTGTGCTTCAAAACATCCTGAAACAAGACCTCAGTGCAGAAATCCCTCAAACTCTGACTGAAATGTACATCCACTTCCTCCTCATCCAAACACATATGAGGAACCAGAAGTATGATCCGGAGAAACTCCTGCAGTCCAACAGAGACGTGATTGTGAAACTTGCTGAACTGGCTTTCAATCAGTTGATGAAGGGCAATGTGATGTTCTATGAGGAGGACCTGATTGAGAGCGGCATAGACGTCACTGACGCCTCACTGTATTCTGGGATTTGCACTGAGATCTTCAGAGAGGAATCTGTGATTTATCACAGGAAGGTTTACAGCTTTATACATCTGAGCTTTCAGGAGTTTTTTGCAGCACTGTATGTGTTTTCCTGCTTTTTACACAAGAACACTGAAGTTCTGAAAGAGTTCCTCACTGGAAAGTCCAGAACTCAGTGTGAAAATGTTCCTCTGGACGTGCTCCTGAAGGGAGTAATGAATAAAGCCTTGATGAGTAAAAATGGACACCTGGATCTTTTACTTCGATTTCTTCATGGCATCTCACTGGAGTCCAACCAGAGAGTCTTACAGGATGTGCTGATTCACACAGAGAACAACCCAGAGAGCATCAAGAAAATAATCCAAAACCTCAAACGAGGTCAAAAAAACAATGTCAGTCCTGAAAGATGGATGAATCTGTCACACTGCTTGATTGAGATGAAGGATAGCTCTGTTGTTAAAGAAATGCAGGCATTTTTAAACTCTGAAACAAAAACAAAAAGTCTTTCTCTTGCACAATGCTCAACATTGGCAAACATGATCCTGATGTCAGAGGAGGTGATGGATGAGTTAGACTTGAAGAAGTACAAGTTCAAATCAAAAGAGGGGAAATGGAGACTGGTTCCTGCTGTGAGGAACTGCAGAAAAGCTCTGTAAGTGTGAAAATATAAACATAATTATATTTGACAGAAGTTCTGATGGAGGTTTGATGAGTTTTATGGGGGTTTGTGTTCACAAACACTTTTTTCTGTAGTTTTATACTTTGTGAACATAACGAAGCTACCAGTAAAACTAGTCCAACTCTAAGGCGGGTGTTGATGTCATTTTAGTCAATAGAATTGGTTTATGTAATAAAGAACATATATATATATATATATATATATATATATATATATATATATATATATATATATATATATATATAGCTCCAGTCCTGGAGGACAAGTGTCCTGCTGAATTTAGGACACTGGCCCTCCAAATATCCACACACAAGCGAATTTCATTCCGATTTACTTGCAAATTACAGACAGGTGTGTTTAATTAGAGTTGGAACTAAAGTCTGCAGGACATCAGCCCTCCAGGACTGGAGTTGAAGATCCCTGATGTACATAATGTACTTTTAATTAAGTAAAATCTTTGTTTTAATTTTGTCCAGAGAGTGAATGTTAAAGTAACATGATCTTTTATGGTGAATTTGGTTAACTAAGTCAGTGCTTCTCAATCCTGTCCTGGGTCCCCCAACACTGGACATTTTTGATGTCTCCCTCATCTAACACATGATATTTAACTCAGTAGTTCATTAGTAGAGACTGCAATAATTGAATTGGGTGTTACTGATGTGAGAGACATCCAAAATGTGTGATGATGGGGAATAATATATTGCATTGATATATTACGATATATTGAATAATGCTAAATAATGTAATGTACATGTTGAAAACATATAAAGTCTAATTGGTCAAACAAAAATGTGTTGAGTTCAAAAGACTCAAAATTCCCATCCAAATAGTTGCCTCAATATTTTTTGTTAAACCAAGGCAATATTTTTTAGTTTGGAAACCTGTTGCCTTAAATTTCCCAATTATTTCTAACACATTATCAAGGAAAATATTGCCTCGATTTACCTCAAAAATAATTGGGGCGACTATTTGAATGAGCATTTTGTGTTTAACCAGTTAGACTTAAGTAATACCAACAGAACTTTCCTCATAATCTCAACCAAAATACTTTGTGTAACAGAAACATAACTCAATTGAAAATAACACATGGATACACATCAGTGCAATAATAAATATATTATCACATATTTTTCAATATATGAAAAGTGACAATTCCTTATATATTATTAATTATATTTTAATATACTAATGCAATATATTGTTTTTTATATTTCCAAAATATTTAAACCATTTAATATATTGATCATAAATACATGGATATATATTTTCTTTGCATAAGGGGACATCAGCACAACAGCATGCATTTTAACCGCAGTCCTTGCTTTTTTCAGATTGGCAGACTGTAATCTCACAGATCAGCACTGTGAAATTTTGGCCTCAGCTCTACAATCATCAAACTCCCCCCTGAGAGAGCTGGACCTGAGTAACAATCGCCTGCAGGATTCGGGAGCAAAGCTGCTCTCTACTGGACTAAAGAGTCCAAACTGTCAACTCAACATACTGAGGTTTGTGTTTCACACTGATGATAATTAGTACAGACCCCCGTCAAGCATGTTTAAGAAGAAAACATTTTGGGAAAAAAGAAAATTGTTCTGTTTTTCCCTTCCTAAGCCTACCACAAATCTAACTGCCCTCTTGGAAATGTGTATACAGTGCGGCCCAATAGTTTGAGGCAAAAAGTAAAAATGTTTATATTCTGCACTGTTTTGTCATTTTATAAACATATGTTCATGACAAATGACCCTTCTCTAAGCCCTGTCTTTTAAAATGTACTGACCAGTCCTACATTAACCACTGTTGCTGGTTTTTTTCCAGACGTTTTGCTTTTTTTAAACTAAATTTATAAATCGTCTTTGTGTTTGGATAATTTTAAATACAAACAAAAATAATTCACAATTATGCTAATTTGGTTTTGTTTGGTCATCCAAAATAGTGACACAAGGTTTCTAGAAATACAAGTTTTTTCCCCCTTTTCCAAGTCTTTAAGACATTCATGCTGTAGATTTGTGTCACCTTCATTTCTGTGACATCCACCAGCTAGAGTTCTCCATGATCTCCACCAGAGGACATTCGTTCTGACTCTTTTGCTTCTCTGCCATGAGCTACATCTCCCATAACCCATTGCCCAGACTCATTGTGGTTTGATTACTTCTACCTGTCTATCATTTGCTTGTATAAGTTTGTCTATTTAAGCTCTGTGCTTCTACCCACTCTTTGCGAACTCTTGTTGGTGTTAATACTGCAGTTCTGAGTTCTTGTATTTTTAGCCAATGCATATTGGCGTGCAAGATTTGCATCTCGTGTTCTGCCCTGCAGTGCGGGTATAAATATACGGAAGCAGATGCAATGCACGGTCAGCTTTTCTTTTCTTTTTTTTGTAGTTTTATACTTTGTGAACATAACCAAGCTACCAGTAAAACTAGTCCAACTCTAAGGCAGGTGTTGGTGTTATTTTAGTCAATAGAATTGGTTAGAGTTGGACTGGTTTTACTGGTACCTTGCTTATGTTCACGAAGTATAAAACAAAAAAAAACAAAAAAGAAGCTAAACGTGCATTGCATCTGCTTCCGTATATTTATACCCGCACTGCGGGGCAGAACGCGATATGCAAATCTTGCACGCCAATATGCATTGGCTAAAAATACAAGTACTCAGAACTGCAGTATTAATACTAACAAGAGTTCACAAAGAGTGTATAGATGTATAGCTCCAGTCCTGAATGACAAGTGTCCTGCTGAGTTTAGGACACTGGCCCTCCAAATATCTTCTCAGAAGCGAATCTCATTCAGATTTACTTGCAAATTACAGACAGGTGTGTTTATCCCTGATGTACATAATGTACTTTTAATTAAGTCAAATCTTGGTTTTAATTTTGACCAGAGAGTGAATGTTAAAGTAACATGATCTTTCATAGTGAATTTGGTTTACTAAGTCAGTGCTTCTCAAACCTGTCCTGGGTCCCCCAACACTGGACATTTTTGATGTCTCCCTCATCTAACACATGATATTTAACTCAGTAGTTCATTAGTAGAGACTGCAATAATTGAGATTGCTAATGTGACGTCACCAGTGACGTATTACCAGTGGTGAGCGCAAAGCATTTTGGGAATCCGCGGCACAAACAGAAGGCGCCAGACTTGATTGCATGGAGGGAAGACAGCAGTGTACAAGATGCCGTCTACCTGCTGTGTTGTAAACTGTAATAGCCGTTCTCACGGTAGAAGTGGCATACAGCTTAAGTGTTTAGAGTGTGACAAAAGCACAATGTTGTGTTTTATTGCGAGTGTACACAAATATAAGTAAACACTTTGCAGTTCTGTTTGAATTCTGTATGAACAAAATGACGGAGTATGCTTTTATGTTTCCACTGTTCGACGCCCGCGACCCCTCCCCTCTCTCTCTCACACACATACACACACACACACACACACAGTGCGCCCGCGCCCGCACCTCTCTCTCTCTCTCTCTCTCTAGCGGGAACACACGCACACTCCTAAATTGCTATCTTAACATGAATTCTGACTGCATGCTGCATGCAGATAGACGAGAGAGTGCGATGAGTGTGGTGCTTAAAACAGTAGGATACCTTTGAACGGACGACAGTTTTCTGCCCCACTTTTACAATCTCCAGGTCCTGGACCCACCCATCTGTAAAAAAGACTTGGGCCTGCTGCAGCGACTTAAAGTTACTGAAAACTTTGTGTGTGTATGCACTAACATTTAATATAATGTAGTTATATATAACGTCATATGGGTGCTGGAAGTTGGGCAACAGGTTGACGTCTCCTGACCAGTCACTATGCTCATAAGGATCCAGTCCTTTGATTCCATTTATTTTCTCCTCGTATCTCGTCTTTGCATTATGATTTAGCTTTAGGTGGTATGGTCCGACAATGTTATCTTTAGGCGGCTGCATTTTCTAGGATTATAATGTTTTTCACACTAATGTTTTTTTTTTTTTTTTATGCCAGAAAGCAAACCTGCTATGCCAGCCCATGTAAACTGGCCAAACATACCCATAATTCTTTGCGTTCTGATGACGTTGCCGCCCAGTTGGTCACATGTCTTAGCGATCTCTATTGAATTGGGTGTGGCTGATGTGGGAGACATCCAAAATGTGCGATGATAGGGAATAATATATTGAATTAAAATATATTACGATATATTGAAAAATGCTGAATAATGTAAGGTACATGTTGAAAACATGTAAAGTCTAATTGGTCAAACAAAAATTTGTTCAAAAGACTCAAAATTCCCATCCAAATAGTTGCCTCATTTTTTTTTTGTTAAACCAAGGCAATATTTTTTAGTTTGGAAACCTGTTGCCTTAAATTTCTCAATTATTTCTAACACATTCTCAAGCAAAATATTGCCTTGGTTTCTTTCAAAAATAATTGGGGCTACTATTTGAATGAGTATTTTGTTTGACTATTTAGACTAATACTAACAGAAATCAAGCGTAGTGTTAGTTCTGGCAGGTCACGTTAGTCAAGCTCACATCAGCTTACTCTCAGCTGATCCACATCTACCTATAGGAATACGACGCCTATCACTGTATACTATAGGGGTGGGGAAAAAAATCGATATTGCAAAATATTGTTGTGCTCTCTGTCGCAATAAATAATCGATACACTAACGCCCAATATCGATGTTTTATTACAAAATTATTAATTTACCCGTTGTCAGTGTCACTGTCACTACCCAATATCTACCATTCGGTTTGCGGGGGGGGGGCGCTGTTCGAGTAAATAGGGGTAAAGTGGCGCAAACACAGCGGCCAGTGAAGAATTCAAGTAAAGGCGCGCGTACACGGTGCGAGTTCGGACACTCGGGAGGTCGTGAGATATTGCTATCTCTATTGCTAAACACAGAGACCGGAGCTTTCAATGTTGCAGGCAATAGCTTCAGATAGAAAAATGACAGAATGTGTGTGCAAATTATTTGTTGAAAAGCAGAGAACAGTAGCCATTCCGTTCAACATAAAAAACGAGAGAGAGAGAGAGAGAGAGAGTGTGTGTGTGTGTGACAGTGTATGCGCACGCTGTATGGTTGCTGCCACTGAGGTATAGCCCCATATGGATATCGTCAAGGCAGTGAGTTATTATGCAAATGCATATTTCTTTGTACAATGTTGGAAATGTTGGCATTAATAAATGCATAAAATTTCATTATTTCCCTATTCCTTCTTTTTCTTTTCAGTCACATATATCGTGATATATCGTTGATGAAATTTCTTCCAATATATTGAATATCGTAGATAACGCGAATTGTGATATTATTATATCGTGGACCACATATCGCCACAGAATTGAATCGTTAGGTACCTGTATCTCTCTCTCCCCCCCCCCCCCCCCCCCCCCCCGTGTATACATATATAAGCTCCTTCAGTATTATCAGCAGCTACCGCGTTTCTCAGGAGCACATTACCCTTCTCGCTCCCCAGCTCCTCCTCTCGCCCAGTCCGGATTTGGCATTCTGATTCCCCTTGAATCAGAATAAATTCTCGAATTATGTTGTACTTTAAAATCTTAAATTATTATATTTGCATACATTCATATTGGTTCTGTTCTGTTCTGTTTACCCCAAGGGGGTTATTGCTGCTCTCCCTGCTCTTATCCATGCTAGGCTGCCCAGAACGGAACCTTACCGCCAATCCAAACTGTATGCTAATTGTCAGGTCCTGACAGTACTTTCCTCGTAAACTCAACCCAAATACTTTGTGTAACAGAAACATAACTCAAGTGAAAGTAACACATGAATACACATTACTGCAATAATAAATATATTGTCACATATTTTTCAATATATGAAAAGTGACAATTCCTTATGTATTATTATATTTATTATATTATTATTATATTTTAATATATTAATGCAATACTTATTCTGTATATTTCCAATATATTTAAACCATTTAATATATTGATCATAAATGTGTATATGGAAATATATTTTATTTGCATAAGGGGACATCAGCACAACAGCATACATTTTAACCGCAGTCCTTGCTGTTTTCAGATTGGCGAACTGTAATCTCACAGACCAGCACTCTGAAATTTTGGCCTCAGCTCTACAATCATCAAACTCCCCCCTAAGAGAGCTGGACCTGAGTAACAATCGCCTGCAGGATTCGGGAGCAAAGCTGCTCTCTACTGGACTAAAGAGTCCAAACTGTCAACTCAACATACTGAGGTTTGTGTTTCACACTGATGATGATTATTACAGACCCCCATCAAGCATGTTTATGAAGAAAACATTTTGGGAAATAGACAATTGTTCTGTTTTTCCCTTCCTAAGCCTACCACAAATCTAACTGCCCTCTTGGAAATGTGTATACAGTGGGGTCCAATAGTTTGAGGCAAAAAGTAAAAATGTTTATATTCTGCACTGTTTTATCGTTTTATAAACATATGTTCATGACAAATGACCCTTCTCAAAGCCCTGTCTTTTAAACTTTACTGACAAGTCCTACATTAACCACTGTTGCTGTTTTTTTTCCGGACGTTTTGCTTTTTTTAAACTAAATTTATAAATCGTCTTTGTGTTTGGATAATTTTAAATACAAACAAAAATAATTCACAAATATGCTAATTTGTTTTTGTTGGGTCATCCAAAATAGTGACACAAGGTTTCTAGAAATACAAGTTTTTTCCCCCTTTTCCAAGTCTTTAAGACATTCATGCTGTAGATTTGTGTCACCTTCATTTCTGTGACATCCACCAGCTAGAGTTCTCCATGATCTCCACCAGAGGACATTCTTTCTGACTCTTTAGCTTCTCCACCATGAGCTACATCTCCCATAACCCATTGCCCAGACTCATTATGGTTTGATTACTTCTACCTGTCTATCATTTGCTTGTATAAGTTTGTCTATTTAAGCTTTGTGCTTCTACCCACTCTTTGCGAACTCTTGTTGGTATTAATACTGCAGTTCTGAGTACTTGTATTTTTAGCCAATGCATATTGGCGTGCAAGATTTGCATCTTGCGTTCTGCCCTGCAGTGCGGGTATAAATATACGTAAGCAGATGCAATGCACGTTCAGCTTTCTTTTCTTTTTTTTTTTTTTTTTTCTTTTTTTTTTTTTTTTATACTTTGTGAACATAACCAAGCTACCAGTAAAACTAGTCCAACTCTAAGGCAGGTGTTGGTGTCATTTTAGTCAATAGAATTGGTTAGAGTTGGACTGGTTTTACTGGTACCTTGCTTATGTTCACAAAGTATAAAACAAAAAAAACAAAAAAGCAGCTAAACGTGCATTGCATCTGCTTCCGTATATTTATACCCGCACTGCGGGGCAGAACGCGATATGCAAATCTTGCACGCCAATATGCATTGGCTAAAAATACAAGTACTCAGAACTGCAGTATTAATACTAACAAGAGTTCACAAAGAGTGTATATAGATGTATAGCTCCAGTCCTGGAGGACAAGTGTCCTGCTGAGTTTAGGACACTGGCCCTCCAAATATCTTCTCAGAAGCGAATCTCATTCAGATTTACTTGCAAATTACAGACAGGTGTGTTTAATTAGAGTTGGAACTCAAGTCTGCAGGACATCCGCCCTCCAGGACTGGAGTTTAAGGCCCCTGATGTACATAATGTACTTTTAATTAAGTCAAACCTTTGTTTTAATTAACCAAATTAACCAAATGACTTAGTTAACCAAATTCACCATGAAAGATCATGTTACTTTAACATTCACTCTCTGGTGAATTTGGTTAACTAAGTCAGTGCTTCTCAAACCTGTCCTGGGTCCCCCAACACTGGTTATTTTTTATGTCTCCCTCATCTAACACATGATATTTAACTCAGTAGTTCATTAGTAGAGACTGCACTAATTGAATTGGGTTTGACTGATGTGGGAGACATCCAAAATGTGCGATGATAGGGAATAATATATTGAATTAAAATATATTACGATATATTGAAAAATGCTGAATAATGTAATGTACATGTTGAAAACATGTAAAGTCTAATTGGTCAAACAAAAATTTGTTCAAAAGACTCCCATCCAAATAGTTGCCTCAATTTTTTTTTGTTAAACCAAGGCAATGTTTTTTAGTTTGGAAACCTGTTGCCTTAAATTTCTCAATTATTTCTAACACATTCTCAAGCAAAATATTGCCTTGGTTTCTCTCAAAAATAATTGGGGCTACTATTTGAATGAGTATTTTGTTTGACTATTTAGACTAATACCAACAGAAATCAAGCGTAGTGTTAGTTCTGGCAGGTCACGTTAGTCAAGCTCACATCAGCTTACTCTCAGCTGATCCACATCTACCTATAGGAATACGACGCCTATCACTGTAAACATATATAAGCTCCTTCAGTATTATCAGCAGCTACCGCGTTTCTCAGGAGCACATTACCCTTCTCGCTCCCCAGCTCCTCCTCTCGCCCAGTCCGGATCCGCCCAGTGGCATTCTGATTCCCCTTGAATCAAAATAAATTCTCGAATTATTTTGTACTTTAAAATCTTGAATTATTATATTTGCATACATTCATATTGGTTCTGTTCTGTTCTGTTTACCCCAAGGGGGTTATTGCTGCTCTCCCTGCTCTTATCCATGCTAGGCTGCCCAGAACGGAACCATACCGCCAATCCAAACTGTATGCTAATTGTCAGGTCCTGACAGTACTTTCCTCGTAAACTCAACCCAAATACTTTGTGTAACAGAAACATAACTCAAGTGAAAGTAACACATGAATACACATTACTGTAATAATAAATATATTGTCACATATTTTTCAATATATGAAAAGTGCCAATTCCTTATGTATTATTATATTTATTATATTATTATTATTATATTTTAATATATTAATGCAATACTTATTCTGTATATTTCCAATATATTTAAACCATTTAATATATTGATCATAAATGCGTATATGGAAATATATTTTCTTTGCATAAGGGGACATCAGCACAACAGCATGCATTTTAACCGCAGTCCTTGCTGTTTTCAGATTGGCGAACTGTAATCTCACAGATCAGCACTGTGAAATTTTGGCCTCAGCTCTACAATCATCAAACTCCGCCCTGAGAGAGCTGGACCTGAGTAACAATCGCCTGCAGGATTCGGGAGCAAAGCTGCTCTCTACTGGACTAAAGAGTCAAAACTGTCAACTCAACATACTGAGGTTTGTGTTTCACACTGATGATAATTAGTACAGACCCCCGTCAAGCATGTTTATGAAGAAAACATTTTGGGAAATAGACAATTGTTCTGTTTTTCCCTTCCTAAGCCTACCACAAATCTAACTGCCCTCTTGGAAATGTGTATACAGTGAGGTCCAATAGTTTGAGGCAAAAAGTAAAAATGTTTATATTCTGTTTTATCATTTTATAAACATATTTTCATGACAAATGACCCTTCTCTAAGCCCTGTCTTTTAAATTTTACTGACCAGTCCTACATTAACCACTGTTGCTGTTTTTTTTACGGACGTTTTGCTTTTTTTAAACTAAATTTATGAATCGTCTTATGAATAACAAAAATATGCCAATTTGTTTTTGTTGGGTCACTCAAAATAGTGATACAAGGTTTCTAGAAATACAAGTTTTTAACCATAGCTTTAAACCATTCATATTGTACCCAAGAAAGGCGGTGGGCAAGTGTTTAACCCATGAACGCATCTTCGGATGTGTCCGTCCCCGAGATGGGTTTAGAGCGATCGACCTGAAGGACACGTACTTTCATATCTCGATTCTCCCTCGACACACACCGTTCCTGCGAAGGGCGGGCATATCAGTTCAAAGTCCTCCCCCTTTCAGGCTGTCCCTGACTCCCTGTCACCTTGCGTCTTCAAAAAGGTCGCAGAGACAGCCCTTGCTCCCCTGAGAGGACACGTTTGCATCCGCAACTATCTTGACGACTCAGTCATGACATCAATTGTGCGAACACAGGGACATGGTGCTCAGACACCTCAGCCAGTTGGCTCAACTTCGGGTCAACTGGGAAGAGAGCAAACTCTCCCCTGTGCAGAGAATCTATTTTCTCTGTATGGAGCTGGACTTGCTCAATCAGACAGCAAGCCTTAGAGAGTAACGGCATCAGTCGGTGAACACGTTCTCAGTTGAACTGCTTGAATTCATTCAAAGGTAGGACGGTGGCCCCACTGAATCTTTTTCAGAGGCTCCTGTGGCATATGGCATTCACAGCCGCAGTAACGCCACTCGGATTGCTTCATATGAGGCCACTTCAACACTGGCTTCACAGCCAAGTCCCGAGATGGGCATGGCAACGCGGCACGCACTTGGTGACAATCACCCCGGCCTGTTGCCAAACCTTCAGCCTGTGGTCAGACCCTGTGTTTCAATGGGCAGGAGTTCCCCTAGAGCAAGTGTCCAGGTTGCTGTTGTCTCCACGAATGCCTCCACCGGCTGGGGTGCCACGTACAAGGGGCATGCAAGTTCGGGTATTTGGACAGGTCCCCAACTGCATTGGCACATCATCTCCCTCGTGTTGCTAGCAGTACGTTTTGCGTTGGCCTCAAATCGCCACTACGAGACAAACACGCACTGGTCCGTACGGACAGCACTGCGGTCGTTGCGCACATCAAGAATCAAGGTGGTCTACGCTCCCTCCGCATGTCACAGCTCGCCCGCCGCCTCCTGCTATGGAGTCAGAAGCTTCTGAGGTCGCTACATGTGCATGTGCTTTTGAGTTTAATGTAAAAAAATTAATTATTTTAGCACCTCCAGACCGAGATGTGAAATCATCTGCATTTCTGACATGCTCAAAGAATAATTTTGTCTTGTTGGGAATGTTTGTCCCGGTTTTGGTTTCAGTTTTGTTTTTATTTAAAATATTGTTTATTCTGGATATTTGTGTTTGGTGTGAAAGAACTTTAATGTTAAACAGCAGATATTGTGTCAATAACTTCTGCCTTTGTGTGTGAGACTGTCATTGACTGCTATGTGATTTTGTAGTTTTGGACACTAACATGAACACTGTTGTTATAGATTATCTGGCTGTTTTATGACTGAGGAAGGTTGTGCTGCTCTGGCATCAGCTCTGAGATCAAACCTGATCTCACACCTAAGAGAGCTGGACCTGAGTAACAATGACCTGCAGGATTCAGGAGTGAAGCTGCTCTGTGTTGGACTGAATAGCCCAAACTGTCAACTCATCAAACTAAGGTTTGTGCTTCATAGAAAATACATTAAAAAAAAAAAAAAATTAAAAAGTCGAAAAATTACAGAAACATTTTGACTTATTTGGGGTAGTTTAATTAACGGTTTGATTCCATGATGCCAATTATATAACATTATTCTGTCAATTAAAGCTAAAGTCTATCATGATTTAACATGTCATGATATGAACCCTTAAAGACCTAGAACATTTTTGGGGCACATGACTCTGTACTTTTCTTTGTTTTTCTAACCCATTATAGCAGTCAGCATCAAGTGCCATATATCATTTTAACCTTTTCACACGTAAGTTTTAAATATTCTAGCTGAACCCCAAGCTTGATTTTTTAAAGGAAGTTATTTGCGTTATTTATAACGTATCACTTTATTGTTTCCATGGTGACGCGTCACGTGACATACCGATGTCACGTGGCTATCACGTGACATACCGCAGCCACAATAGTGCTGAATTACTGATGATCTGCTTTTATAAAAAATTTTGTTTTTTATTCAAAATATATCACAAATGTATTATTGTTATTATTATTGATATTCCGATTGTCAAATATGTGCAAGTGTATGTGGACGCAGTTCAGAGAATCGGATCTGTTGGATTTACAACGTGAATTCATCCACTTCTCCCAAAATACATAAAAGTAAGTGGCCGGTAAATTGGGAGAAGAATAGATTTAACTTTAAAGTTACTTACACAATGTGTATCTGATATGAATAAAACGTGTTGTTTAATTATAATGGCAAGGATTAATATTGCCGCTTCCATAATTATTAGTGTGTATTTTACAAACTCTAAATGTATTGTTTTTAGTACTTATGTGAATTTAAATGTCTAAAACCTAAAATAAACATTAATTGGTTGAAAACACTGAATGGTTGTGATATATGACAAGCGATAAGTGCGTCCGTCTCTGGCTCAGCGTCAGTCAACGTGCAAAAGCACATTTGAACTTAGCAGTTGATCACGTGATGCACTGACCGCTCTAATCACACTGGTGTGATTGTACGCTCCAGGGACCAGCCAAGGGAGAACTTGAAGTTTCAATCTAGCTCAATTAAATTGGCATTTTTACATTTATTTTATCTGGGAATGGATGAATTTACCTGATTTAAGAAAAACAGCAGCAATTTTTTTTCCTCAACTCAAACAGAACCTCCTGAAGTTCTGATTTTTTTTCCTTTAGAAAGTTATATACAAATTATTATAGGCACTTTTCATTGAAAAACTGGTGTTTTTTTATTTACTGATAATGCAGATGTGTCCAAAAAAGGTAGTAAAGTAAATAGAAACATTGTTACAGTCATGGCCAAAATTGTTGGCACCCCTGGTAAATATGATCAAAACTGGCTGTAAAAAATAAATCTGCATTGTTTATCCTTTTGATCTTTCATTCAAAAAATTGCCAAAATTCTAACCTTTCATTGAAGCAAGAGAATTGAAAGTGGGGCTAAATCACATTATGAAATAAATGTTTTTCTCCAAAACACGACGGCCATAATTATTGGCACCCTTTTATTAAATACTTTTTGCAACCTCCTTTTGCCAAGATAACAGCTCTGAGTCTTCTCCTATAATGCCGGATGTGTTTGGAGAACACCTGACAAGAGATCAGAGACCATTCCTCCACACAGAATCTCTCCAGATCCTGCAGATTCCCAGATCCATGTTGGTGCTTCTTCTCTTCAGTTCAGCCCACTCATCTTCTATAGGGTTCAGGCCAGGGACTGGGATGGCCATTGCAGATCTTGGTTTTGTGCTCAGTGACCCATTTTTGTTTTTATTTTGATATTTGTTTTTGGATCACTGTCCTGTTGGAAGATCCAAACATGGCCCGTTATAAGATTTCTAGCCCCGGCTGTTAGGTTTCGATTTTTTATCTGTTGGTATTTGATCCAATCCATGATGCCATGTATCTGAACAAGATGTCCAGGACCTCGGGCAGAAAATTAGGCCCACAGCAGTAAAGATACAGCAGAGTATTTCATTTTACACATGGGGTACTTTTTTATCCCTGTGTGCACCAAACCCATCTTAAGTGTTTGCTGCCAAAAAAGCTATTTTTTTGTTTCATCTGACCATAGAACCCGTCCCGTTTGAAGTGCCAGTAGTGTCAGGTACTTTTCAAACGTTCTATGGACAGAGGAACCAAAAAAATAGCTTTTTTGGCAGCAAACACTTAAGATGGGTTTGGTGCACACAGGGATAAAAAAGTACCCCATGTGTAAAATGAAATACTCTGCTGTATCTTTACTGCTGTGGGCCTAATTTTCTGCCAGAGGTCCTGGACATCTTGTTCAGATAGTCCGGCATTATAGGAGAAGACTCAAGAGCTGTTATCTTGGCAAAAGGAGGTTGCAAAAAGTATTTAATGAAAGGGTGCCAATAATTGTGGCCAACGTGTTTTGGAGAAAAACATTTATTTCATAATGTGATTTAGCCCCACTTTCAATTATCTTGCTTCAATGAAAGGTTAGAATTTTGGCAATTTTTTGAATGAAAGATCAAAAGGATAAACAATGCAGATTTATTTTTTACAGCCAGTTTTGATCATATTTACCAGGGGTGCCAACAATTTTGGCCATGACTGTATATAATAATAGAACCCTTGAGCAAAGTTAAATGATTTTCACAAACTATATAAGAAGTATTTACAAATACGAAACTGAACTCTTTGCTGTACAAGTTATCTCTGTCGAACGCAATTCTTCTGGGACATTGTGTAGTGACTCATTTGAAACCATAAATGTCAGTGCCTCATCTGATGTGTAAAGCAGTTGTATACTTATTTTTGGATTGGTCAGAGAGCGCTCTCATTGAAATCTATTATTTTGTGTTTGTTTTCATGCATGCAAATATGCACTCACGCAACTATTTTCACTTTGCGTCAGTTAAATTTTTCAAAGAAAGATGCTAATTGGTGGTGCAAAAGACCAAACCCAATGTTTATTGATTGAGTAGATGATAGTTTCAACCAATCTGGGGGTGGGGGTAGGCCTAAGCATCAACAATCGTTCCTGTTTGGCTCAACCTGTTTGGCGGAAACAAACCGCATTGGTTTCTTTGACTAATCAATGCTAATCAAAACTTGATGACGCAATCACGTTCACTACGGAGCCTCTGAATGTCCAACTGAGACAAATGCTGGGAATCTCCTCTTTACAAGACTTTTTAAAGAACACAGATTGGATTACCTTTGCAATAGTTATTAAACATTTAAGAAAAATTGTCATTTTAGCCGTGGGAGTCTGTCTCTGTCTTTAAGAGTTAACCCACCTAAGCTTTTTATAAAAGGTCAAACCTTGGCTGTAGTCATAGTCATTATTAGTCATTTTTGATTAAACTAATTTCCCTGCAGTAGTAACAAAAATATGCATTTTTCACTTATTTCTATCTTATTTATTTATTTATTTATCATTTCTTCTGTTTCACCATTATTTGTATAAGAAAATATACAAACTTTAAAAATAGATTGCTGCCATCTGCTGAAAAAATAAATAATTAAAATGACTTATTGTCAAAATCATGTTATGATAATTATTGTCAGTAATTGGCTGAAGAGTTTTATGAATCCATATACATTTGGATATTTATTTAGACATTATCCAACTAATATCTTTCTAAGTTTGGTACAGGGATAGAAATGACTGGGTATTTGAGGCAAAATGGACAAAAATGCCCCTTAAGTTCAAGACAAGGATGCATTTACCTGCATTATTAAACAAATTGTATTATGGCTGTGGCGATTTAATGTGGAATGTGAAAAAAAATGAAAAGAGTCAATTGCGGCAAAACATTTAAATCATACATGAATAAATTTAAATCTGAGGCCTGTTGCCAGTGGTGGACGAAGTACACATATCAAGTATCTGTACTTTACATATTATACTTGCGGAAAAGTACAGATACTAAAATAAAAGATTACTCCAGTAAAAGTATTAAGGACTCCTATTTAATTTTACTTGTGTAAAATTACTTAATTTTTTGTTTATTGAAGTATTAAAAGTAAAAAAGGAGAAGGTTTAAGGATGTTCAGCCCAAGCCATCAAACTGATGTCATCAGAGAAGAACCACATTCAAGATTGAAAACAAATGTTCACATTTTGATTAAAGATTACAAAGACTGTCTTCCATGGGGAAACTGTCTTGGATTGCTCCTGCATCACATATAAACTGCATTCATGACAAAGAACTAATACAGATATCACAACAACCTATCAGTAAAGGCAAACAGCTTGTCTTCTGCTTTGCTGTCATTAGCGCTGCTAATTGGAGAACGCTGAATAATGCAGAATTAGAGGGGGATGAGTCAAAGTGAAATATCCCAAAATAGTGTTACCCTCGGTTACACAGACAAAACTTAAGCTAGTCCCAGACTAAAATGCATGTTTGAGCTGGTTTAACTGCTACCTTTTTTTATCTCAAGATGCACACCAGGAATGTTTTTTTTCTAAGGCACGTTTATAAAAGCTACTTAAGTTTCCTAAATGAACTAAGGCCTAATCCTAGCTTAATCTATCTTATCGTATATTCATAAATAGTGACTGCCACTAATTTTCATTTTAAATTAAGGCTTCACAAATTACTGTACAGAGTTTATTTTTAAAACATTAAGGGGATTGGGCACTTCGTATTTACAATAATTTTTTTCTGAATAATAGCCCCTGTCTGAGGCTATATTTTTACTGTACATCTCTAAACATGAAGCACACTGACATGAACACTTGTTGTTGTAGGTTATCTCGCTGTTTGGTGACCGAGGAAGGTTCTGCTGCTCTGGCATCAGCTCTGAGTTCAAACTCTTCACACCTGAGAGAGCTGGACCTGAGCTTCAATCACCCAGGAGATTCAGGGGTGAAGCTGCTCTCTGATACGCTCAAACATCTGGACAAACTCAAGTATGTAAAGCAGTAACAGTCATCATGTCTGATGTGTGTTTGAGTGTTAAATTTGAGAAAGATCGTTTTTTTGGTTGTTTTTGCTCTCTGATGCACTCAAACATCTGGACAAACTCAAGTATATAGGGTAGTGCTGATAATCGACCATGCAAATTAGTCGACGGCAAATTTTTTTATTCGATGTGTTGTTTTATTATTGACCGCCTATTTATTTTTGGTCTCCCATCTCAAACGGCTCACTGTAATTCACATCCACACACCAGTCTGAGCGCTGTGCGGGCCCTTGCTGGTTAATCTGCTATCCTCTTCCTTTATGTTCCCGCCCCGCCTTCACTGCTTTGATATGAAGGTTGCTTGGCCTCCATAATCACTTTTATGCTGACGATACTCAGATTTATATACACTCTAAATCCGGTGAACACCTAGATGTTGACCATCTCTCTGGCTGTGTCTCTGAGATAAAGGAATGGATGAGTAATAACTACTTGTGTCTGAACGGTGGTAAAACTGAAGTAATGCTTGTTGGTTCTCGTAATCAAATATCGAAAGCAGGTTCTGTATGCTTGACTATTGATGGCTCGGTACTGGTGACTCAGGCTAAAGTGAGGAATCTTGGTGTTATTTTTGATTCCAGTCTACTATTTGATTCATTCATTCAGAGTACGTTAGATCATCCTTCTTTCACCTCAGAAATTTGGCAAGATTGCGTCCTATGCTGACTTTCTCAGTAGCTGAAAAGCTGATGAACTCCTTTGTTGTGTCTAGGATTGATTACTGTAACGCCATTTTAGCTGGAGTCTCTAAATCCACACTCAACAAACTACAGTATGTGCAGAACTCTGCCGCGAGGATACTGACTGGGTCCAGGGTATGTGATCATATTACTCCAGTTTTGGAGTGCCTGCAGTGCACTGGCTCCCAGTCAGATTCCGAGTTGATTTTAAAATTATTTAATTACAAACATTACATGGCTTGGCTCCTCAGTATTTATCTGACTTACTTATTCCATATACCCCAAATCGGAGTTTGCGATCTTCACAATCCAACTTACTGGTGGTTCCACATACGCGCCTACGATCAATGGGGGACAGGGCTTTTTCCTCATATGATCCTGTCCTTTGGAATTATCTGCCTCTTGATCTTAGGGAAGCACAGAACTATGAGTTTTTCAAAGGTAGACTTAAGACACATTTTTTTAAATTAGCATTTGATCGTTGATGTTCTTTTATTATTTTATGTACTGTTTATCTTCTGTACAGCGCTTTGAGAAGTTGCTTTTAAAGGCCCTTTATAAAATAAAGTTTATTATTATTATATTATTTATTATGAAAAATTGCGGAGACAGGTGACAGTACTTTCACAGTGGGCTTGTTTGCTGCGGCCCGAGCGTGATTGTTCCCGGCGCCCCCCGCAGCGTTGGTCTGTTTTCACACTCAACTAGATTCTACCGGACCCTGGTGCGTTTGCATGTATCTTACATCACCGCAAACGTGCACGGCGTATGATAGAAAACAGAACGCGGGTCAATATATTGTTTTTTTAAATTAATTCTGTGCTATTATGCACAGCTGAGTGAAAAACACAGGTTTACTGTGCGTGTGTCGCATAAGGTGGCCTTCTGCTGCTTGCAAACGGACTATCAGGAGACAGTGGATTTCCAAATGTGTTGCACTGATTCCACGCGCTGTGCGCGAATACACTGCAGGCTCACTCTCGCTCGTATCCAAGGTAAATCGTCAACATTATAACACTATCATCCCTTACATGTGTTTTATTTAACTACATCATAATCAGAGCTAAAACGCATGCGCAGGTCACTTTACTTCCTGAACAAGTGCGCACCCGAGTTTGTACTTTCACATTCACGCGAATCACGGCACGGGCCGCCATGCATGCAAGTGTAAACTCGAGCTGCATAGCTGCGTGTCTGCCCGCTTTCAGCGCGATTCATTATTGCACATGCGACCAAAATTTGTAGGGTGCGACTAAAATTTTTCCTGGGTCGCACCGGTGCACCTAACGTCTTCGCATCCGCTGCCTCTCCATGAACTAAGCATTTGTTCTCCTTTGACGGAACTCACACTCATGGGAACTCACACTCATCTCTCACGCAGTGCCACAGCTCGCACAACACGACAGCCCTGCTTAATAAGTGACGACGGAGGACAGAACTAAACATTCAAACGTAGCCTGGTTACACTTTAGGTCTGTGATATTAGTCTGATTTCATTTTAATTTCAGACTAACATCAGACAGATTTCGGCTTCCAAAGATTATAAAAATAATATATTAAGGTAGTCTAGCGCAACTTCCTTCCCTTCGCAGCAGTACGCTATAATTTCTCCCTAAAACTCAAACTTAACGACAGAATCAGCACGATCGGTGATTGTTGTAAAATGCAGTCTAGCTACTGTTGCTAAATTGCGGGACGCGTTAAAAAGAGCTATTAAAAGCACAAAAATCTGCGCAAGAGATATGCTGTTCGCAAGGCGGCGCGCGCTCTCTGAAACAGAACGAGACAAGCAAATTATACTTTGGCTTTCATGTGCGCATCTAAACGATCGTGTGCGTACACGAAAATATGTCAAAATGACCGACTTGGAGATTCACTAAAAACACAGTTTATGTCTTAAATGGACGTAGTTATGGAAATAGTTGGGAGAAAATATGGTGCATCAGTAGCCTATTAGATCTGCACTCGGTCTTAAAGGGGCCGCAGTCTAATAAACATGCTGACAATTGCGCCATTACTGTGAATCTAACAACAAAAGGCATAGAAAGTTACTCACAGCTCTTGAATGAATAACTTCAGCTTTAAGAAGCATTAATCTATCTATGATAAACTATGCAGTTTTATTTTACATTTGATTACTTTATTAGATTTCTTTTTAGACCATACCTGAACAGTAATGTTAGTAGACCTTCCTGAAATTAAAGCGCTGTGTAGGTCTATATAATGTGTATCTTGTTTATCTATTGTTTATGTTTGTTTAATATATATAAAACAAAAAGAACCGATAAGAATACCGTTAAAGTACCGGATCGATAAGCAGTATCGGTAAGATTAGTAATACCGTTAAAACCCTACTCACTGGTCAATGCTCCGACAACAGCCCAGATATGGAGCTGCTTCAGCCACCAGTCTCCCCAGCCCCAGATGCCAAGCCCTGGTCCTTCGTCGGAGATGGCATCCGACTCGGAGACGGAGGTAGAGACTCAAAATAGTTAGTTTGGCAGCTCAGTGAAGCACTTTATTTTTTTATTTTATTTTTTTTAAAGATTTTTATTTATATATACAGTATAATTGTGCTTCAAATAAAAAAAGTATTTACCTACAATTTATTCTTGTTTAAAATCATTTACATAATATATATGAATAGAGCGTGATAAAAAGATGACTTTGAAATTGTGGCATTAAAGGTGATGCGAGCCGAGGAAAAATTTGGGTGCACCTAAATACCAAGGCAAAAAGTTAGTCTGGAGCCCTGCAGAGCAAAGCGTAGTAGGCTAATCCAGACTCTTTCAATTCCAATTTATTTGTATAGCACTTTTCACAATAGTTTCAAAGCAGCTTTACAGAAAATGCATGCATTGCATCTACTTTACAATTCAGAGTGATGTTATCAGTTGTGCATTTCAGAAATGTACATATAAAAATGTACAGTAAGCAAATAATGTATTAATTTAAGGCAGAACAAAGAGCTAATTTAAGTAATGAATACATACATGTTTGTTAATAGAGAATTAGATTAGGACTCTGACTAATATGGTATAGCCTAATGGAAATGCAGATACGTATGCTTAGATTGTTAATACATAATGTTTTTGAACAGGTGACATTTTATGTTTTGGCCCTTCAGTTGAGTTCAAAATAAAATGGACACAACGAAATAACAAACACTTGATTTTTTTTAATTAGTCGTTTATATTAGTCGACTAATAGAAAAATTAGTCAAAAGATTAGTCGTTAGGAAACTAGTCGTTAGTGGCAGCACTAGAGCAGTAACAGTCATCATGTCTGATGTGTGTTTGAGTGTTAAATTTGAGAAAGACTGAGTTTTCCATTAGTCTTTTTTTTTTTTTTTTGGTTGTCATGAGATGATGCTTTGGTTCTCACAAAGACTTAGACTGTACATTAATGAATTGCTCTATCCTCTTAATGCATACCACAAATAATGTTCAGAAATATTACAACACACAATTATCCTTCATAATAAATTAACAGACATAGAGATTTACCATGATGACCATAATCATAATAATATGATTAGATGCTTCAGTCATAGATAATTTTTTTTATTCCGCCTGTTCCATAAATTTTTTTAAAAATTGATTTATTAGGGCACTGATATGTGTGACCATGTTTGGCTGGATTCACCCCTGCACTTCATTCCCTTGGACTGTTCACGCACACACTCTGGACTAATTTCTCACATCTGTTGCCACTGATCACCCTCACACCTGCATCTAGTTCCACTCACAGCTCCACACACATTTATACCTCACTCTCACTATTACACTTTGTGAAGTCTTGTTTTGCCACGCTGCATGTTTCCTCGTGTTTCCTTGTTTCATGTCAGTGTTTCCTTGTTTCGTTACCTGTTGAATAAAGCTCTGCAAATGGATCCGACTGCCTCTACTCTTTCACGACAATATGACTGAAGTTATCATCATCAGGGGCACTTTAAATGAAGATTAAATAAGTGTTAATGAAACTTTTGGCTTGTCTCCTGAGGCCACAAGAGGGTGCAATGAGCAAAATATTAATATACCGCATTAAATTGTTTATTCAAAGCTGTAAAATAACATGACTGTAAAAAAAAGTGCATAACGTTTAAACTAACATTTATAAATTAAATATAATTTCGTAAATTGTTTAAACAATTATGAACCAAACAGCATCATGTATTTATGCATAGCTTAATAGAAAGAGCTGAAGCGCCAATTCCATTAAAAAACATATGAGATCCCCACAAAGTCTAGTCATATTTTCTAAAAGTTTAACTTCTTTTAACTTTACAAGGCTTTATAAACATGCGGCGCTCTTGTAAGAGATGCGAGTGCAACAGTCAAATTTTTCTGTCTAGAAAATGCGGAAAATATTCTGTGAAAATGTTGAATGGTTATGTTTTGGTCTTGACGTAACCAAGATTTTCTCCGTATTGAGGCTCTCTATTTCTCTAATATGTTGAATGAGTTGAATCTCGTGGGTTCAACTGGTTAGGCGAACAAAACATTAAAACGCAACAATAACACTTACATCATCATCACATCTTGTGTGCCACTGATAGGCTCCCTGACGCACACCTAAAATTCTAATGTACCGTGTTTTGCATTCAAATGTGGATAAAGAGTGTGTAAATAAAGGCCTTCTGAAGCGAAGCGATGTGTTTGTGTAAGAAAAATATCAATATTTAACACGTTACAAAGTAAAATTCTAGCTTCAGAAGGCCTTTATTAACCCCCCGGAACCGTGTGGAGCACTTTTATGATGGATGGATGCACGTTTTTGAGCTTCAAGCTGATGGTTGCAATCCACTGCCATTATGAAGCTTGGAAGCGTCAGGGTGTTTATGAATATACAGTGGGTACGGAAAGTATTCAGACCCCCTTACATTTTTCACTCTGTTATATTGCAGCCATTTGCTAAAATCATTTAAGTTCATTTTTTCCTCATTATTGTACACACACCGCACCCCATATTGACAGAAAAACACAGAATTGTTGACATTTTTGCACATTTATTAAAAAAGAAAAACTGAAATATCACATGGTCCTAAGTATTCAGAACCTTTGCTGTGACACTCATATATTTAATGATGTTTTATTAACAAGGTTCGGGAGGAACACGTTCTAATGATCAAGCAATCAAGTAACTCCAACCAGCTGTCATCAATCAGTAATCAACAGATCCACTCAATCAGCATGAGTAAAGCCTATAAATATTCACAGTCAACTGAATGACACACACAACTGATGACTCACACACAACTGACTGACACACACACACACACATTGAGGCACATAATTATTAACTCATCTAGTAATTGTAGTAATTGACACACTACTAATGCTGTAATTAATAATGTATTAATGCATATTAGGCTCATTGTGGTAATTAACAAATTAATGAACACTATTAGTTAATAAAATAAGGTATGGAATTAATCCACAATTACAAATGTAATTAATAACAATTCATATATGAACTAATATATTAACCAGACAGACTCTTCATTAGTTGCTAATGAGGCAATCATTAATGAATAGCTTAGATAATCATTAGTAATACATGAATTCAGTATTATCTGTGCATTAGTTAAGCATGAATTAATGCTTATTAGTGCACCCTTATTGTAAAGTGTTACCAATATAATCAACCTATGTTAGCCTATAGTTTAAAGTTAAAGATATTAATAAAATCTTATTATTATTATTATTATTATTTGATGGTGATTTCATATTTCTTGTTTGTATGAAAGCTAAATACAAATAAAATATTTACAACAATTTATTTGTACCATTTTTATTTCTAAAATGTTATAGGAGGAGGTTTTCAGAGACTTGGCAAATAATTTTTTCACAAGTTTGTAGGTACAGGACATAATTGTGGGCGTTCTTGGCAGTTTTTCCTGAGGCTTTTATATTGTTCATATCGATATCGGAATTATATTGTATCGACCAAAATTAAGAAATATATTGTGATTGTATATTGTGGGGCGACAGTGGCTCAGTGGTTCATGTAGATTGTCTACAAACCGGAAGGTTGGTGGTTCAATCCCCGGCTCCACCTGACCAAGTGTCGAGGTGTCCTTGAGCAAGACACCTAACCCCAGCTGCTCCTGACGAGCTGGATCGCCTTGCATGGCTGACACCGCCGTCGGTGTATGAATGAGTGAGTGAATGGGTGAATGTGAGGCAATATTGGAAAGCGCTTTGGTGGCCATTGGGTCTGTGAAAGCGCTATATAAATGCAGTCCATTTATATTGTGATATCAATTTTGGCCATATAGTCCAGCCGAAAGCTCAGGCAAGATGGACGAACAGCCAAACACAGTGTTTTTATTCCTCTTCTCCACAAATAAATCTAGTAGCAGAGACACTGCAAAGGATTTTCGTGCTGGAAATCAGTTTATCTTTTGCTGAAAGTTCCTCGTTGCCATGGAGAGCAGAGCTCATGTTTGCTTAGCAACGACAGCTCCTGAGCGCAAACGTGTTTTAGACGCGACGTGTGAACATGAATTACCCCTAAAATAAATAACTCTAGACTTTATGGGCTACAACTGATTCATTTTCATCTTCAGATAGATAAATAATAAACAAAATTAAAAAAATTGTAATTTAGCAGTATTTCATTTGATCCTCTGCTTATTCTGTCTTTTCTTGGGCTCCACTTGAATATTTTCTTTTCATCTTTGTTCACTTGAGTTCAGTAGTAAAAAAGCAACACTAGATATTAGAAGCGACCCGGGCGCCGAATCCCTGCCGGAAGAAACGAGTCTTCGTTCAGCCGAGAGTCTGACTGAGAAAGACAGAAGCCGGAGACGAAGAGACGGCGATAAAAGAGCCGTTTATAGAAGAATCTCAGTAGCGAATGTTTCAATATTCACACTTCATCTACAAATATGACAAATATTATTATAGCGAAGCAAAATCAATGTAGAATCCCTGTTTCTCAACATCGTCCTGTGACGTTAAACATCCCTTCAAATCACTCAATCATACGAGTAAACAACAACAGAAAGGAAATAATATAAATATAAAACATAAAATGGCATAAATTAATAATAATAATAAAAGTATGATTAAATGATAAATGAGGTTAATCACATAATAATAATATGAATCAATTATTAAATAATAAATGATGTAAATCTGTGTTCTAGTGTGGATCATGGAGGAGAGTTCATGATGACATCAAGACTACACAGATGTAAGTCCAGAAACACAGTTGTAGTGTGTGTTGTTGTAAATGTAAGTCCAGAAACACAGTTGTAGTGTGTGTTGTTGTAAATGTAAGTCCAGAAACACAGTTGTAGTGTGTGTTGTTGTAAATGTAAGTCCAGAAACACAGTTGTAGTGTGTGTTGTTGTAAATGTAAGTCCAGAAACAGTTGTAGTGTGTGTTGTTGTAAATGTAAGTCCTCAAACACAGTTGTAGTGTGTGTTGTTGTAAATGTAAGTCCTCAAACACAGTTGTAGTGTGTGTTGTTGTAAATGTAAGTCCAGAAACACAGTTGTAGTGTGTGTTGTTGTAAATGTAAGTCCTCAAACACAGTTGTAGTGTGTGTTGTGTGTTGTTGTAAATGTTGCTGTTGTAATGTGTGTTCTTGTGTTCAGATGCCGTTGATCTCACACTGGATCCAAACACAGCACACACTGATCTCGCTCTGTCTGAGGAGAACAGAAAGGTGACGTGTGTGTCAGAGAGTCAGTCGTATCCTGATCATCCAGAGAGATTTGAGTATCCTCATCAGGTTCTGTGTGGAGAGAGTCTGACTGGACGCTGTTACTGGGAGTGTGAATGCAGTGGAGGAAGTGTTAATATCTCAGTGTCGTATAAAGGAATCAGGAGGAAAGAACAGAGTGATGGCAGTGTGTTTGGATATAATGAGAAGTCCTGGAGTCTGATCTGCTCTGATCACACACTCTCTGTCCTGCACAATTATAACCACACTGTTGTTTCTGCTGGTCCAGGATCCTGTAAGAGAGCAGGAGTGTTTGTGGACGTGTCGGCCGGCACTCTGTCCTTCTACAGCGTCTCTGACACACACACACTCACACGCTTACACACATTCACACACACATTCACTGAACCCCTCTATGCTGGATTTACACTTTTTAATGTTAACTCTTCAGTGTCTCTGTGTCACATTAAACACACACACTGACTGACACACACACACACACACACACACACTCTCTCACACACTCACACACAACTGACTGACACACACTCACTTATACACACACACACAACTGACTGACTAACACACACACACGACTGACACACACTAACTTGTACACACACACACAACTGACTGACTAACACACACTCACACACACAACTGACTGACACACACACAACTGACTGACTGACTGACACACACACACTCACACACACACAACTGACTGACACACACTCACACAACTGACTGACACACACACACACACACACACACAACTGACTGACACACACTCACACACACTCTCTCTCTCACACACACAAACACACACAACTGACACAGACACACACACACACAACTGACTGACACACACACACACACACAACTGACTGACACACACACACACACACACACACTCTCTCACAAACACACACACACAACTGACTGACACACACACACACACACACACACACACACACAACTGACTGACACACACACACAACCCAGCTAACAGACTTTAGTTATAAGAACGTTCTCCAAACATTCAGTGTTGGTTCCGGGAATGTTAAAATGTCCAGTTTTCTTGACGTTAGAGGAACGTGTTTTAAAAGGTACACAGAAAAAACTCCAGTGTTAAATGGACTTTGGACTCCATGGATTGGAGTTTATTTGGCTC
>NC_136876.1:46965449-47035449 GCF_949152265.1 Phoxinus phoxinus
AACAGATTGTTGTTCAACATTCATTACTCGTTAAAACATCACACTCTTACTTATTTTATCTGGACAAACTGAGCATCATTAGAAAGATTTAAGACTCGATAGTGTTTATGATAAAACTCAAACAGAGAGAAAGAGAGATCTGGGTCTCCTCTTCCTGATTTGCGTCAGTAATGTACGCAAGTCTCATTCGCTGTTACAGCTGTCAATCATCTCACGTGGTTCAACGTGACAATAATCCTGCCCTTCTGCATGACGCGGTCCTGTTATCCGTGATAACAAAGCTAAGACACATCTCTTCACCTGAAACAAGAAGCTAATAAATGCACGATTTCGAGTATATGTGGTTTGTGTGTGATTTTCGTGCAATTTTGGGTATTTTCATATGAATTAAGAATGTTTACAGTATTGCCAAGCAAGGTGTAGCCATTAGCTGCATATAAATTGCTTTATTATACCATATTTCAACATCTTTTTATGACTTAAAACCATTTTAAACCGCGACCGGAATATGGTACAAATATCCTATCTTACTCGATGGTGGTTTAAAGTGAGCTTTAAGTAAAAGTTTAATATTAATATTTTAAATTGTATCGTGTAGCTTGATGCTACTTGCTCTAATCCACCTGCTGCAGGAGCTATTCTATTCCATAATCTTATTTGTTAAAACATCTATATATTTTCTAATGAGACTTAGGATCAAGGTGGATCTTGATACTATGTACAAACTAAACCACCTGGATCCTAGAACTGCGGTCCTGAAACAGCAGCCGCCGCTATATCATCCAGTTCGGTAGGTGGCGCTGTCACAAAAAACTAGGGTCCTAAAACTGCGGTCCTAAAACTGGGGTCCTAAAACTGCAGCCTCCGGTTGTGCAGGAATATACTACTGGGGTCTTTTTTTGCTCCTGTATTAATGTGAAAAGCCTCGTCATCCCGAACGCTAGATGGCGCACTAACGACTGCTCCTCGCGGTGGATTATGGGTAACATCCGCTGCGTGCTGCTGCTGATCTGCCATTTTGTTGTGGAGATCAGAGAGCAGGGGACGCGGCGTACATTATCCTGTAAATGAATAATACAACTCTCTTATAGTGGATCAGAGCTAGAGCCGAGGCACGATGCTTTCCGCTGCCCAGTTACTCGATGAGTTAATGGGCCGGGACCGGAACCTGGCTCCGGATGAGAAGCGCTGTAATGTACGCTGGGATGATGAGACTGTAAGTGAGATGACGGCTAAACAGCGGCCGCGATTCATTTATTACACACACACAACTCTGTAGGTCACTAAACGACTTAATGAACGTGTGTGTGTGTGTGTTAGTTTATATATAAACTGATCTGAGCGATGCCTGGTTTGCTAGTTTGTCTCGGTTGTTTGGGTCAGTTAGCAGCGCGCGAGGCTCGTGCTCATTGTTGAACACATGCGCGCGCAGCGTCCCGCCTTCATCTACAGTGTTTGCCGAGACAAATCACTTTTATTAACGCGCAAAGTATAAAACTTTTACGTGTAACTACTAGTAGTGCTGGGTATTATTGACACAAACCTCACGATTTGTTTCGATTTCGATGAATAATCTTGCGATTCAGAAGTCACTCAGTTAATGCTGTTAACTATTTAGGGAACCCTGTGTTTAACTTTAACCGTTAATAGTTACGTAGCAACTGATTTGTACACAAACATTTGGAGGCCGCGTTTTGCTCAACTCGCTTTACATATACTGCAGTTATTGCTGCTACTGTGAAATCATATAAAACTGGATTATTTTCGGTGTTTTAACTTCGATGATGACAGTCTGTTTGGAAAAGTACAGTTTAGCATACTTTTAAAACCACTGAAGTAATCAATATACTTTAAAAGTGCGAACTGAATGTAATTTCATGTCAACTTTGCATGTTATGTGCAAGCAAGTTAACATGTCTTAGTTTAAATTGATATTAAATGCAATTAGTGGAACTTAAAGGATTATCACGCTGGAAAGGTCACGGGTCACGTCATCTATATAAGTTATTTGTCTGTGTACTCCGGTTCAAAAAAGTAGCGAAGTGCGAAAAACTCCATCTCATTTTCTCCTCCAACTTCAAAATCGCCCGACATCTTTGTTTAAATTTATTATTTAAAAAAAATTTGTGACCATTCCAACATGACGTAATATGTAACGCATCTCAGAGATGGTACAAGACGGGCATTTGTGGTTAAAAAGTGTGTGTGTGTGTGTGTGTGTATATATATATATATATATATATAGAGAGAGAGAGAGAGAGAGAGAGAGAGAGAGAGAATGACCTATCGTTTCTCTAGATGAGACCCTTATTTCTCGACTGGGATCGTGTCGAGACTTTGAAGTTGCATTGACACAGACATTTGATCCTTCTTTGAACATGTGGATTATGGGTGAATACGTCCTCATGAATACGTCCTCATTCTGTTTAGAAACCGTTCATGTTTTATAGTAAACTTATTTTATTGTTTCATAAGTTATGAAAATATTTAAGTCTTCTGACTTAAATTTGTTTGCAACGTTAAATTTTTTTTCCCATTTATACTCAATTTACTGAACAATTTAATATTGAAGTATAATGAATGATGAGGGGGTGGATGTGGCAGATTTCCTCTGAGTAATCTATAGACCATTAGTTTTGGTCTCTGAAGCGTCCTCTAACTCTGAAGCGCCTCTAACTCTGAAGCGCCCTCTAACTCTGAAGCGCCCTCTAACTCTGAAGCGTCCTCTATCTCTGAAGCGCCCTCTGACTCTGAAGCGTCCTCTAACTCTGAAGCGTCCTCTAACTCTGAAGCGTCCTCTAACTCTGAAGCGTCCTCTAACTCTGAAGCGTCCTCTATCTCTGAAGCGCCCTCTGACTCTGAAGCGTCCTCTAACTCTGAAGCGTCCTCTAACTCTGAAGCGTCCTCTATCTCTGAAGCGTCCTCTGACTCTGAAGCGCCTCTGACTCTGAAGCGCCTCTGACTCTGAAGCGTCCTCTAACTCTGAAGCGTCCTCTATCTCTGAAGCGCCCTCTAACTCTGAAGCGTCCTCTAACTCTGAAGCGTCCTCTAACTCTGAAGCGTCCTCTAACTCTGAAGCGTCCTCTAACTCTGAAGCGTCCTCTATCTCTGAAGCGCCCTCTGACTCTGAAGCGTCCTCTAACTCTGAAGCGTCCTCTAACTCTGAAGCGTCCTCTATCTCTGAAGCGTCCTCTGACTCTGAAGCGTCCTCTAACTCTGAAGCGCCTCTGACTCTGAAGCGTCCTCTAACTCTGAAGCGTCCTCTAACTCTGAAGCGTCCTCTATCTCTGAAGCGCCCTCTGACTCTGAAGCGTCCTCTAACTCTGAAGCGCCTCTGACTCTGAAGCGTCCTCTGACTCTGAAGCGTCCTCTAACTCTGAAGCGTCCTCTAACTCTGAAGCGTCCTCTGACTCTGAAGCGTCCTCTAACTCTGAAGCGTCCTCTAACTCTGAAGCGTCCTCTATCTCTGAAGCGCCCTCTGACTCTGAAGCGTCCTCTAACTCTGAAGCGCCCTCTAACTCTGAAGCGCCCTCTAACTCTGAAGCGCCTCTAACTCTGAAGCGTCCTCTAACTCTGAAGCGTCCTCTGACTCTGAAGCGTCCTCTAACTCTGAAGCGTCCTCTAACTCTGAAGCGTCCTCTATCTCTGAAGCGCCCTC
This sequence comes from Phoxinus phoxinus, assembly GCF_949152265.1. Lineage (NCBI taxonomy): Eukaryota > Metazoa > Chordata > Actinopteri > Cypriniformes > Leuciscidae > Phoxinus > Phoxinus phoxinus. The sequence goes on from NC_136876.1 coordinate 46,969,108, forward strand.
TGACTCTGAAGCGTCCTCTAACTCTGAAGCGCCCTCTAACTCTGAAGCGCCCTCTAACTCTGAAGCGCCTCTAACTCTGAAGCGTCCTCTATCTCTGAAGCGCCCTCTGACTCTGAAGCGTCCTCTATCTCTGAAGCGCCTCTAACTCTGAAGCGTCCTCTGACTCTGAAGCGCCCTCTAACTCTGAAGCGTCCTCTGACTCTGAAGCGTCCTCTAACTCTGAAGCGTCCTCTGACTCTGAAGCGTCCTCTATCTCTGAAGCGTCCTCTGACTCTGAAGCGCCTCTAACTCTGAAGCGTCCTCTGACTCTGAAGCGTCCTCTAACTCTGAAGCGCCCTCTAACTCTGAAGCGCCCTCTAACTCTGAAGCGCCTCTAACTCTGAAGCGTCCTCTATCTCTGAAGCGTCCTCTGACTCTGAAGCGTCCTCTATCTCTGAAGCGTCCTCTGACTCTGAAGCGTCCTCTAACTCTGAAGCGCCTCTAACTCTGAAGCGCCTCTAACTCTGAAGCGTCCTCTAACTCTGAAGCGTCCTCTATCTCTGAACCGTCCTCTGACTCTGAAGCGTCCTCTATCTCTGAAGCGTCCTCTGACTCTGAAGCGCCCTCTAACTCTGAAGCGTCCTCTAACTCTGAAGCGTCCTCTAACTCTGAAGCGTCCTCTAACTCTGAAGCGTCCTCTAACTCTGAAGCGCCTCTAACTCTGAAGCGTCCTCTAACTCTGAAGAGTCCTCTAACTCTGAAGCGCCTCTGACTCTGAAGCGTCCTCTATCTCTGAAGCGCCTCTAACTCTGAAGCGTCCTCTGACTCTGAAGCGTCCTCTGACTCTGAAGCGCCCTCTAACTCTGAAGCGCCTCTGACTCTGAAGCGTCCTCTGACTCTGAAGCGTCCTCTAACTCTGAAGCGTCCTCTAACTCTGAAGCGTCCTCTGACTCTGAAGCGTCCTCTAACTCTGAAGCGCCTCTGACTCTGAAGCGTCCTCTGACTCTGAAGCGTCCTCTGACTCTGAAGCGTCCTCTGACTCTGAAGCGTCCTCTGACTCTGAAGCGTCCTCTGACTCTGAAGCGTCCTCTGACTCTGAAGCGTCCTCTGACTCTGAAGCGTCCTCTGACTCTGAAGCGCCTCTAACTCTGAAGCGTCCTCTAACTCTGAAGCGCCTCTAACTCTGAAGCGTCCTCTATCTCTGAAGAGTCCTCTAACTCTGAAGCGCCTCTGACTCTGAAGCGTCCTCTAACTCTGAAGCGCCTCTGACTCTGAAGCGTCCTCTGACTCTGAAGCGTCCTCTAACTCTGAAGCGTCCTCTAACTCTGAAGCGTCCTCTAACTCTGAAGCGTCCTCTGACTCTGAAGCGTCCTCTAACTCTGAAGCGTCCTCTGACTCTGAAGCGTCCTCTGACTCTGAAGCGTCCTCTAACTCTGAAGCGTCCTCTAACTCTGAAGCGTCCTCTGACTCTGAAGCGTCCTCTGACTCTGAAGCGCCTCTGACTCTGAAGCGTCCTCTAACTCTGAAGCGTCCTCTGACTCTGAAGCGTCCTCTGACTCTGAAGCGTCCTCTAACTCTGAAGCGTCCTCTAACTCTGAAGCGTCCTCTGACTCTGAAGCGTCCTCTGACTCTGAAGCGCCTCTGACTCTGAAGCGTCCTCTAACTCTGAAGCGCCTCTGACTCTGAAGCGTCCTCTAACTCTGAAGCGTCCTCTAACTCTGAAGCGTCCTCTGACTCTGAAGCGTCCTCTAACTCTGAAGCGCCTCTGACTCTGAAGCGTCCTCTGACTCTGAAGCGTCCTCTGACTCTGAAGCGTCCTCTGACTCTGAAGCGTCCTCTGACTCTGAAGCGTCCTCTGACTCTGAAGCGCCTCTGACTCTGAAGCGTCCTCTGACTCTGAAGCGCCTCTACTCTGAAGCGTCCTCTAACTCTGAAGCGTCCTCTAACTCTGAAGCGTCCTCTGACTCTGAAGCGTCCTCTAACTCTGAAGCGTCCTCTGACTCTGAAGCGTCCTCTAACTCTGAAGCGTCCTCTGACTCTGAAGCGCCTCTAACTCTGAAGCGTCCTCTAACTCTGAAGCGCCTCTAACTCTGAAGCGTCCTCTGACTCTGAAGCGTCCTCTGACTCTGAAGCGCCTCTGACTCTGAAGCGTCCTCTGACTCTGAAGCGTCCTCTGACTCTGAAGCGTCCTCTGACTCTGAAGCGTCCTCTGACTCTGAAGCGTCCTCTAACTCTGAAGCGCCTCTGACTCTGAAGCGCCTCTGACTCTGAAGCGTCCTCTAACTCTGAAGCGTCCTCTGACTCTGAAGCGTCCTCTGACTCTGAAGCGCCTCTGACTCTGAAGCGTCCTCTAACTCTGAAGCGTCCTCTAACTCTGAAGCGTCCTCTAACTCTGAAGCGTCCTCTAACTCTGAAGCGTCCTCTAACTCTGAAGCGTCCTCTAACTCTGAAGCTTCCTCTAACTCTGAAGCTTCCTCTGACTCTGAAGCGTCCTCTGACTCTGAAGCGCCCTCTAACTCTGAAGCGTCCTCTGACTCTGAAGCGTCCTCTGACTCTGAAGCGCCTCTAACTCTGAAGCTTCCTCTGACTCTGAAGCGTCCTCTGACTCTGAAGCGTCCCCTACACTTGCACTTTAGGTTGAAAAGTTGAAGAGCCCTGACACACATCAAATAAATGTTTTCATTTTGTGTCTGTACAGTTGCTTTTGAATCTGCCTATGAGGGTCAAATTGAACCTCAAACATCAAGATTGAATAAAAATTATGTATGCACATTTCACACACATCAGTGTGTTGAAACTGAACATAAATGAGAAAAATCACAAAATTACAAAAAAACAACGGTTTAATATTATTTCAGGTAACTTGAAATCATTTTTACCATCTGTGGCAGACAAAATATTTTTTCTGAATTGAAATAAGTGGGGGAAAGCTCCTTTTTAGCTTAATAGGGTAGTAAATGACCAAAATATAATCGAGAAATGTTATTTTGGGTCTGTTCAGTTGCTTTGGACTGTTAAAATATGTGGGTCGAATCGGTCAAAGGGTTTATTGTCATATGCACAGTGAGGAAAACAAGTTTCCCTGTACATTGAAATTATTTATTTGCTGTCCACAGTGAATGCCAAGACAAGTGCAAAGAATAAAAACAAAAACAAAACACATACACACACACACACAAACAAAATAAAAAATACTGTAGAATAAGAATTAGACTGTATTAAAATATAGTACATCTTTGTAAGCAAATGTGCAATATTGACTATATGAAAAAACAGTAATACATTAAAGTGCAATTTGAGCGCAGCTCCATGATAATTAACATTAACAGATGTGCAATTGATGCAACAATTAGCATCAATTCTGTGATATTCTATGAGACTATAGAATTCAATTCTATGAGACTATTCTATGATAGATACTGTAGATGAGACTAATGGCACTTTTCCACTGCATGGTACGGTACGGTTCGGTACGGCACGGCACGCTTTGGCGCTTTTCCACTGCATGGTACGGTACGGCTCGGTTCGGTACGGCTCACTTATGGCGCATTTCCACTGCATGGTATGGTACGGCACGGCTCGCTTCGGCTCGCTTTAAATGGTACCACCTCTGTTGAGGTTCCAAGCGTACCGTACCGATACTAAATGTGACGTGAAAACACTGCAGATCACTGATTGGTCAGACAGAATCGTCACTTCAGCGTCATTGTATTTGCTACACGAGACACTAAACCCGCTATATTTAAATAGCCAGACAACAGCAAACGCGGTAGCACCTGTTTTTTGAGTTTTTACTTGACAAAAAAAGTTAAAAAAAAAATCAAACAAGAAATGGCTGAATCGTGGTCAGTGGACGAGGTGCAGACGTTCCTCTCGTTGGTTGCCGAGGAGCGGAAGTAGCACAGCTACTATATTACACGGCTACCACCGGACCTACAATAACGATCAGTCCCACCCACTTTGAAGCGGTACTAACTGCAGTGGAAAAGCAACCGAGCTAAAGCGAACCGAACCGTGCCGTACCGAGTTGAGTCGTACCACGCAGTGGAAAAGCGAAGCGAGCCGAACCGTTCCGCGCCGTGTTGAACCGTACCGAGCCGAACCGAGCCGTACCATGCAGTGGAAAAGCGTCATAATCTGTGTCCACTGGCTATCTGTTTAAGAGTCTGATAGCTGAGGGGTAAAACGAGTTCCTAAATCTGGAAGTCCTGCACTTCACACTGCTATACTTCCGTCCCGAGGGTAGAAGTGTGAACAGCCCATGCTGGGGGTGGGTATAGGGTCCTTAATGATGGAGGCAGCTCTCCTGTGGACTCTGCGATGGTAGATGGCCTGCAGAGAAGGCAGTGGAGTCCTGATGATCTTCTCAGCCGTCTTCACAATTCTCTGCAGACGTTTGCGGTCCATCACAGTGGTGTTTCCATACCACACAGTGATGCAGCTGGTCAAGACGCTCTCCACAACACAGCTGTAGAAGTTATTGAGGATCTTAGTTGACATACCAAACTTCCTCAGTCTCCTCAGGAAGTACAGCCACGTTTGTCCCTTCTTAACCAGCTGGGTGGTATTGAGTGTCCAGGTGAGGGCCTTACTGATGTGGACCACCAGATATTTAAAACTACTCACCCTCTTTACTTCTTCTAATATTAACAGCTCTCGGGTAAACAGTGGCTGATGAGTTCTCTTCTTTTTCCTCATATCCACTATCATCTCCTTTCTCTTGTCCGTGTTGAGGGTAAGGTCGTTGTCCTCACTCCATGTTACAAGACTGGCCACCACCCTCCTGTAGGCTGCTTCATCCCCGCCAGTGATGCGTCCTATCTCTACGGTGTCGTCAGCGAACTTCAAGACGACATTGTCCTTGTGGGAGTAGTGTGTAGATAACCTATAAATATGTTAATAAGTAAAAATCTAAACTGGTCAAATTGACCCACAACATAACACGAGGGTTAAACGTGCTACTATCATCCCATTGTTAAAAAGACCCAATCTTTAAATTGATGAGCCAAACAATTTTAGATTCATCTCTAAATTGCCTTTTTAAAGTCGGCATGAAATCAAAATTGACCCTATTTACTTTGTTAGCGGATATTACTAGTCTTGTGGTGAACAATTAATCCGTGCAAGTTAATACACGGAAAAAATTGTTTGCCGAAGTTATCTTTAATCAAAGTCTGAAAAGTTACTTCCGGGTCTGGAATGGTTATTTTTTCTGATGACGTAGGCTTGAGAACTTGGGTTGTTTAAACGCTTAGCCACTCCCCTCAAACCGTTACTCTGCTATGGGTGAGAGATGGAGAGGAGGAGCGCTGAAGTAAAACCCTGCCCTCTGTTCAATATTCCGTTTCACTCGGAAATGCGTCACAACACTTGAGAAAAGTCGTTTGCAACTTACGGTTCACGCGGACTTTAATCTAAGGTCTTTGAAAAAGTGGTTCTTAAACAACTCCAAGCTTATATGACTTTTTAACTCATTAGCTGAGACCTTTCAGTCTGGTTTTAAGTCCTTCCATGTTGTTGAAAGTGTTTAGTGACATTTTTGGCATTGGACAACGATGAAAAAATGGACAGACAAATAAATTACGTTCTAAGATATTTTAGCTTAAACAAAAAAAGGATGTTTTATCTGCCGTTGACTTTGAGAAAGTGATCACAGCGGTCGTATTCACACGAATGGACTACTGCAATTCACTTTACTATGGAATTGATGGCAGAGCGATAACACACTGTAAGAAATTATAGTCTGCCCCAATCCAACTTCCACTCCAATACATACATTTATATCAAAATGTTCCTTCACTTAAAAGAGCTTAATTATCATATAGAGAAAATTACATCCGATCTCAGTAATATGTATAATTGTATCACAGAGGGCAACCAACCACCATTTTGATTACAGGGACTTCAAATAGCTTCTTGACACCTTAAACATTTGACCGTTCTGTTTCAACACAAGATCAAAGATGTGATCACTTCAGATAGATTGTATCACCTAAACCTTTTGCTGTTCTGATTTCATTTACATTAAGAGTTGACCATTTGGGTTGATTACATCCTGAACAAATGGTAATCAAATGTAGAATGGGAATGGGTGTATTAAAATACAGACCACAGCTGTTACAATGAGAGCAACTTCATTTACATTAACAGGATAAAAGGTTTAAGATTTGGATGTTCTGGGTTCATTCTGACGCCGGTGAACCCAAGGTGCTTTTGTGTAGGCTACTTTGTTACTACTTTGCTGTAATAAACTTCATTTTTTGAGATCTTCGACGTCCACATAACTTTTTCTTTCAACACCTACAGAAAATACAGAATGCAGCTCAAGTCTACTAAGAAATATGAATCAGTTACAGCGCTACTAATTCAGCTGAAATGAAATGACTACCCGTTCGGTATAGAATTATCTATGAGATTATATTACTTGTTTTGGTTACTCAATCTTGCTCCTGCTTACCTTTCTAGTATGCTGTTAGTCTGCACTTCATCTAAATCTTTGAGGTCGGAGAATCAAAATCTTCTCTGTGTTGCCAGGAAAAAATATAAACGGAAGTTGGTTCCAAACTCTGGAACGATCTCATTCTTTCTGTTCAACCAATTCATTGCCCAAGTTTAAAGTTATGTTAAAAACTAATCTTTTAAACACCTTTTGGGAACTTCCATGGATCAGGTGACAATCATTACTGTCTATGTTAGTGTTTTTTATTTTATTTTTTTGCATGTTGTCTAAGTGTTTGGTCTTGTGATTGTGAAGCTGCACTTTGGGCAACATCTGTTGTATTAAATTGTGCTATAAAAATAAAAAGAAAGAAAAAAGAAGGCAGAATCAGAGGGAAGGAGTATCCAGTGGAGCCGGAGGCGTGGATGGCCGCAGCAAAACCAGGGTGACGATGGAGCAAGAATGAGCCGAAGGAACGAGGGAGCATTAGTGATGATGGATGTATTTAAATACATGACATACAAGTTTCAATAGAAATTATATTAGAGTATATTTTAGTTTAACGATGAATGTGTTCAGTACATTCATCAGTACACTTAACCATATTTCAAAGACAACAGAAGTAATAATACATGGTAAATTATAATACTGTCATAGTGTTGGTGGTAGTAGTAAAACACACTAGGATATAACAGAAAAACTATTTTATACAATATAACTCAGGACACAACATCAACAAGTCCCGAACACTGAACAGAAATATCTCAGAGCTTAAATACACCGGGAGAGTAATATCTGATATTCAGCTGAACAGAAACAGGAGCGTGGAACTAATTAACAACCAAGGAAAAAAACTAGGGAACACATGAAGGCAAAACAGGGACAGAACACGGTGAAAACCAAACCAAAACTAAACAATAATGTTACAAATATGATCCTTTAATTGCAAATGACATGCAATTGTCTGAAAACATTACATTCAGTTCACACGTGTATTCTTTTAGAGTACATTATTTCTGTAATACGTTTATTTTTTTAAAGTATGCTAAAGTGTACTTCTTTTTCACGAGGGTTCTCAAGGTCACAAACTGTTTGTTCATTGCTTCCAGGTCATACATTACCTTTAAAAAAATCATTGATAATATTAAATTATTTACTTCACTGAATTCCCACATTGACAGCATTAGCATCATCACGCCAATATCACTTTGTGTCTGAGTTTAAGACTTGGACTGAAGCTCAGAGACTCTGCAGAGAGAATTACACTGATCTGGCCACCGGTGATAACATGGAGGAAGTGAACAGTCTGATTAACACGCTTAATGGGACTTACAGCGACTCAGCCTGGATTGACTGGATGATGATCTGAACAGCTGGAGATGGTCATTGGAAGACAAGGATTTCTATCAGGAAGGAGAGAGAGATTTCAGAAACTGGTATCATGAACCAGTGTGGGGAAATCAACTGAGTGCTTACATGGATTTTAAGGGGAAATGGTTTGATTGCTCATGTGACAATAATTTCAGATTTGTTTGATGATGGTATGGGCGTTCCAATTGAAAAATGCTCTTTAAATGTACATATTGTTTTTTCTTTTAAGTAAATCATTCATCAATAATTTAAAGTTTCAGCTCAATAAACATGACTGTCAGTGTTGTGTATAGCAGGGGTTGGTCACCTATGGAGGGTTCATCGTCGGCACGTGAGCAAAAAGCGAGAGAGGTGTGTATGTAATTCAGATAAAGTACCTCGTACCTGGGTCATTCTATTGAAATGTCCATTTTTCTGTCCCTAGCCTTTACAGAAATATTACACTTAAAAAACACTTTACAGTTACAATTTCTTTACATTTTTTAATAAAACGATATATGTTAATTGAACAATTACACCTTCTTGAGCCATCTTTTGAGGTCAAAAACTGGTTTTTACACCATTTATAATGTATACATAACTATCTAATATATTATATAAATGAAAATCACACTGATGACATCACATGACTTCCTCCTTCCAATTTCCTGAGTATCTATGAAGAAAGGCCCATAGTAAATCCACTGTCTCCTTTCAGTTATCAGACATTTTCTCATTTATCTCATGATTTCATATGAAGCTTTTAGTTGATCTCACTGGTGTGACCTACTTTACTGTTAGGGAATTGTTAGAGAGAAAAAAACCTAGAATACAAATGGATTAAACTACTTAATTTAGTTAGTATACCATGATTGACAACATGGGGTTTGATACCTTGCAGCAGACATTTTGTAGATGAATTTTTCATGAAAATTGTCACTGGTGTTACTGTCACTGGTGTCACCTTTCTTATGGGTAACACCAGTGACTCCCATTTATAGATGAACTTTATTCAAAGCCATTCATTTAGATTGTATACCACATGTAACAATTTAGTCTCATCTACTTAATTATAGTTGAAGAATAATGATCTTTGGTCTTATGCATGTCATTGGTGATGTATTGTGTCACTGGTGTTACTGTCTTTTTTTCTGTCACATTAAATACAATGTCACTTGTGAAATTATGATAATGTTACATCCATTTAATTCTGCTACACTCAAAAGTTAAGATTTAAAGGATTGCATCATTACTTGATTTTAACTGGTTTTCAAATATTTGCATTGTTATAGCCTAGCAAATACATGGTTGTGCAAACGAACTAACCTCATTCAAGCACACTTTTAACAAACCTGGTTAAAATAAATAAAACATAATCTCCCTATTTCTTGCATTATTATAATTTTTCGGTAACTCTGACTACTGAAAAAAAAAAAGTGCTGAAAAAAATTATAATAATATTTCATAAAAACCTTTAATATTGCCAAAGAATTAAAGGGGTCATGACATGAGAAACCAAATTTGCCTTGATCTTTTGGTATATAAGAGGTCTTTGTACCATTAAAACGTCCTGCAAGTTTCATAGCTTAAGACGTCCTCCCCATTATAAACGAATCATTTATTTAATCAAGCTCTAAATACAGCTCGTTCTGGATCCATGGTAAGAAGTGACGTCACGGTACGAAGTGACGTACCAGCGTTTGCATAATGACCGCCTCCAGCACGAGACAACTACGCTTTAAGCGCAAGGCAACTACGCTCATTTCGTATCGTTGTCGCGCCCGCGCGCTGCACGCCTCACAAGTGTTCAGTCGACGGACAGCGAGTGGGTCTGTGTACAGGGAAATCACGATGCCGCAGATGTGCTGTTCCTGGCTGTGGACAAACAACATCTTTGAATACGCTGCGAAAGATCCAGACATCAGGGGGAAATGGATGCACTTTATTTTTTGCGGACGTCTCAGTCACGGCAGTGTTAGTTTAAGCGTTTGTTCTGTACATCTGAAGGATGACTGTTTTGAGCTTTGCCAGAAAACTGTTGCTCAAAGATAAGTCCGTGGCGACTATTCTTGGCTCAACATCGACGACGCAAACTGTAAGTAATGTATTTAAAACTTTAAACTACTTTTTAAATACGCTGAAAGATCCAGTCGTCAGGGAAAAATGGATGCACTTTATGTTTTGCGGACGTCCCAGTCACGGCAGTGTTCTATACATTTGAAGGATGACTGTTTTGAGGAAAAAATCCCAATATGATGCTTGGCTTTGCCAGAAAACTGTTGCTCAAAGATAAGTCCGTGCCGAATATTCTGGGCTCAACAACGACGACGCAAACTTACTTTTTACCATGGCTAATATAAGCACATTTGTATAAGAGAATCTTGACAATATGTCGCCTTTCTAGTAGGCCTACATGTGATAGAAAATTAAAAATGTTGCCTTTATCAATGCTGCATCTTCAAATATGGCCTGTGCATGCATTTTTGTCCGTGGTGCACCCTATCATTTCATTGGAATTAGTTAAATAATGTTAAACTGTTAGCAAATTAAGCTATAGGAAAATTATGTAACAATCCGTTTTCAAGTGTCTCGGGTTAATTTTTTTTTATTAATTCAAAATAGTTTCACTTTCCATGTGGACACGGGCTGATCCAGTCTTCGTTGTTGTGGTGATCGTTCATTTTCCTCTGATTCCGGCTCAAACATACAAGGTTTTATCATTGCAAGAGCCATCGCTTCGCATGCATCACCAGCTATATTAAACAGTTGCGCCGAATCCGCACAGGTTCTGGCTGGGGGCGTTAATAATTGATGCATAGGCACTGACGTTAGCCAATCATAACAGTGGGCGTTAACACTGAACTCTTAAAGGGGAAACACCCCCAAAACAGACTGTTTGAATCAGAGGATGAGAAACAGGGTGGGAAAAGGTCATAAATCACTACATTTTAAAAGTTTTTTGTAAAAAAAACTATAGTAATACTATATTTGCACCTAAGGGAACATAATAATAAAATAAAAAAAACCATGTCATGACCCCTTTAAGGTAACACCAGTGACAGAAAAATGGTACATGCGGTCTTTAAATAAATGCAGAAAAATATGCTGTCATGTGTTCATAAACTCAAGGAATGTAATAATGTGGTTTAAGTTTAAATGTTAGAAAGATAAATACATTTTAAGACATCTTGCCATACCAAAAGTGTACGTTTCTGTAGAATGACCCACCTGCATATCTGTATTTTGAAGAAATCATTCCTCATAGTAACACTGCTTGTTTTATTAAGAGATATAAATACTATTAAAGTGTGAGAATTAAACTGCACAAATCAATGAAAGCACGCAGCTCTGACAAACCATTAGCGTGACCACTGCACACACACACACACACACACACACACACACACACACACACAAACAATATTAACACAAACTTGCTTGAGAGGCTGTGTACGAATTGTATAGCTTAGGGATTCCACACTGTCCAAATGGCAATTCGTCTTTCAGTTTGAAAACTGATTTATTAATTTAGATTTTTGCTTAACCCTTAATAAACACTGATTGTATTATTCCACTTTTAAGTGGCATCCCTAGACACTAGTCCAGTGCAGTAGCCTATGCAGCAGAGAGAACTACAGAGAGCACGCAGCTCAACGTCGTCACGTTCAGATCGATCTGGGGAGGAGCTCACGAGCGGAACTCTCCTGTCAAAAGTGAAACCGAAAGCGATCATATCGGATGACTACACACCATTTCGGGTCAATCAAAATCGAACAATGTCTTCACGTGTGACGGTAAGTTCATTAAAACGTTTCACAGTTATACTATCAATGAGTAATATCAATTGTGTATAAGGCGTCTAAACAATTTGAACACGTTAAAGTTCGCTTCGCTTCGCTTCGCTTCGCTTCACTTCACTCCTGACAGTCTCACGGTAGAAACTAATGGCGGCACACCTGAGAAGCGCAGGGCGTTTAGGACAAACTCACAGCTACAGCACACTGACTGCGACTCTACTCGTGTGTTCAGTCCAAAAAAAAGTATGTAAATATAATCCTACAGGAAGTTCACTTAAAAAATGAAGGGGTAAACAAGTTTAAAGGCTAAGTTGCAGGTTAGAGTACCCAGTGAGCCAATGTATAGAAAAATAATGTAGGAACTATATTTAAATATAAACATATACTTATAAAACGCTATTTAGGCTTCTGGAGTCGTTTTTGTGAGAAAATGTTACTTCTGCATTTGAAAACCGCCAAACCGGAAGTGACGTAACATGAGGGAGAGCGGTCAAAGTAAACAATAGGAAAATTTGTTCTGATTATTGTATCTCATGTTGATAATAATAAAAAATAAAAAACAATAAAAAAAAACAAACAATAGGAAAGCAATGGATCGCAATGACAGTTCGGACGCTGAGGAAATTGTAGCCTAAATGTTTACTCGTATGACGGCCCTCAGCCATATAATTATGTGCCTCATAAGCCAAGAGAGTAGACAGGCCAGGATTAGACAAAACAACGGTCAGAGGAGACACATTGAGCTGTGGTGTGAGGAGAACAGGGCAGGAGTCGAGTCTCGATGAGAGAACAGTGTTACTAGCTTATAGATTTATTCACGTTAGCCGACGATATGTATAACACTATGCTCAGATCACAATATTGTACAGATTATTATCATGTATCAGGCAAAAGTAAAGCTATTATTTAGACCCTTACCTGCATGTGTTGTGTATGTCTGCCATTAGGAGACAGTTTCAAGAGGAAGAGGGACTTTATAGAACTTTATATGTAGAAATAGCCAACACAAACATTAAAATTCGGAGTACAGATTGAAAATGAACTTATTATATTATATTTATAATAAGTGTCGGCTGCAGACTAATAACAAACACATAAATGCATTACATTACAAGTTTATGTAGGATATGTTAATTAAATTAAGACAAGGCACATTAAGACAGGTACATATATATGCATTTGGTAAAACAGACGTACAATAAGTGATCTCTGACGGATCCGTGACTGTCATGTTTCCCGTCGGCGACCGAAACACAATCTGACGGCGGACCGGGCGACCCGATGAAGGAGCCGGGACAGTGTGCACATATCGCCGTCATCATATAACTCCATGACGCCGAGATTATAATAATCCGGTCTTTAGTGAACGCTACACACTACCTCGTTTTTCAAAGCAGATGCAGAAGTGAAGTCCCGTCTTACCCTGCACAAAACGCGCACGGAAGATAGCACCGTCCTTTTTCTTGTTCGGATTCTTCGGAAATCTGTGGACTCGATGTCCTGACAGGCCATAATTCACAATCATTTACCACGACGATGATTAATTGAAATACAATAACCACCGAAAACACACTGAATCACGACCGCTCCAACTGAATACCAACCTACTCTGCACTGAGCAAACGCAGACTCAGAGCCTGGCGGCAAACGACTCCCTCGCGTGACGTAATATGATGGTGAAAAAAAGCGTTTTTTCAACACGGTCAAGGAAACGGTCCCGTTTTCTACTAAATTTGTGCCCTTATGTCTTGCAAAACGATTTTAAATCCTGCATTTACTTTTCATATGGTATTTTCATACAAGGTTATATATTAATTTTGAAGAAAAAAAAAACCTGCAAGATGCCCTTTAAGCGAAAAGCGAAAGCAAATACAAACTTAGGCCTATTAGCACCACTGAAAATGTCTGTACACACTCATCCGTTTCAAGGTGACGTCGGTATTAATAACGATTTGTGACAGATTTAGTATTTTAATGGCAAATGAGTGGCGTCTCAAGATTTTGGGCTCAAAAACTTTGTATTATTAAGTATTTGCCAATGAATGAGGCTAATTATCTTAAAGGAGAACTCCGGTCAATTGTTAAATTTTAACATTGAGCTCAATTTTTAGTAAATTTGAGTGCTGTCAATACAGAGTCAATACAGAGAACAACGACAAAAATCGGTGTTGCCTACACCGTGTTATCCTCTTTTTAAAATTTGCACCCTATTGACTTGAATGGGGTCTAATTTTAAACCTGCTTTTAGCCTCTTATCATCCTTGATGTGTCATTACAAGTGCCCAGCCATGTTGAGTGATTCCTTCAGAGTGAACACGAGTGAATCTGACTGCAGTAGATGTGAAAGATATGAATAAAAATGATGTTATATCAGCCAGCGCACATACCTGTATTTACTTCCTGTTTTCGGTCGAAGTCCAAAGTAGTCGATTGTCGAGTTCACGCGCATGATCATAGGCAACTAAACCATGCATGTGTGTGTATTTATATATACAAAATAATGATACACAATACACACACATCAGTGGCGACTGCTGGTCTTTCAAAGAGGGGAAGCTCATTTTCGGCCTACATCATAAAAATGGTCCAAAACTTCCATCAAAATATGTGTATCGTGATTGTCAAAACATTATAGCCTGGGTTTCCCCAGACTGCCTTTGCGCAGCGCGATTTTATTCTCGCTGAAAGGCAGTCTGGAAACCATGGACCTGATTTTCGCCTCGTTTAGGGAACCAATCACAGAACGGGGAGGGAGCAGCAAGACGATGACGACATCTATGCAACACAACTAAGCAGTTTGTTTATGGATTCAACATGGCAGCAGACGCGAAGCTACCTTTTGATGCAGCCTTAGATATTGTTCTAAGTAGTTTAGAACGCAAGTTTATTTTGAAAAAAGAGCAGCTTTTGGCGTCTATACATACGTCGTCTGGTATAATGGAAACGATTGGCTATGAGCTACGTACAGGCGCATTTGATAGACATTCTTAGCACCCAATAAACGGCGCCGGGCATTCGTAAACCACGCCTCAAATACGAGAAAATGTACATGTGGTTCCCAGACCCAAGTCTCAACGAGAATTGGGTCTGGCGTTAGCCAGGCTAAAAACATTAGGTAATTAAACAGAATTTGATCAAGTTTAGTAAAAACATGTTACAATGTTTACATGGTACAATGACTGTAGGCTACTGATTTTATTATTGCTTGTTACACGATTTCATTTCAATGCAATTTTATTCTTTTGATTTGATTCCGATCTTGATTCAATATCGATTCATTTGGATAAATATTAGGTAACGTTAGCCTAACTTACATTCATTTTTTTTTCAAGAAAAAAAATCTCATCTAATGCTGTAAACATACAGAGAGCCCTGTGTCAGCAGGTATTATTATTAAAGGTTACATAACAACTCAAATTAAATATAATACAAATATAATATATATGTCATACAGTGCACATATTTAGCAAAATACTCCTCTCTGTAGCTAATTTTTCTAGCCAACTAATTTCTTGATCCTGAGGTAACGTTAACGTACGTTAAACCTAAGTTAAACGTTGTGACATTTTTCTCCAGCTGTTTTATTGATCTCTTTCCGCGTTGAAAAACACTGATTGCTCGATATTAAGTATGAGGCATATACATTTTGGTAAGTTGTACTGGATCTTTCAACATGCTGATTCGTGTTTATTTATTATTTACTAGTTGTAAAGAGTGAGAGATGATCTGTCACGTCACATTTACAAGTGCTAAAGCGATATTTATTGTTTGAATTTCGTAATACAATTTACAGAATCGGAGAGCTGAGAATTTGCTTATCAAAAGTAACCTTCACTTTGTTGTCTGTCAGTGTCAGTGTCCTCTTTGCTTTGCGATTTTTCCCTGCGTGAGAAAAGCATTTTTCAGTTTACTTTTCACTGAGCTCGAATAGCTTCAGCTATTGACAGAAATTCTGTCAATCAAAAGAAGATGACAGACCCTCCAATCACCACGCAGACGCCCAGAGTCCGGGCCCGCCCACTCCTCCATTCCCCCCAGAGACGCTGAGCGTGCGGACATAATCGCAGCATTTATCCAATGACCGTCTAGTTTCGGAGCACTAATAAAAACTGTTCAAAGCCAATGAAGTCTGAAGTCAATGGAAACTGAAGTCAATGGACGCTCGGCTTCAACAGAAAAATGCACTGTGACGCTACGGGAATGAATGAGAAGGAAATCGAGTCAGCTGACCCGCTGCTGATTCTGAACGAACTCGTCTTCGAGATGAACGTGTTCTAAAGCATTTTTAGTCAATAAAATGTTAACAAAATAGTACATATATTTGACTATTAATTGTTGACATTATAGGGGAAGCCGAGCTTGCCTTGCAGTCTTAAAGAAATCGCCACTGACACACATATATTATGTAAACACAAACTTTTATTTTGGATTCGATTAATCGCGATTAATCATTTACAGCCCTAATACTCACGCTCTCCGTCTCTGCGAGATTCGGAATGATTCAGATTTCTCTCGGCACAGCTACTAGAAGACCTACAGGTTTCTCACGTCACATCTTAGTCGTCAAGCTCAGTTTGAGCCTTTTTGCCCAGTTTGCGCAGTTTGCCCAGCCATCAGGAAGTGAGTGCTTCTAATTGACTTCACTTGACTTCACTTTTCTCCGTTGAAACCTATGGGGTCGCTGTGTCCAGTTTATATACTGTCTATGGGTAAAACAAACCCCGCCCGCCATTAAGCGCCCGCCATTAAGCAACACAAAGCGGAAGACAAACGAGCGCAGAGCTCTTTTCCTTTGGTTGCAAATCATGCAGAAAAACTGTTGTGTTGTTGGTTGCACCAACAACAGC
Source organism: Phoxinus phoxinus (assembly GCF_949152265.1). Classification (NCBI taxonomy): domain Eukaryota; kingdom Metazoa; phylum Chordata; class Actinopteri; order Cypriniformes; family Leuciscidae; genus Phoxinus; species Phoxinus phoxinus. The sequence goes on from NC_136876.1 coordinate 46,985,520, forward strand.
GTAAAAAGGAGTGACCTCTCCAAAAAAAAACGGTGTCCCTCACTGACACTGTACAAGCTGTACCACTGACACACTGAGCTTATTACAGCCACTGTGTAACACAATGCCTTTGAATGAACATAGTTAATGTAATCGATGCTTGATGGCAGAGCCGTCGCATAGACTGTGCGAACTGTGCAACCGCACAGGGCCTCGTGCCGCTAGGGGGCCTCGCAATCCTGCTGTTATTTTTTTGTTTTTTTCACAAAAATCCAACAAATTAAGCGGGTTTTTCATTGTCGCTATGTTATTACGTAATGCGTCCTCACTGAAGACGGGAGAGCGGGAAAGCTAAAGCTAGGGAAAGCCAACATGTCAGCTGCAAGAGAACGCGGCCGATTTCGCAAGTACGAATCAAGTTCTGAGAAAAGGAAATGTCAATCTTCATCTTTATAACAGAAGATAAAATGCAATACAACAATCTTCAAGATACAGTAAATCTTCAGTTGTGTAACGGATTGTCACCTTAACTGTCTTTTGTGGTGGAACAAGCAATGCTATATAGAAATATAGTTAGCATCTTAATTTAATCTTTGTTTTATTATTTTATTAGTTCATTAACTAATTGTTAAAGGTGCATTGCGCTAGTCTCTGAGTTTTTGCAGAACTATGCCCCCTCTGGCGACAAGCGAAACTGCAACCAGAGGTGTGCACGCTCATGGACCACACGCACACGCACGCTTGCACGAGCACGAGCTGTTCATAACCAAAGGAGCATCAGCCGCACAAGTATTTTGTTTACAGTCATAATGTCTTCAGAGGTAATAAAGTTATAAATCTGCAAGTCATTTTAAATATCTGAAAGGAAAGGCAATTGAGAAAATTACACACTTATGTGTGAGGGGAAAACGGGGGTAGTAGAAAACTTCGGTTTTTGTTTCCATCTATCTCCATGTTGAACTGTTTTATGTGTTTACTGTATCCACTTATGATTGTATTATTATGGAAACACGTTCATGAACAATATAAGTTATTACTTTGTAAAAGGTCAAAATAATAATCATACCATACACAGTGGTCAACAAAGTACACTCAAATGTCTCAAGGTAATCAAATGGCACTATGACGTTACCATAAAAGCCAAACAGGCTAATCCGCCGAAGATTTGCGGGGGTTTAGCCTGTTTTATTGATCTGCTAAGTAGCATATTCCAATAGCAATACATCCTAATTAGGCAGTAATTTGCTCAAAATTTGTGTCTAATTATCTAACTTATATTTTATATCACACTCAAGATACTTGAACTGTTTTACTCGAATAGCGAATCACTAAACTACATGTAGTGCTGATTTATTTAGTAGATATTTTGCCAGGGACAATACACACTGACGAACATTTATGTGAAATGTGTCAATCCCGTTTGAGCCCTAGAGCAGACCGGAGATCTCTCCATTTGTTGAAAGCCTTCCCGATGTTGACTCTCGTCTTATTCCGACGCCTGTCTGACTCCAATTTGGCCCTTTTGGTTGCACTAGACCAAAGTTTTATTTTCTTTGTCTTACGTGGAGTTTGCGTTGGGGTTTGGAATGAACTACAAGCCGGTCTCTTTGAGTTTGAATCCATCTTCTACGGAGATAGCGGCGAATACACACACCCTGCCAGCCATAGCCAGGTGAGCGTGAACGCACATGACGTCACGCCCAGTTTTAAATTCCGTCCCGAATCCCTCTTATTTATTTTAATGTACAGGATTATAGAGGCAATCGCAGTGATCAGAGAAGGGCTCATTCAGCCCATCAGGCAGTTGTTTAAGCATTTATGGGTTAGAAAAACTGAATTTTTAACATGAAATGTTGCGCAATGCACCTTAACTCAACTAATTTAACGTAAAGAGCTGGATACTAGAATTGCTAACCTTAAATAAATGTCAACTAGCCTAAATGCATTGATTAGAATTTGCCATGGACTAAAGATTTTTCTAGAATATAGCCTATTCCGCGCTCAAGCGCATGCATACATCTTGCCGCAAAGCACCGGCAAAAGCAGGCTAATGATAAGACGTCTGAAAAAATAACGAGGCATTTTTATTGTTTATTAATAAAAAAATATATATTTCTAAATCAGTGTCGGCTGCAAACATACATCTCTGTTGCAAACTGGATGCGCCTTTAGAGAGAAATGCACCTTTCATAGGATTAGGCTACTGCCTAATCAGCCGGTATTTGCTTTCGATTCAATTTTTTTAGTTTAAAAATGGACATTTCGAGATTTATATTGAAATATTCATCATGTTTTTGAGGCTATACACTGTATATGGTCGCAACATAAACCTTTAAGGTTGATGGGGATAACCCTGCAGTGAATCACTCTTGCGGGAAATCTCCAGCATTGTACCAACAGCGCAGTTAACTGGTTCCAGCTGACGACCACCTAAAAAGTGGTCCTCTGCGCATGAGAAAGCAAACTCTTATTGGCGTTTAATCTTATCCACAGCATTTTCATATGAACGAGAACGGCATCTCGTTGCTGAACTGAGCTGATGCGACTGAGCTAGAATCAACCAATCAGTGAAGTAATTCAGAATGCAGATGGGTACACATTCCCCCTTCTCCAACAAAATTGTTACCTCCTGTTTCATGACCAGAGCCTGCTCGGGGCCCACCAAGTGTGGGCAGGACCCCCATAAATCTGGGCGGGTGAGACCCAAACCGTATTGTGTAACCTTTTTTGACTTTCGGAACCATTCTTTCAAGACTGGCCTCTGGTGTTACTCGAGTGACCAACTCAGTGCCCTGAAGCAGCAAACTGGCAGGGAACAACCAAACTAGTCACTCTGGGACTGAACAGAGGGGGCCAACATCCCAGCGCCGCTACATTTCAGGGCAGACACTTAGATATGGGCTCGCTGGAGACCGCTGCACCATGGGTTACAGGGTTGGCAGAACGCGCCTGAGTGCACCGTGGGGAAATGGCCACCATATAATGAGGTGTTAACCACTTTCCCTTGGAGGGGACTGCCCTCAGACACAGCTCAGTAACCGCATCTGGGCAATGCTCCCGTCCTCATCGAGGTCTCCTAACAAATCAGCCTGGTAGGCTTGCAGCAGTGACATGGTATGTTGACATGCTGCAGCCTGACAAGCTGTCTAATAAGCCTTACCCACCACAGCCGATGTTGTTCTGACTGGTTTTGTAGGTAATTTCGGGGCCTTTAGGGACGATGTAGACTCAGGGTAAAGATAGCTGGCTAGCATCTCTTCCACCTTAGGTATCACACCCCATTTCCATGCTCTTTGTAGCCTAATACTGATGAACAGTGTCTCACTCGGGGCTGAAGAAACCGCAGTGCATGCTTCCAAACATTGAAAAAAGGCACTGGATCTAGCAGGTTAGGGCAGAGATAAGGCAAGGCCCATCTCTAACCCCTCTGTTAAAGGAGAACTCCGGGCAATTTTTACGTTTATCTTGATCGTCTATAGAAAAAAATGAACCGGATTGGTGCTTACAACACGGAGCTGCTACCGCTAATACCCAGAGCTCCCACTCAGCTAAAACAGCAGTTATGGGGCATATTCATAAAGAGTGTTTTTGTGCCTCTTAACAGACACAAAATGCAATTAAAATGTCTGTCCAACATGAACAGGGTCCTTGCATGACAACAAGATGCGTTTAGCAACTTAGCCATTGTTTAAATTCACCTAAATAGTGTTTTAGACGGCTAGCTGTAGTCTCGCGCTGAAGTCCCATGGGAACTCCCGCTGCAGCCGGAAAAACAACACACACATCTTCACATATAGCGCTTACTGAATACATAGAAGCTAGCACTGCACTGTTTGGGCATGCTTTATAGTTTCCCGGTTGTGATGTCACCCGCCTCTGATGTTCCGTTACAGTGTACACCATTGAACTGATTTCACACATGCTTCACGATGCAATCATGTAGAGCGTTCCCACAGCGCCATTCAATGCATTCTGAGTTCCCTTGAAAGGGAACTTACTGATAATTGTAGCTGGTTGTTCTGTTATCTAAAAAGAAAAAGAAACTACATAAATTAATACAAATGTAGAAACAAGCAAGTATTTCTGAAAAAAAACAAGCAAAAAATTTAGTTTGAGAATAGAAAGTTGAAGTTGGTCTGCAATATCATTGGATGTGGAAAATAATTCAACTTCATAATAATTAAATTTTTTGACAGAGCAACACAAGGTTCATGACACACACGTCTGTGTTAAACACATACCTAGAAACTAGGTAAAGCACAAATGAGATCCGCCACACCTCTACTCAAATATCCTAAAGGAATGTACTAAATTAGCATTATAAAATGGATAGCTCTGGTCCTTGGTTATGATTGGCTGAGCTGTGTTCAAAGCCATTGTAAAATATTCTATAAACACACACCTGTGAGCTCATTATCCCAGTACTATTGCACCAACAGTGGGTGTTGCTGTATCTGTGTTTTGTGTCATAATTAAAACGGCACTTAACTGGCCTAAAATCACTGTTAACCATAGCTTCTTGGTCCCCAAAACACACAGCGTCGGCACCGCAGGATGCCCGGCCACGTTGGTCACTGTGCATCCTCACTTCTGGTCATCAGCTAGTACTGAAACTTAATTGTGTCAAAATTCAGTGTATGTTCTCTGTTTACACATACAGGCCTGAAATAATGTATCTTATCTAGGAAGAAGAGAAGTAGAAGTTTGTCTGTAAAATGAATGTGTATGAGGAGAGAGAAGAGGAGGCTTCTGTTCACATTCAGAGAGGAGCATCTCCGGGATTCTGCTGTGCGTCTATGAAGAGTGATCTCAGTGATGGATCTGCTGTGAACTCTGACACTGTGTGAGTATCATGAAATTTTATGATGATTTTTTTAACATGATGATTCACTCACTGAGGTACTTTTCTCTGTTTATGAATATGTTCATTCATAAATACCAGTTTGACATTATTTCTTCAATACGTCTACAAAAGACCTAATTGAGAATTAACAGAGGTTTGTCTCTAACTAATGTTGATGTTTGTTTGAAAATGTTTTGTTTGAAGTCAACATTATGGTGATTGGTGTTTGCTTTAGTTGAGCACTTGACCTTTGACTCTTCTTAAATGTATTCTCTTTCTGCAATAGTGTTTTACTGTAAGCACTTGTATGTTCTTACAGAAAGGGGTTGAAGGAGGCGTCTGATCACACTCAGAGAGCAGTATCTCCAGTATCCAGCTTTGTGTCTATGAAGAGTAACAACTCCATGCCTCTGCCCCCTAATCTCAGTGATGGACCATCTTCAGGATTCAGCCATGTGTCCATGAAGAGTAACAACTCCATGCCTCTGCCCCCTAATCTCAGTGATGGACCTGCTGGAACCTCTGGCCCTGTGTGAGTATTAAGATGTTTTTTTTTTTTACATAATTCACTCACTGATGTTCTTTTCTCTGAATATTAATATGTTAATAATAGGGCTGTCAAGCGACCTGATTAATTAATCACAAATCCAACTTGGCTAAGAAATTACCCCAAAAAGATTATTTACAGTATTTTAAAAACAAGTACAAGCAATGGCACACCACCTTTGACAACATGATAAAGGCTCATTAGCTGCAACGCGTTGGTGTGCCGTTGCTTGTCACCTGTTTTTAAAATACCTAAACCATAAAAACAATTTACTTGAGTGACTTGGATTGTTTTTTTATGAGCTGAACCATCCCTACACCCAAAGAGCACCGCGATTCTGAATTTACATCCCGCGCCCCACTTTTTGCAGTCCTTGTTTTTATGATTATTTAAAGTCATTGCGAAATGGCCTTTAACAATTACTAAATAAACTGCAAATTGTTATGTTTTCTAATACATTTATTTAATGTGTGCACAAGCTCGTGGCGCCATCTGCTGGACCCCCTTAGCATATTTGCCAGGGTTCAAAGTGCCAAATGAGAGTCAAAATGTTGCTTGTAAGTTGCTCTGTAACTTTTCTTTAATGAATTTTGACAATGCATGTATCATTTGCATTTGGGAACTTAACATGCGCCAACCATATTCCTAAATTTGTTATAAGAATCATTTATAAAGCTGTTGTCCACAGAGAGAAGCGTTAAGTTCCCTGCGGTTATCTGCCAAAATAAAAGCTCAATGTTTTAACGATTTAAAGCAAAGAAATTAAGACACAAATGTTAGTATTGTAATTTTACTGTGTTTCTGTAAAATATAATAATAAGGATGATAAGAATAATTACTGTTATTGTTATTCGTAATATAGTTAATAATAACGCTTATAGTAATAACAATTCTATTAATACTTTTATAATAACATACATTATTAGGGGCCAAGCACTGAATGGTGCGATGGCACCTGTTTTATCCATTAGAGTAGGCACCTATTGTAACCGTTTATGCTCAAAGCAAGATTAGTTAACGTAGTGGTACGATTTGAGGGAGAGGGATGAATTAAAAGAATTGAACTGCTAAAGTTAACCAAAATAATAAGAGAACAAATAAGAGAAGTGATATATGCAATCATTTTGGGAGATGAAAATGTACTTGTAGGATGTAATAATAAAGTACAGATGGAAAAGGAAAAGAAGATGCATTGCATTGGAAAAATTATGCAATGTGGAATGGAATATGGAATATGGAAAATATGGAATTAAGGGAGTGATGTCTGGACTCCACTTACTGTAAAAATTAAAGAGTTGGTGGAGAATTTGAGTATACAGAATAGGTCAGTAAAAAGTGCTGTAAGAATGTCAAGGGGAATTGAAAAAGTAGAAACAGAGTCTGTGTTGGTTGAGTTTGAAACAAAGGATGTGTCAAAAGAGCTAGGCCTATATTATGGATTTATAAGATACAGCATAAGGGAATTTGTACTCATGAGATGCTATAATTTCCAGGTATTTTTTGGACACATTGTTAAGACATGTAAAGGAAAGAGAAGGTGTGCTAGGTGCAGTGGGGATTGTAACAATATTAGCTCAAAGGGGAAATATTAATAATAATCCATAATTACCAATTATGATTAATTATTAATATTTGGGTCAGTTAATTAGATTAACTTTGAGGTGAGCCAAATTAATATTACAATCAATAAATCAGTTCCAACGAACTCTTTGATTATTCATTTATCCTAAGAAAAGTGTATCTTTCATGGGCACCGAAAGATAATTATTTCTTAGCATGTACAGCTCTTGGAGCATGTAACAAGATCAAGATCTAAAAGGGACTTTGTTGCAAGCAGAGGATCAGAAACCAAATACATAATTGTGCACAAGTTTTATTAAAGGTGCTATCAGCGATCTCACACGTTTTTTAGGCCAAAACATTTTTTTTCACACACCGCAAACATCTCCTCACTATCCGCTAGCTTCCTGTCCCCTGAACACACTGTAAAAAAGCGCGGTCTCTGCAGAGAGCCCAAGCTCCACAAACAGCAGCAAAAACAAACTGAGCAATAAACAGAGCAACCCGCAGCACGAAACATAACAAACTGTTCCAGCCAATAACCGACAAGAATGATGTGGGGTGGGGTTTGGGGGGTTAATGCTCGGATGAGGAGGAGGGAGGGTCTTGCTAGCCTCCGTTTTGTTTGATAATAATTCAAACATCAACAAGAGGTTACGCCAACCGAGATCGCTGATTGCACCTTTAACTAAATCACAAACATAACTAAACTAAACAAACATACATACATTCATACATGCATTGGTAAAATGGTGAGTGTTATGGAACCGGAAGCAGGAAATAGAACTATGGAAAAGATCTATTTAACTATATGAAAATAACCATCAGCTTGTCTTTCTCAGAGCACCTCATTAAATTGATACTTGCATGGTCTGTGTGCGTGGACAATTCTTGAAGTGGTTGAAAATTGAGTTCGTTGAGGAGTCCGTGTGTGTCAAAAGTCATGGTGCAAGTTGCCATCGTTTTCTTCTCTGCTTGATGGAGAATATGATTATGAACTTGCATGGTGGTTGTGACGCTGTTGTGGTTGAGAGGGAGTCTTCTCTCTCCTGAGTGAGCACATGGCTGTTGTGAGTCGAAGCCTGCAGCCCGGGGGCCTGTTGAGGCCACGCTGGACAGCATGGCATCCTGAACGTATCGAGAAGGCCAAGAGATGATCGTTGCCCATTCAGAGATGGTAAGGTTGTAGTTTTCTGGATTGAAGAAAAGGCAGTCTGACTCCCTTTGGGAGCATGAAAGCATGGCAGACGGTGCTCGCGGCCTGCTGGGCCCTGGGCCCCCAGTGGGGGGTTTCCCCCAGTATCAGCAGAAGCAAGGTTGCGGCCGGGTGAGAAGAGCTCAGAAAAACAACTGAAAACCAGGAGAGGCTTGATGCTATTTAAAGCCTGAGAAAAGTCCCACCTCTCAAGGTTGGCTCGACCAATAAGAAAGGGGGAATGTTCAGGCGGGAATTTCCTCTGTTGGGAGGATTTATGGCTCTGTCTCAGGTGTGATTAGACATAGCCATTGCGGATTGTGTCCATTTATACTCAGATAGATATAACAAAAATACACTGCATTCTATGAGAAGCTGAGTGCGGGGTGCGTGGCGTGTCCGTCATGAAAAGGTTACGAAATGTTACTGTGATGAGGTTCAAGGAAGGAAGCAAGAAGACGGGGTCAGCGTGACTGGGATTCGTACTTTATTTAACTCAAAACACGTAAAATAAAAGGCGCGCACACAGCGCATTCACCGTATTACAGCAAAATACACAGCAACACTCTTTCCACTGGATCAGCTCTCAAACTCTTTCCGCTTCAAGTGAACACTCTTTCTGCTTCAGGTCCGTACGAGTCCTCAGTCCTCCTCTCTCTCCCCACTCTCAGTTGACAGCGGCTTATATCCGCTCTCTCCACGCCAATTACTGCAACAAGACACAGGTGTTCGTTTTTTTGCATTTTGCATTTGACCTACTTGCGTACCGCTCGCCTCCTTTCTCTCTCTCCTGTTACAGACCCCCGTTACTGAACCACGCCCCCCTCGCCACAGTTACATGTAAGACTGTTACGAAAATTAATGTTGACAAATAAAAATATGACATTAAATGTCTATGAAACGTTCTACGACAACCTATGAGATTGATAATCAGATATCCTAGATACATAACATAAACGTAACATTACAACTTGCATCTGAACAAAAGGACGCAAATGCGCTTGTGAACTAGTTTTTTACAGTCAATGGTTTGATAGGGAAACTTTGGATGTGCTATTCCCTTAACAGCGCGCTGATACACAAGCAACTAAAGCACAGAGAATTTACAACATTCTATCACAATCCTGTTCTCATTATAATGCTGGATATCTCATGTATATTGGCGCTGCACATCTTGCACTTTATTTTATTTTGCCTGGTAGAAAGTGATTGCAGTGATCACTGCGTGTTTTCAAAGCCATAACTATAAACAACTTTAAATAAAACAGGTTTACTGTTAAAAAATGAGTACAAAAGAACACTGCTGCATTATTATTATCATCAATGATTTAGAAATAGCCTATCTAAAAGGAATAGGACCATCTTGCAATGGCTGAGACTGATGAGTGAATGTAAGGTCGGTAAACTGCAGTGTTTTGCTAGATGGTCATTAAACTCAATTAAACACGTCTTATATTTGTGATTAATCAGACATAGACAACAAAAAAGTAATCTTGCAACTTACATCTGCACAAAAGGACATGAATGCGCACATGAATTTGACCATGCTAGTCTGATGTGTAACGTTCCTTTAACAGCGCTGAAAAACTAAAGCTCAAAGAATTTACAAAATTATATTACAATCGTGTTCTCAGTATAATGTTATGTAATACAGAATGAGTACTCGAGTACTCAATCGCTCTTGCCCATCCCTAGAAGTAAGGCTAAAGTGTTGTAATTGTGGAGGGAATCATAGTGTGGCCTTTTGGGGTTGATAGATGCACTTTTATGGACTTCAAAACCAAAACGGCCATTCACTGCCATTATAAAGCTTGGAAGAGCCAGGACATTTTTTAATATAACTCCGACTGTATTCGTCTGAAAGAAGAATGTAATTTACAACTAGGATGACTTGAGAGTGAATAAATCATGCTAATTTTCATTTGTGGGTGAACCATCCCTTTAAAGTGGGAAGAAGTGAGGGGTGAACTCAGTGTCCAGTCGAGTTAATAGACAACATGTGTCGGTTAATAATTTTAGTAATGCTAATCCTAGGAGTAGAGAGAGTGGCTAGCCGCACACTGATCCAATTGAGACAGAAAGTGTCTACGAAAACATTATTTTATTAATAAAGTGCAAAGTGCAGGTGAATTTAAAAACAGACAAGGCGAGCAAACGTTTCAGTGCTGAAACGTTTGCTCGCCTTGTCTGTTTTTAAATTCACCTGCACTTTGCACTTTATTAATAAAATAATGTTTTCGTAGACACTTTCTGTCTCAATTGGATCAGTGTGCGGCTAGCCACTCTCTCTACTCCTACCATTCGCCTGGCTCTACGCACCTGAAGTAAATGGACTCATAACAAAAGGATACTTTTCTGGTTGGAGCGCTACATATCCCTCTAAGTAAACAAAGTAATGCTAATCCTTCAATGGAATGCAAGAAGACTGATCGCAAATGGACAAGATTTGAAACAATTTATTGAGAGTAGAAGAGAAAATAATAATGATAATAAAATAAAATTAATTAAATTAATTAAATATGAATAATAATAATAATAATTTAATATAACTCCGACTGTATTCGTCTGAAAGAAGAATGTAATTTACAACTAGGATGACTTGAGAGTGAATAAATCATGCTAATTTTCATTTGTGGGTGAACCATCCCTTTAAAGTGGGAAGAAGTGAGGGGTGAACTCAGTGTACAGTCGAGTTAATAGACAACATGTGTCGGTTAATAATTGTAGTAATGCTAATCCTTCAATGGAATGCAAGAAGACTGATTGCAAATGGACAAGATTTGAAACAATTTATTGAGAGTAGAAGAGAAAAGCCAGACGTTATATGAATTCAGGAATCCTGGTTAAAGCCAAATTTGGACTTTATTATATTTGGATATGTAGAAGTTAGACACGATAGGGAAAATGGTGGTGGAGGGGGATGTCACGTTTGTAAGGCAGGGGACTCTGCACAGGGTGTTATAGGGAATGAGCAAGAATATGTAGTAGTATAAATATGTGGTGAATAACTTTTTCTTGTTATAAATTGCTACAATCCATGTAGAAGATTAGATATAAACAAACTGGAGGAAATAGAGGGGCAAGATATACAGTAAGTAATATTGTATGGTGTGGGGATTTCAATGCGCATAATGCAAGTAATAGAAGTAGAACAAGGAGAGAGGTTAGTACTGTCAAGGAATCTGCTCTTGACCTCACACTGGTTTTCTGTAGTATGGCAGCGATATGTAATTGGAGTGTCTATAAAGATGGAACAGTAAGAAGTGACTACTATCCAGTATTGTGTAAAATCACTATTTCTATATCACAAAGTACAGAAGGAAGAGGAGGAAGATGATTGGGTGATTGGGAAACATTCCAGAAAGAAAGTGACAAATGTCTGAGTCAGATTTATTATAATGATGATACAGAAACACTTGAAAATAAAATAAAGCAAGGAATATTAACAGCAGCAATAGAGTCCATTCCAAAAGGTAATGTAAAGAGGAAAACAGTACCATGGGATGAAGAATATAAAGTAGCAGTCAGCAACAACAACAACAAAGCATTTGAAATAATGAAAATAACTCATAATTTCATGCACATGATTCAATACAAGTATGCTCTGGCAATAGTAAGGAAAACAGTAAGACAGGCAAAAATAACATATTGGAGGAATTACTGTAGCTCAATTGGGAATACAACTCAGATTGGAAAGGTGTGAACAATGGTTAAAAAGATGGGTGGGGACAGAAGAGAATGAAGTTACCCTGTTCTGAGTTGTGGAAATGAAATTGCAGCGATGAATACGGAAATGTTAGTAAATACATTTATCACCATGCACATCTCAAATCATTTGTCTGAAGAAAGGCAGAGAGAAAACTAAATCTGAAAATTTAGAGGCACTAAAGATGATGGTAAATATTGAGGATGAACTAAATGTACCATTTGACATGGGAGAGTTAAATAGAGCAATGGCTAAAACTGGGTAGACTGCACCAGGAAAAGATGACATTTGTTATAGCATGTTGAAACAGTTAAATAAGGGGAAGAAGAAATTGTTGATGCTGGACAATAAAGTGTGGCAAGAAGGAAAATGACTAAAGATCTGGAAGGAAGCAATAATTGTGCCGGTCAGAAAACCTGAGAAAGAAGCTAGTAAACCAACAAATTATAGACATTGCCCTGACATCTCATGTCTGTAAATTAATGGAAATAATGATAAATAAGAGAATAATGTATTATTGAAAAAATAGGTAAGGTGGTTGAATGCCAAAGTGGATTAAGAGAGGTAGGAATACTATGGATGCAGTAGTGTGTCTTGAAGGGGTTGGAAAATCACAAATAAATAAAGAGACAGTAGTGGCAGTATTTTTCGGCGTAGAAAAGGTATATGATATGCTATGGAGAGAGGGGTTAATGATTAAGTTGCATAGGATGGGAAATAGAGGAAATCAGCTGTTGACCTCAACTGGGGATGTCGTCGGACGGTGGAAGGAATACTTCGAGGATCTCCTCAATCCCGCCGTCACGTCTTCCACTGAGGAAGCAGAGGCTGAGGGCTCAGAGGTGGACTCGTCCATCACCCAAGCTGAAGTCACCGAGGTAGTCAAGAAACTCCTCGGTGGCAAGGCACCGGGGGTGGATGAGATCCGCCCTGAGTACCTCAAGACTCTGGATGTTGCGGGGCTGTCTTGGCTGACACGCCTCTGCAGCATCGCGTGGCGGTCGGGGACAGTGCCTCTGGGATGGCAGACCGGGGTGGTGGTCCCTCTTTTTAAGAAGGGGGACCGGAGGGTGTGTTCCAACTATAGGGGGATCACACTTCTCAACCTCCCAGGGAAAGTCTATGCCAGGGTACTGGAGAGGAGAATACGGCCGATAGTAGAACCTCGGATTTAGGAGGAACAGTGCGGTTTTCGTCCGGGCCGTGGAACACTGGACCAGCTCTATACCCTCTACAGGGTGCTGGAGGGTTCATGGGAGTTTGCCCAACCAATCCACATGTGCTTTGTGGATTTGGAGAAGGTATTCGACTGTGTCCCTCGTGGCGGCCTGTGGAGGGTGCTCCGGGAGTATGGGGTCCGGGGTCCTTTGCTAAGGGCTGTCCGGTCCCTGTACGACCGAAGCAGGAGCTTGGTTCGCATTGCCGGCAGTAAGTCAGACTTCTTCCCGGTACATGTTGGACTCCGGCAGGGCTGCCCTTTGTCGCCGGTTCTGTTCATAATTTTTATGGACAGAATTTCTAGGCGCAGCCAGGGGCCAGAGGGTGTCGGGTTTGGGAACAACACGATTTCGTCTCTGCTCTTTGCGGATGATGTTGTCGTGTTTGCCCCTTCAGACCAGGACCTTCAGCATGCACTGGGACGGTTTGCAGCCGAGTGGCATCTGTTCCGGATGCCTCCTGGATGCCTTCCCGGGAAGGTGTTCCGGGCACGTCCCACCGGGAGGAGACCCCGGGGAAGACCTAGGACACGCTGGGGAGACTATGTCTCTCTGCTGGCCTTGGAACGCCTCGGTGTCCCCCCGGAAGAGCTGGAGGAAGTGGCTAGGGAGAGGGAAGTCTGGGCATCTCTGCTTAGACTGCTGCCCCCACGACCCGGCCCTGTATAAGCGGAAGAAGATGGATGGATGGAGAATAAGAATCCATATCAGTATCAATTAAAAACTAGTATTGTTAATAATTAGTTTGCACACCTGACATGTTTATCTGTTGTAGTTATTCCTGCACTTACAGTAGTTGCATGCTCATTTATTGGCGCATCTTGGTAACCGTTGCTAACCGTTGAATCACTTCTTCCTTCCTTTCAATCAGTATTTTTATAGCAATCAGTCTGCTATTATAATCCATTCAGAATTATTACCATATGTGATTTTACTTGACTAGTACTCGTTCACACTTTCTCATGTGCTGATGAAATGATTAGTGAAATTAGCTGGTAATTTTGTGCCAGGGCCAAAAAAACAAAAAAACAAATGTGATAAAAAAATTTTTTGGCCAATGCTAGAAACAATGTTATTCAACTGCACAACAACTAAAGCAGCGCACTTTGCGAAACACAAAATGTATGTCACTGCCAAAACTCTTGGCCATGGCTGTAGGCCAGGTCTGTTTCACAAAGATGTACTTTTCTTACAGTCAGAGTATTAAAGAACATCCTTTTCTGCTGCTTCTAAGTGTAGCTTGTATGGAAGAGTGAATCATTTACTATGAGAAGTCAAAGAGAGGGGCTTGTGTGACCTATGTGACGTGCTGCAATGGTCGTCTAGAAGAGTTAAGAATAGATGACTTCAACTGTCACTGATGACAACCCACAGCAATCACTCACATGACATCACAGCAATAGCAAACCACACCAATTCATTCAATTCCCGATAGAATTGAACCTGAATTTTCTTTTCTCATTCAAGAAGTCGTTTCACTCAGATATAAGCCACAAGAGGGCAGAAAATACTATCACAACTTATGCTAATTTTATATATTTCAGCATAAACCCACAATGCTAGAAAGCAGGGAACATAATCTAGCTAACATTAATTATTAATTTACGGCTAAATTGTTGCAGGGATATATAACAAACAAGTTTTTTTCATAATGCACTCAGGTGCTGTAACATTTTAGACGTTTTCGGTGCTTTGATGACACTGTTCATCAGCATGTTTTACATATTGAATCCGGTCTTCAACCACTCCTGAATAATTTTTTTGATAGCCAAAATGCTACTAAGTAACTTATTTAATTTGCTTCTTCAGTGGATGGGAGTCTAGGAGATCATGTTGTTCCACCACATTTTGAGTTTCACTTGTGCTTAAAGTTCATGCTATGCATGCGCCCTGCTTTACCCAGATAACCACCTTGTGAACTCACTATTAACAGCCTCATCCAGGCAGACGCGAGGAGCAAGTGCTTAAAGGATAATTCCGGTATTTAACACTTGAGTCTATATTGTAGTTTGTTTTGGATGAACAAGAGTGGTGGACAACATTTTTTTGACAATGGTTCCTCTCTCTCGAGTTTTTGACTATAATAGAATTGGCCATGGACCCATTTAACATTGGAGTCAATGGGCATGTCCGAAAATGTCATTAAAACAGCCAATAATGTTCGTTTACAAAACTGTTAAACTCACTGAGTGGTTAGTGGTGTTCGTTGATGATTATAAACAATATATCGTCACAATATATGATTCCAATCCGTTTATTTTGCTATAGTGGAACTATTTTTTCAGACACTTCACAACCGTGTAACTTCCGCTCAATATTTGAATCTGAAGCGTTAGCACACTCCCGACCACTTGATGGCGAAAACTGATGTTTATGTCTCGCGGGACACTCACGGTCACAGTCGAGTTCAACTTCATATTACAAGTAACAATTAATGAAGGTTTTGTTTGTTTATTTCGCTTACTCTCCCGGAGCACAGTTGCTCTGCTCGCTAGCCTTATGAGAAACGGAAGCGAGCAAAAAGACTACATCGACCAAATGTAAACAGCCCCCTTTCCGTTTCCGGTAGCGCATTTATATTAACGAGCACTCAGTCCTTCAAGAGAATTCAATGGGATTTTACAAAATGACGAATAAAACACGACAGAAACTGTATTTCGCAACACTTTTTGTTTCTGGAACATCAACTAACATCACTAATCACTCGGTGAGTTGCACAGTTTTGAAAACTAATGTTAAAGGTTGTTTTAATGACATTTTCGGACATGCCCATTGACTCCAATGTTAAATGGGTCCATGGCCAATTCTTTTATAGTCAAAAACTCGAGAGAGGAACCATTGTCAAAAAAATGTTGTCCACCACTCTTGTTCATCCAAAACAAACTACAATATAGACTCAAGGTGTTAAATACCGGAATTATCCTTTAATCCCAGTCCAAAAGACTCTCTTTCATGTTTTTTTCTGTTTTTTAACGGTATCTTCCAAATTATTCTTTTTGATACTGTAATCGGTTTAATTGCGGTTAATTGAGAAATCAAGTAATCGCAACATCCTTAAACTTAAAATGTTTTGTCGCATAGTTAGAAAAAAAATCAAGGAAAACAGTAATCTGTGTCTGCTTAATTAAATTAACATTTATCAGTTTATACATAATATATAATATTTTAAAGAGAAAACAGAGGTTTCATTAACAGTATTGCATTAAAAACAATTATGATAACTTGAGCAACTGGGTATTTTTCTGCCTGCTGTAACTCTTCTATTCAGTTTGTATTGAACATGCCGGCTCAGTTTAATTTTCTTACATTTCATGTGCATTTGTTTGAAGAAGGTCTTACTGTTGATGAGACCTCTGTTTTCTTTACATGTAACACAAGTACTGCTCTATAAACCATTGGTGTTAATTTATTGGAGCACACAGATAATCTGCAAAGAAACAGTCTGAAATATTTCTCTCTTTCTCTCAGTTTCTTCAGCAGGAAGAGAAAGAGAGCAGCATCTCCTCTACAGCCCCCTGATCTCAGTGATGAAGCAGCGCCCTTTGACCGTCTGTGAGTATATTCATGTAGAGTGAGACATTCAACACAAGAACACAGAGTGACACAAACAACAAGAGGGAAATTATTACATTTTTATTTTATTTCAGCAATAAAGTTCTTTAAACATAAAACAACAACAAATACAACAGAAACTCGTTATGTAAAGAAAGAGTCGGTATGGCCTTTGTTAAATAGCTTCTCTGTCATTTCTCTTTTAATATGTCTATATGACAATGTATTTTTGTCACATGGGTTTTCTGCATCAGCGTTATATGGACAGTAATCATATTATAGTCTATTAATCAAACACTTCTTTCTAAATGTGCTTGATTTCAAATAGGATAATTTAATATTAGAGGCATTTAAATATTTTCTCTCTTTTTTTTGTTTTTGTCTTTCTGTTCATGTTTTTTTCAGTGGTGGGAGAGCTGACCCGACCAGATATGTGTCCTGTCAGACCAGCACATCCTCCTCCTGTCAGAAACACATCAGTCATCATGACACAGAAGCAGCCCTGCAGCTCGATTCTCACCAACCAGTGCATGATGATCTGCAGAGAGTCAAAGACCAGCACAAAACCAGCATGAAGAACAGATATGAGAGGGTTTTTGAGGGAATCAAACTAGAAGAGAATCAGACCCTCCTGAACAGGATTTACACACAGCTGTACATCATAGAGGGCGAGAGTGAAGGAGTGAATGAAGAACATGAGGTGCTACTGATGGAGAAAAGTTACAAGACACTCCAAGACACTCCAATCCACTGCAATGACATCTTTGGTCCTTCAGCAGAACTAGGATATGAGGAGATGAGAAGAGAGGAGAAAGACAAAATCAAGACTGTTCTTACTAAAGGCATCGCTGGAATTGGAAAAACCGTCTCTGTGCAGAAGTTCATTCTGGACTGGGCCGAGGGAAAAGCCAATCAGGATGTAGATTTCATGTTTGTGCTTCCATTTAGAGAGCTGAACTTGATTAAAGATCATCAGTACAGTCTTCACAGACTTCTGCTGGACTTTCATCCTGAACTTCGAGATCTGGACTCAGAGAGGTATGGTGAATGTACAGTTGTGTTCATCTTTGATGGTCTGGATGAAAGCAGATTGACACTGAAGTTTTCAGACAGTGAGAAAGTTTCTGATGTGACTGAGGATTCATCAGTGGGTGTGTTGATGTCAAACCTCATGAAAGGAGATCTGCTTCCCTCTGCTCTCATCTGGATCACCACCAGACCAGCAGCAGCCAATCAGATCCCCTCAAACTACATCAACCGTGTGACAGAAATTCAGGGATTCAATGACCCTCAGAAGGAGGAATATTTCAGGAAGAGAATCAGTGATGAGCATCAAGCCAACAGAATCATCTCACACATCAGAAAAGCAAGAAGCCTCCACATCATGTGCCACATACCCGTCTTCTGCTGGATCTCAGCCACTGTGCTTCAAAACATCCTGAATAAAGATCTCAGTGCAGAAATCCCTCAAACTCTGACTGAAATGTACATCCACTTCTTCCTCATTCAAACACATATGAGGAACCAGAAGTATGAAGAGAGAGATCCAGAGAAACTCCTGCAGTCCAACAGAGATGTGATTGTGAAACTTGCTGAACTGGCTTTCAATCAGCTGATGAAGGGCAATGTGATGTTCTATGAGGAGGACCTGAGTGAGAGCGGTATAGACGTCACTGACGCCTCAGTGTATTCTGGGATTTGTACTGAGATCTTCAGAGAGGAATCTGTGATTTATCATAGGAAGGTTTACAGTTTTGTACATCTGAGCTTTCAGGAGTTTTTTGCAGCACTGTATGTGTTTTTCTGCTATTTACACAAGAACAGTGAAGTTATGAAAATGTTCCTCGGAGGACAGTCCAGAACTCAGTGTGAAAATGTTCCTCTGGACGTGTTTCTGAAGGGAGTAATGAATAAAGCCTTGAAGAGTGAAAATGGACACCTGGATCTTTTACTTCGATTTCTTCATGGCATCTCACTGGAGTCCAACCAGAGAGTCTTACAGGATGTGCTGATACACACAGAGAACAACCCAGAGAGCAGAGAGAAAATAATCCAGAACCTCAAACGAGGTCAAAAAAACAACGTCAGTCCTGAAAGATGGATGAATCTGTCACACTGTTTGATTGAAATGAAGGATCATTCTGTTGTTAAAGAAATGCAGGCATTTTTAAACTCTGAAACAAAAAAAAAAAGTCTTTCTCTTGCACAATGCTCAACATTGGCAAACATTATCCTGATGTCAGAGGAGGTGATGGATGAGTTAGACTTGAAGAAGTACAAGTTCAAATCAAAAGAGGGTAAATTGAGACTGGTTCCTGCTGTGAGGAACTGCAGAAAAGCTCTGTGAGTGTGAAAATATAAACATAATTATATTTGACAGAAGTTCTGATGGAGGTTTGATGAGTTTTATTGGGGTTTGTGTTCACAAACACTTTTTTTCTGTAGTTTTATACTTTGTGAACATAACGAAGCTACCAGTAAAACTAGTCCAACTCTAAGGCGGGTGTTGATGTCATTTTAGTCAATAGAATTGGTTTATGTAATAAAGTACATCTATATATATATAGCTCCAGTCCTGGAGGACAAGTGTCCTGCTGAATTTAGGACACTGGCCCTCCAAATATCCTCACACAAGCGAATTTCATTCCGATTTACTTGCAAATTACAGACAGGTGTGTTTAATTAGAGTTGGAACTAAAGTCTGCAGGACATCAGCCCTCCAGGACTGGAGTTGAAGATCCCTGATGTACATAATGTACTTTTAATTAAGTAAAATCTTTGTTTTAATTTTGTCCAGAGAGTGAATGTTAAAGTAACATGATATTTTATGGTGAACAATAGTGATGGGAAGTTCGGATCATTTTACTGACTCTCTTGTTCGATCTCGTTCATCAAAATTAACAAATCTTTTTTCGAGTCATTTTGTTCATTTAAGGGACTTTAATTGTTATACTTTTAACATGCAAATTCCCCGAACACATCCACCTACGCAATCTTGATCATATTCTAAATTAAGAAATCATTATAATGCAGTCAAAAATAATTTACAGGGAACAATAATAATTACTTACCTTTACCTTCCGAGTCTTTTGTTCATTTGTCACGTGACAGACGCAATGAATGGATCGTTCATGAACGACTCATCACTAGTGAACGAAGTCAGTGCTTCTCAAACCTGTCCTGGGTCCCCCAACACTGCATATTTTTGATGTCTCCCTCATCTAACACACCCGATTTAACTCAGTTCATTAGTAGAGACTGCAATAATTTAATTGGGTGTGACTGATGTGAGAGATATCCAAAATGTGTGATGATGGGGAATAATAAATTGCATGAATATATTACGATATATTGAATAATGCTGAATAATGTAATGTACTGAATAAAATAATGTGTTGAAAACATGTAAAGTCTAATTGGTCAAACAAAAATTAGTTGAGTTCAAAAGAATCAAAATTCCCATGCAAATAGTTGCCTCAATCCCAAGGCAATATTTTTTAGTTTGGAAACCTGTTGCCTTAAAATTCTCAATTATTTCTAACACATTCTCAAGAAAAATATTGCCTAGGTTTATCTCAAAAATAATTGGGGCGACTATTTGAATGAGTATTTTGTGTTTGACCATTTAGACTTAAGTAATACCAACAGAACTTTCCTCGTAAACTCAACCCAAATACTTTGTGTAACAGAAACATAACTCAAGTGAAAATAACACATGAATACACATTAGTGCAATAATAAATATATTGTCACATATTTTTCAATATATGAAAAGTGACAATTCCTTATGTATTATTAATTATATTTTAATATACTAATGCAATATATTATTCTGTATATTTCCAAAATAGTTAAACCATTTAATATATTGATCATAAATACATTTTGGAAATATATTTTCTTTGCACAAGGGGACATCAGCACAACAGCATGCATTTTGACCAGAGTCCTTGCTGTTTTCAGATTGGCAAACTGTAATCTCACAGATCAGCACTGTGAAATTTTGGCCTCAGCTCTACAATCATCAAACTCCCCCCTAAGAGAGCTGGACCTGAGTAACAATCACCTGCAGGATTCGGGAGCAAAGCTGCTCTCTACTGGACTAAAGAGTCCAAACTGTCAACTCAACATACTGAGGTTTGTGTTTCACACTGATGATAATTATTACAGACCCCCGTCAAGCATGTTTAAGAAGGAAACATTTTGGGAAATAGAAAATTTAGTTTTTCCCTTCATAAGCCTACCACAAATCTAACTGCCCTCTTGGAAATGTGTATACAGTGGGGTCCAAAAGTTTGAGGCAAAAAGTAAAAATGTTTATATTCTGCACTGTTTTATCATTTTATAAACATACTTTCGTGACAAATGACCTTTTCTAAGTACTGTCTTTTAAATTTCACTGACAAGTCCTACATTAACCACTGTTGCTGTTTTTTTCTGACGTTTTGCTTTTTTTAAACTAAATTTATCAATCGTCTTTGTGTTTGGATAATTTCAAATAATCCAAAAAAATGCTAATTTGTTTTTGTTGGGTCACGCAAAATAGTGACACAAGGTTTCTAGAAATACAAGGTTTTTTTCCCCCTTTTCCAAGTCTTTAAGACATTCATGCTGTAGATTTTTGTCACCTTCATTTCTGTGACATCCACCAGCTAGAGTTCTCCATGATCTCCACCAGAGGACATTCTTTCTGACTCTTTAGCTTCTCCACCATGAACTACATCTCCCATAACCCATTGCCCAGACTCATTATGGTTTGATTACTTCTACCTGTCTATCATTTGCATGTATAAGTTTGTCTATTTAAGCTCTGTGCTTCTACCCACTCTTTGCAAACTCTTGTTGGTGTTAATACTGCAGTTCTGAGTACTTGTATTTTTAGCCAATGCATATTGGCATGCAAGATTTGCATCTCGCGTTCTGCCCCGCAGTGCGGTATAAATATACGGAAGCAGATGCAATGCACGTTCAGCTTTTTTTTTCTTTTTTATACTTTGTGAACATAACCAAGCTACCAGTAAAACTAGTTCAACTCTAAGGCAGGTGTTGATGTCATTTTAGCCAATATAATTGGTTAGATTTGGACTAGTTTTACTGGTAGCTTGGTTATGTTCACAAAGTATAAAACTACAAAAGAAAAACTGAATGTGCATTGCATCTGCTTCTATATATTTATGCCCTCACTGCGGGGCAGAACGCGAGATGCATTGGCCGAAAATACAAGTACTCAGAACTGCAGTATCAGGGGCGACAGTGGCTCAGTGCTTCATGTAGATTGTCTACAAACCGGAAGGTTGGTGGTTCAATCCCCGGTTCCACCTGACCAAGTGTCGAGGTGTCCTTGAGCAAGACACCTAACCCCAGCTGCTCCCGACGAGCTGGATCGCCTTGCATGGCTGACACCGCCGTCGGTGTATGAATGAGTGAGTGAATGGGTGAATGTGAGGCAATATTGTAAAGCGCTTTGGTGGCCATTGGGTCTGTGAAAGTGCTATATAAATGCAGTCCATTTATTAACACTAACAAGAATTCGCAAAGAGTGTGTATATATAGATATATAGCTCCAGTACTGGATGACAAGTGTCCTGCTGAGTTTAGGACACTGGCCTTCCAAATATCTTCACACAAGCGAATCTCATTCAGATTTACTTGCAAATTACAGACAGGTAATTTGCATTCAGTTTTTCTTTTGTAGTTTTATACTTTGTGAACATAACCAAGCTACCAGTAAAGCTAGTCCAACTCTAACCAATTATATTGGCTAAAATGTTTTTTAATTAGAGTAATTAGAGTTGGAACTAAAGTCTGCAGGACATCAGCCCTCCAGGACTGGAGTTGAAGATCCGTGATGTACATAATGTAGTTTTAATTAAGTCAAATCTTTGTTTTAATGTTGACCAGAGAGTGAATGTTAAAGTAACATGATCTTTTATGGTGAATTTGGTTAGTCAGTTCTTCTCAAACCTGTCCTGGGTCCCCCAACACTGGACATTTTGATGTCTCCCTCATCTAACACACATGATTTAACTCAGTAGTTCATTAGTAGAGACTGCAATAATTGAATTGGGTGTGACTGATGTGGGAGACATCCTAAATGTGTGATGATGGGGAATAATATATTGAATTAAAGTATATTACAATATATTGAATAATGCTGAATAATGTAATGTACATGTTGAAAACATGTAAAGTCTAATTGGTCAAACAAAAATTTGTTCAAAAGACTCAAAATTCCTATCCAAATAGTTGCCTTGGTTGTTTATCTCAAAAATAATTGGGGCTACTATTTGAATGAGTATTTTGTGTTTGACCATTTAGACTTAAGTAATACCAACAGAAATCAAGCGTAGTGCTAGTTCTGGCAGGTCACGTTAGTCAAGCTCACATCAGCTGACTCTCAGCTTATCCACATCTAACTTTAGGAATATGACGCCTATCACTGTATACATATATAAGCTCCTTCAGTATTATCAGCAGCTATGGCGTTTCTCAGGAGCACATTACCCTCCTCCATCCCCAGCTTGCCCAGTCCGGATTTGGCATTTGGCATCCCTTGAATCAGAATAAATTCTCGAATTATGTTGTACTTTAAAATCTTGAATTAATTATATTTAGTATAATTGTCAATCATATTTGACATATTTCCTCGTAAACTCAACCCAAATACTTTGTGTAACAGAAACATAACTCAAGTGAAAGTAACACATGAATACACATTACTGCAATAATAAATATATTGTCACATATTTTTAAATGTATGAAAAGTGACAATAAATGTATTATTATATTTATTGTATTATTATTATATTTTTATATATTAATGCAATATATTATTCTGTATATTTACTATTCTGTACTATTAACAGCCTCATCCAGGCAGACGCGAGGAGCAAGTGCTTAAAGGATAATTCCGGTATTTAACACTTGAGTCTATATTGTAGTTTGTTTTGGATGAACAAGAGTGGTGGACAACATTTTTTTGACAATGGTTCCTCTCTCTCGAGTTTTTGACTATAATAGAATTGGCCATGGACCCATTTAACATTGGAGTCAATGGGCATGTCCGAAAATGTCATTAAAACAGCCAATAATGTTCGTTTACAAAACTGTTAAACTCACTGAGTGGTTAGTGGTGTTCGTTGATGATTATAAACAATATATCGTCACAATATATGATTCCAATCCGTTTATTTTGCTATAGTGGAACTATTTTTTCAGACACTTCACAACCGTGTAACTTCCGCTCAATATTTGAATCTGAAGCGTTAGCACACTCCCGACCACTTGATGGCGAAAACTGATGTTTATGTCTCGCGGGACACTCACGGTCACAGTCGAGTTCAACTTCATATTACAAGTAACAATTAATGAAGGTTTTGTTTGTTTATTTCGCTTACTCTCCCGGAGCACAGTTGCTCTGCTCGCTAGCCTTATGAGAAACGGAAGCGAGCAAAAAGACTACATCGACCAAATGTAAACAGCCCCCTTTCCGTTTCCGGTAGCGCATTTATATTAACGAGCACTCAGTCCTTCAAGAGAATTCAATGGGATTTTACAAAATGACGAATAAAACACGACAGAAACTGTATTTCGCAACACTTTTTGTTTCTGGAACATCAACTAACATCACTAATCACTCGGTGAGTTGCACAGTTTTGAAAACTAATGTTAAAGGTTGTTTTAATGACATTTTCGGACATGCCCATTGACTCCAATGTTAAATGGGTCCATGGCCAATTCTTTTATAGTCAAAAACTCGAGAGAGGAACCATTGTCAAAAAAATGTTGTCCACCACTCTTGTTCATCCAAAACAAACTACAATATAGACTCAAGGTGTTAAATACCGGAATTATCCTTTAATCCCAGTCCAAAAGACTCTCTTTCATGTTTTTTTCTGTTTTTTAACGGTATCTTCCAAATTATTCTTTTTGATACTGTAATCGGTTTAATTGCGGTTAATTGAGAAATCAAGTAATCGCAACATCCTTAAACTTAAAATGTTTTGTCGCATAGTTAGAAAAAAAATCAAGGAAAACAGTAATCTGTGTCTGCTTAATTAAATTAACATTTATCAGTTTATACATAATATATAATATTTTAAAGAGAAAACAGAGGTTTCATTAACAGTATTGCATTAAAAACAATTATGATAACTTGAGCAACTGGGTATTTTTCTGCCTGCTGTAACTCTTCTATTCAGTTTGTATTGAACATGCCGGCTCAGTTTAATTTTCTTACATTTCATGTGCATTTGTTTGAAGAAGGTCTTACTGTTGATGAGACCTCTGTTTTCTTTACATGTAACACAAGTACTGCTCTATAAACCATTGGTGTTAATTTATTGGAGCACACAGATAATCTGCAAAGAAACAGTCTGAAATATTTCTCTCTTTCTCTCAGTTTCTTCAGCAGGAAGAGAAAGAGAGCAGCATCTCCTCTACAGCCCCCTGATCTCAGTGATGAAGCAGCGCCCTTTGACCGTCTGTGAGTATATTCATGTAGAGTGAGACATTCAACACAAGAACACAGAGTGACACAAACAACAAGAGGAAAATTATTACATTTTTATTTTATTTCAGCAATAAAGTTCTTTAAACATAAAACAACAACAAATACAACAGAAACTCGTTATGTAAAGAAAGAGTCGGTATGGCCTTTGTTAAATAGCTTCTCTGTCATTTCTCTTTTAATATGTCTATATGACAATGTATTTTTGTCACATGGGTTTTCTGCATCAGCGTTATATGGACAGTAATCATATTATAGTCTATTAATCAAACACTTCTTTCTAAATGTGCTTGATTTCAAATAGGATAATTTAATATTAGAGGCATTTAAATATTTTCTCTCTTTTTTTTGTTTTTGTCTTTCTGTTCATGTTTTTTTCAGTGGTGGGAGAGCTGACCCGACCAGATATGTGTCCTGTCAGACCAGCACATCCTCCTCCTGTCAGAAACACATCAGTCATCATGACACAGAAGCAGCCCTGCAGCTCGATTCTCACCAACCAGTGCATGATGATCTGCAGAGAGTCAAAGACCAGCACAAAACCAGCATGAAGAACAGATATGAGAGGGTTTTTGAGGGAATCAAACTAGAAGAGAATCAGACCCTCCTGAACAGGATTTACACACAGCTGTACATCATAGAGGGCGAGAGTGAAGGAGTGAATGAAGAACATGAGGTGCTACTGATGGAGAAAAGTTACAAGACACTCCAAGACACTCCAATCCACTGCAATGACATCTTTGGTCCTTCAGCAGAACTAGGATATGAGGAGATGAGAAGAGAGGAGAAAGACAAAATCAAGACTGTTCTTACTAAAGGCATCGCTGGAATTGGAAAAACCGTCTCTGTGCAGAAGTTCATTCTGGACTGGGCCGAGGGAAAAGCCAATCAGGATGTAGATTTCATGTTTGTGCTTCCATTTAGAGAGCTGAACTTGATTAAAGATCATCAGTACAGTCTTCACAGACTTCTGCTGGACTTTCATCCTGAACTTCGAGATCTGGACTCAGAGAGGTATGGTGAATGTACAGTTGTGTTCATCTTTGATGGTCTGGATGAAAGCAGATTGACACTGAAGTTTTCAGACAGTGAGAAAGTTTCTGATGTGACTGAGGATTCATCAGTGGGTGTGTTGATGTCAAACCTCATGAAAGGAGATCTGCTTCCCTCTGCTCTCATCTGGATCACCACCAGACCAGCAGCAGCCAATCAGATCCCCTCAAACTACATCAACCGTGTGACAGAAATTCAGGGATTCAATGACCCTCAGAAGGAGGAATATTTCAGGAAGAGAATCAGTGATGAGCATCAAGCCAACAGAATCATCTCACACATCAGAAAAGCAAGAAGCCTCCACATCATGTGCCACATACCCGTCTTCTGCTGGATCTCAGCCACTGTGCTTCAAAACATCCTGAATAAAGATCTCAGTGCAGAAATCCCTCAAACTCTGACTGAAATGTACATCCACTTCTTCCTCATTCAAACACATATGAGGAACCAGAAGTATGAAGAGAGAGATCCAGAGAAACTCCTGCAGTCCAACAGAGATGTGATTGTGAAACTTGCTGAACTGGCTTTCAATCAGCTGATGAAGGGCAATGTGATGTTCTATGAGGAGGACCTGAGTGAGAGCGGTATAGACGTCACTGACGCCTCAGTGTATTCTGGGATTTGTACTGAGATCTTCAGAGAGGAATCTGTGATTTATCATAGGAAGGTTTACAGTTTTGTACATCTGAGCTTTCAGGAGTTTTTTGCAGCACTGTATGTGTTTTTCTGCTATTTACACAAGAACAGTGAAGTTATGAAAATGTTCCTCGGAGGACAGTCCAGAACTCAGTGTGAAAATGTTCCTCTGGACGTGTTTCTGAAGGGAGTAATGAATAAAGCCTTGAAGAGTGAAAATGGACACCTGGATCTTTTACTTCGATTTCTTCATGGCATCTCACTGGAGTCCAACCAGAGAGTCTTACAGGATGTGCTGATACACACAGAGAACAACCCAGAGAGCAGAGAGAAAATAATCCAGAACCTCAAACGAGGTCAAAAAAACAACGTCAGTCCTGAAAGATGGATGAATCTGTCACACTGTTTGATTGAAATGAAGGATCATTCTGTTGTTAAAGAAATGCAGGCATTTTTAAACTCTGAAACAAAAAAAAAAAGTCTTTCTCTTGCACAATGCTCAACATTGGCAAACATTATCCTGATGTCAGAGGAGGTGATGGATGAGTTAGACTTGAAGAAGTACAAGTTCAAATCAAAAGAGGGTAAATTGAGACTGGTTCCTGCTGTGAGGAACTGCAGAAAAGCTCTGTGAGTGTGAAAATATAAACATAATTATATTTGACAGAAGTTCTGATGGAGGTTTGATGAGTTTTATTGGGGTTTGTGTTCACAAACACTTTTTTTCTGTAGTTTTATACTTTGTGAACATAACGAAGCTACCAGTAAAACTAGTCCAACTCTAAGGCGGGTGTTGATGTCATTTTAGTCAATAGAATTGGTTTATGTAATAAAGTACATCTATATATATATAGCTCCAGTCCTGGAGGACAAGTGTCCTGCTGAATTTAGGACACTGGCCCTCCAAATATCCTCACACAAGCGAATTTCATTCCGATTTACTTGCAAATTACAGACAGGTGTGTTTAATTAGAGTTGGAACTAAAGTCTGCAGGACATCAGCCCTCCAGGACTGGAGTTGAAGATCCCTGATGTACATAATGTACTTTTAATTAAGTAAAATCTTTGTTTTAATTTTGTCCAGAGAGTGAATGTTAAAGTAACATGATATTTTATGGTGAACAATAGTGATGGGAAGTTCGGATCATTTTACTGACTCTCTTGTTCGATCTCGTTCATCAAAATTAACAAATCTTTTTTCGAGTCATTTTGTTCATTTAAGGGACTTTAATTGTTATACTTTTAACATGCAAATTCCCCGAACACATCCACCTACGCAATCTTGATCATATTCTAAATTAAGAAATCATTATAATGCAGTCAAAAATAATTTACAGGGAACAATAATAATTACTTACCTTTACCTTCCGAGTCTTTTGTTCATTTGTCACGTGACAGACGCAATGAATGGATCGTTCATGAACGACTCATCACTAGTGAACGAAGTCAGTGCTTCTCAAACCTGTCCTGGGTCCCCCAACACTGCATATTTTTGATGTCTCCCTCATCTAACACACCCGATTTAACTCAGTTCATTAGTAGAGACTGCAATAATTTAATTGGGTGTGACTGATGTGAGAGATATCCAAAATGTGTGATGATGGGGAATAATAAATTGCATGAATATATTACGATATATTGAATAATGCTGAATAATGTAATGTACTGAATAAAATAATGTGTTGAAAACATGTAAAGTCTAATTGGTCAAACAAAAATTAGTTGAGTTCAAAAGAATCAAAATTCCCATGCAAATAGTTGCCTCAATCCCAAGGCAATATTTTTTAGTTTGGAAACCTGTTGCCTTAAAATTCTCAATTATTTCTAACACATTCTCAAGAAAAATATTGCCTAGGTTTATCTCAAAAATAATTGGGGCGACTATTTGAATGAGTATTTTGTGTTTGACCATTTAGACTTAAGTAATACCAACAGAACTTTCCTCGTAAACTCAACCCAAATACTTTGTGTAACAGAAACATAACTCAAGTGAAAATAACACATGAATACACATTAGTGCAATAATAAATATATTGTCACATATTTTTCAATATATGAAAAGTGACAATTCCTTATGTATTATTAATTATATTTTAATATACTAATGCAATATATTATTCTGTATATTTCCAAAATAGTTAAACCATTTAATATATTGATCATAAATACATTTTGGAAATATATTTTCTTTGCACAAGGGGACATCAGCACAACAGCATGCATTTTGACCAGAGTCCTTGCTGTTTTCAGATTGGCAAACTGTAATCTCACAGATCAGCACTGTGAAATTTTGGCCTCAGCTCTACAATCATCAAACTCCCCCCTAAGAGAGCTGGACCTGAGTAACAATCACCTGCAGGATTCGGGAGCAAAGCTGCTCTCTACTGGACTAAAGAGTCCAAACTGTCAACTCAACATACTGAGGTTTGTGTTTCACACTGATGATAATTATTACAGACCCCCGTCAAGCATGTTTAAGAAGGAAACATTTTGGGAAATAGAAAATTTAGTTTTTCCCTTCATAAGCCTACCACAAATCTAACTGCCCTCTTGGAAATGTGTATACAGTGGGGTCCAAAAGTTTGAGGCAAAAAGTAAAAATGTTTATATTCTGCACTGTTTTATCATTTTATAAACATACTTTCGTGACAAATGACCTTTTCTAAGTACTGTCTTTTAAATTTCACTGACAAGTCCTACATTAACCACTGTTGCTGTTTTTTTCTGACGTTTTGCTTTTTTTAAACTAAATTTATCAATCGTCTTTGTGTTTGGATAATTTCAAATAATCCAAAAAAATGCTAATTTGTTTTTGTTGGGTCACGCAAAATAGTGACACAAGGTTTCTAGAAATACAAGGTTTTTTTCCCCCTTTTCCAAGTCTTTAAGACATTCATGCTGTAGATTTTTGTCACCTTCATTTCTGTGACATCCACCAGCTAGAGTTCTCCATGATCTCCACCAGAGGACATTCTTTCTGACTCTTTAGCTTCTCCACCATGAACTACATCTCCCATAACCCATTGCCCAGACTCATTATGGTTTGATTACTTCTACCTGTCTATCATTTGCATGTATAAGTTTGTCTATTTAAGCTCTGTGCTTCTACCCACTCTTTGCAAACTCTTGTTGGTGTTAATACTGCAGTTCTGAGTACTTGTATTTTTAGCCAATGCATATTGGCATGCAAGATTTGCATCTCGCGTTCTGCCCCGCAGTGCGGTATAAATATACGGAAGCAGATGCAATGCACGTTCAGCTTTTTTTTTCTTTTTTATACTTTGTGAACATAACCAAGCTACCAGTAAAACTAGTTCAACTCTAAGGCAGGTGTTGATGTCATTTTAGCCAATATAATTGGTTAGATTTGGACTAGTTTTACTGGTAGCTTGGTTATGTTCACAAAGTATAAAACTACAAAAGAAAAACTGAATGTGCATTGCATCTGCTTCTATATATTTATGCCCTCACTGCGGGGCAGAACGCGAGATGCATTGGCCGAAAATACAAGTACTCAGAACTGCAGTATCAGGGGCGACAGTGGCTCAGTGCTTCATGTAGATTGTCTACAAACCGGAAGGTTGGTGGTTCAATCCCCGGTTCCACCTGACCAAGTGTCGAGGTGTCCTTGAGCAAGACACCTAACCCCAGCTGCTCCCGACGAGCTGGATCGCCTTGCATGGCTGACACCGCCGTCGGTGTATGAATGAGTGAGTGAATGGGTGAATGTGAGGCAATATTGTAAAGCGCTTTGGTGGCCATTGGGTCTGTGAAAGTGCTATATAAATGCAGTCCATTTATTAACACTAACAAGAATTCGCAAAGAGTGTGTATATATAGATATATAGCTCCAGTACTGGATGACAAGTGTCCTGCTGAGTTTAGGACACTGGCCTTCCAAATATCTTCACACAAGCGAATCTCATTCAGATTTACTTGCAAATTACAGACAGGTAATTTGCATTCAGTTTTTCTTTTGTAGTTTTATACTTTGTGAACATAACCAAGCTACCAGTAAAGCTAGTCCAACTCTAACCAATTATATTGGCTAAAATGTTTTTTAATTAGAGTAATTAGAGTTGGAACTAAAGTCTGCAGGACATCAGCCCTCCAGGACTGGAGTTGAAGATCCGTGATGTACATAATGTAGTTTTAATTAAGTCAAATCTTTGTTTTAATGTTGACCAGAGAGTGAATGTTAAAGTAACATGATCTTTTATGGTGAATTTGGTTAGTCAGTTCTTCTCAAACCTGTCCTGGGTCCCCCAACACTGGACATTTTGATGTCTCCCTCATCTAACACACATGATTTAACTCAGTAGTTCATTAGTAGAGACTGCAATAATTGAATTGGGTGTGACTGATGTGGGAGACATCCTAAATGTGTGATGATGGGGAATAATATATTGAATTAAAGTATATTACAATATATTGAATAATGCTGAATAATGTAATGTACATGTTGAAAACATGTAAAGTCTAATTGGTCAAACAAAAATTTGTTCAAAAGACTCAAAATTCCTATCCAAATAGTTGCCTTGGTTGTTTATCTCAAAAATAATTGGGGCTACTATTTGAATGAGTATTTTGTGTTTGACCATTTAGACTTAAGTAATACCAACAGAAATCAAGCGTAGTGTTAGTTCTGGCAGGTCACGTTAGTCAAGCTCACATCAGCTGACTCTCAGCTTATCCACATCTAACTTTAGGAATATGACGCCTATCACTGTATACATATATAAGCTCCTTCAGTATTATCAGCAGCTATGGCGTTTCTCAGGAGCACATTACCCTCCTCCATCCCCAGCTTGCCCAGTCCGGATTTGGCATTTGGCATCCCTTGAATCAGAATAAATTCTCGAATTATGTTGTACTTTAAAATCTTGAATTAATTATATTTAGTATAATTGTCAATCATATTTGACATATTTCCTCGTAAACTCAACCCAAATACTTTGTGTAACAGAAACATAACTCAAGTGAAAGTAACACATGAATACACATTACTGCAATAGTAAATATATTGTCACATATTTTTAAATGTATGAAAAGTGACAATAAATGTATTATTATATTTATTGTATTATTATTATATTTTTATATATTAATGCAATATATTATTCTGTATATTTCCAATATATATTAAACATTTAATATATTGATCATAAATACCTATATGGAAATATATTTTCTTTGCATAAGGGGACATCAGCACAACAGCATGCATTTTAACCAGAGTCCTTGCTGGTTTCAGATTGGCAGACTGTAATCTCACAGATCAGCACTGTGAAATTTTGGCCTCAGCTCTACAATCATCAAACTCCCCCCTGAGAGAGCTGGACCTGAGTAACAATCACCTGCAGGATTCGGGAGCAAAGCTGCTCTCTACTGTACTAAAGAGTCCAAACTGTCAACTCAACATACTGAGGTTTGTGTTTCACACTGATGATAATTATTACAGACCCTCGTCAAGCATGTTTAAGAAGAAAACATTTTGGGAAATAGAAAATTTAGTTTTTCCCTTCCTAAGCCTACCACAAATCTAACTGCCCTCTTGGAAATGTGTACACAATGGGGTCTAATAGTTTTAAGCAAAAAGTAAAAATGTTTATATTCTTCACTGTTTTATCAGTTTATAAACATATTTTCATGACAAATGACCCTTCTCTAAGCCCTGTCTTTTAGATTTTACTGACCAGTCCTACATTAACCATTGTTGCTATTTTTTTCCGGACGTTTTGCTTTTTTTAAAACTAAATTTATGAATCGTTTTATGAATAAAAAAAAATATGCCAATTCGTTTTTGTTGGGTCACTCAAAATAGTGATACAAGGTTTCTATAAATACAAGTTTTTAAAATCGCCGGCCTCAAATCGCCGCTACGAGACAAACATGCACTGGTCCATACGGACAGCACTGCGGTCGTTGCGCACATCAAGAATCAAGGTGGTCTACGCTCCCTCCGCATGTCACAGCTCGCCCGCCGCCTCCTGCTATGGAGTCAGAAGCTTCTGAGGTCGCTACATGTGCATGTGCCTTTGAGTTTAATGTAAACTTTTTTATTATTTTAGCACCTCCAGACCGAAATCTAAAATCATCTGCATTTCTGACATGCTCACAGAATAATTTTGTCTTGTTGGGAATGTTTGTCCCGGTTTTTGTTTCAGTTTTGTTTTTATTTAAAATATTGTTTATTCTGGATATTTGTGTTTGGTGTGAAAGAACTTTAATGTTCAACAGCAGATATTGTGTCAATAACTTCTGCTTTTGTGTGTGAGACTGTCATTGACTGCTATGTGATTTTGAACTTAACATGAACACTGTTGTTATAGATTATCTGGCTGTTTTATGACTGAGGAAGGTTGTGCTGCTCTGGCATCAGCTCTGAGATCAAACCTTTCACACCTGAGAGAGCTGGACCTGAGTAACAATGACCTGCAGGATTCAGGAGTGAAGCTGCTCTGTGTTGGACTGAATAGCCCAAACTGTCAACTCATCAAACTAAGGTTTGTGCTTCATAGAAAATATATTTAAAAAAAAAAAAAAGTCGAAAAATTACAGAAACATTTTGACTTATTTGGGGTAGTTTAAATAACGGTTTGATTCCATGATGCCAATTATATAACATTATTCTGTCAATTAAAGCTAAAGTCTATCATGATTTAACATGTCATGATATTAACCCTTAAAGACCTAGAACATTTTTGAGGCACATGACTCTGTACTTTTCTTTGTTTTTCTAACCCATTATAGCAGTCAGCATCAAGTGCCATTTATCATTTTAACCTTTTCACACGTAAGTTTAAAATATTCTGGCTGACCACCAAGCTTGATTTTTTAAAGGAAGTTATTTGTGTTATTTATAACGTATCACTTTATTGTTTCCATGGTGACGCGTCATTGGCTGTCACGTGACATACCACAGCCACAATAGTGCTGAAATACTGATGATCTGCTTTTATACATTTTTTTGTTTTTTATTCAAAATATATCACAAATGTATTATTGTTATTATTATTGATATTCCGATTATCAAATATGTGCTAGTGGATGTGGACGCAGTTCAGAGAATCGGATCTGTTGAATTTACAACATGTGAATTCATCCACTTCTCCCAAAATACATAAAAGTAAGTGGCCGGTAAATTGGGAGAAGAATAGAGTTAACTTTTAAAGTTACTTACACAATGTGTATTTGATATGAATCAAATTTGTTGTCTAATTATAATGGTAAGGATTAATATTGCCGCTTCCATAAATATTAGTGTGTATTTTACAAACTCTAAATGTATTGTTTTTAGTACTTATGTGAATTTAAATGTCTAAAACCTAAAATAAACATTAATTGGTTGAAAACACTGAATGGTTGTGATATATGACAAGCGCTGAGCGCGTCCGTCTCTGGCTGAGCGCCAATCAACGCGCAAATTTAAACTTAGCAGTTTAAACATTTAAACTTAGCAGTTGATCACGTGATGCACTGACCGCTCTAATCACACTGGTGTGATTGTACGCTCCAGGGACCAGCCAAGGGAGAACTTGAAGTTTCAATCTAGCTCAATTAAATTGCCATTTTTACATTTATTTTATCTGGGAATGGATGAATTTACCTGATTTAAGAAAAACAGCAGCATTTTTTTTTTTTCTCAACTCAAACAGAACCTCCTGAAGTTCGGATTTTTTTCCTTTAGAAAATTATATACAAATTATTATAGGCACTTTTCATTGAAAAACTGGTGTTTTTTATTTACTGACAATGCAGATGTGTCCAAAAAAAGGTAGTAAAGTAAATAGAAACATTTTTATATAATAATAGAACCCTTGAGCAAAGTTAAATGATTTTCACAAACTATATAAGAAGTATTTACAAATACGAAACTGAACTCTTTGCTGTACAAGTTATCTCTGTCGAACGCAATTCCTATGGGACATTGTGTAGTGACTCATTTGAAACCATAAATGTCAGTGCCTCATCTGATGTGTAAAGCAGTTGTATACTTGTTTTTGGATTGGTCAGAGAGCGCTCTCATTGAAATCT
This sequence comes from Phoxinus phoxinus, assembly GCF_949152265.1. NCBI lineage: Eukaryota > Metazoa > Chordata > Actinopteri > Cypriniformes > Leuciscidae > Phoxinus > Phoxinus phoxinus. The sequence continues at coordinate 47,020,354 of NC_136876.1, forward strand.
ATTGTTTTATGTTTGTTCCCTATCAGTCGGTCACTACTACGTAGGTCGTGACCGACCAATAGGAATCTCGCTAGAGAGCCGATCTACTTCGAGTGAAACTAAACGAGCCAATACACATTGGCGTGCAATCATTTGCATCAGCTGCGCAGCCTCGCAGCGCGGGTATATAACGAGCAGCTGGTGATTGCACTGTAGCTTTTTGCTTCGGAGCCAACCGATGCTGTTTAATCTATCTAATATTGAGTGATCAAACAACGAGCAAGCTCTTCAGGAAGATCTCTCGTGTCTGGTGCGGGCGATACAGCGCGGCAGCGGGGTCGACTTTATTTTCTCTTTTATTTTTGTTTTTGTGTTACCAAGCAAAACAAAAAGCTGTTTTCACAGCTGGTAACGGTGCGCCAAAAATAGCCGTTCTTACGGCTGGTAAGACCGCCGTGAAGAGAGATAGCGCACGACAGGTTGCACATTCCTGTCTGTGTCCGCTGCGACCGTTCCCCTGCGTGCTTCAGTACCAAGAAGAGCATTCACCTGAAAGAGCTTACATGGGTGTGAGTTGCGTCTTTCTAAAGATGACATTCCACCCGTGTGTTTCTGGATGCGGTCGTTTCCTGTCCTCACTGACGGCCACGATCACTCTCTCGCATGCCTGGGAAACATGTGAGACTGTGTTCGTGGGTGGTTCATGTTTTCACGGGAACATGACCACGTCGGCACGCCGGTTGACTCTGCTTTCTCCGGAAAGCTTGAGTCCCCTCTGTTGTTGGCCAGCCGCTGCTTGTGTGTGAAAGCACAGCTGCAGGTCTGCTCGACACTCTGGGACACCAGCGTGTCGTGTGCCGTCGAGCTGCCGGGCTGCAGCGCGGGTTGTCACGGCGACCCAGCGCTCGCTCGGCGCTCTAGGTGCGCGGTCCCCATGTCTATTCTCCGTTGTAGCGCCCTCCCTGGTGGCCACCAGGAGAGGTCTACTTCAGTAGAATAGCTTGGGTGATCCTGAGAGCTGAGGGCTTCTCCTTCGGGGAACCAACCCCCTAGGGCCCCTCCCTCTCTAGCGCATCACAAGCTGTGCAGCTTCTGGATGAGATTGCTGGTCCTTCAAAAAAAAAAAAAAAAAAAAGATGGAGGAACCTAGCGTTTCATTCAAGGCTCCAGCTGAGGGCAGATGTCGATTGCTACATCGGAGAGAGGGGCTGTTTCGTTCTGGAAATGAGGATGATGTTAAGTTCCCACTGTAATAGTGTGTGTGCTTATGCTGAATCAGATTCAGAGCGGACAGCCATGCTTTCCCGGGTCTTTCTCGGACGTGCATTGGAAACTTAGCAGTATGGAGCTATATTGGTGCCAAAAATATGGAATGCCAAAAGTGCCAAATTCTGCATAAAGTTTTCACCTCTCTCACTACCCTCGATGGTGGGGTGGCTGTGCCTCTGGCAGGCCACCTCTACCCTGCATGCGAGGCCAAGGCACTCTTATTGCACGAGGGTAGTTCTGAGCCGGGGTTGAGCTGCGCTTGTCGACTGACCGCGTTCAAGTCACAGTGCTGGCCCTCGATCAGACGATGTCCACCTTGGTGGTCCAGAAGCCCCCTGGCTGTCCTTGTAGAGGTGTAGAGCTCGTCAAAGTACGCTTTCTCGATGCTCCATCTCATAAGGTGGCCTTTTCAGCGACACTGTTGAGAACTGGCCCAGCAGTTCTCCACAGTCAGCAGCAGACTGAAGCGCTTCCCCTGACGTACCACCAGAGTACCTCGTGGGCTGCCCCTCAGTCTACTCGTCGCCAAGGGTGTCATCCCCTGCAAAAAAGAGAACTCCGGCACAGCCTGCTCTACTGTGTCCGCTGCAGGAGGATGACACCACCCGTCTCAACCACTGTTTAAGTGGTCGGTGAAACAATCACTGGAGACGGGTGACCCGGAGATGGGTGGAGCTGCTCTCTCCCAGTAGAGGGCTGGGAAACTAATCTTTTGAGTCAAAATTCTGTTCCACCACTGGAGTCACAGTGGTTCCCAAGTTCTCAAAAAAAAAAAAAAAAAAAGAGCAGATCCTCTATCTCTGGGTCTGAAGAGGGTCTGGAGAGTAGTGGGAGGAGAAAATCCTCACCACCCTCATCCGCCTCTTCTGTCGCCAGCGGGCAGCGCAGTGTGTGGTTCGAGAACGCAACCAAGAACCAGGAACCAGGAACGCAACCAAGAACCACGAGGTCCTGCCTCGTGGAACCAGGTAAGTGCTGCACAGCACACTTAGACCACGCTACGGACCGCCTCCCCAAGAGAGCCTCCCGGGCCGCGTCCCTGTGTTCCACCTCGCTGCCCCACTCCGGGTACGCCTACGGCCCCTTTGGTCCCGCTTGTACGGTCTCTGCGAGCCTGGTTAGCGCTCCCCAGTCCGTCTCGCTGGCTCATTCGGACCATCAGGCTCGGCTATGCGATTCAGTTCGCCCGGCATCCCCCCAAGTTTCGGGCCATCCACTCCACTACAGTGAGAGCAGCCGATGCCCATGTCTTGCGTGCGGAGATCGCAGTCCTACTGGCGAAGGACGCGATAGAGCCGGTCCCTCCAGCCGATATGAGGTCAGGACACTACAGTCCCTACTTCATTGTACCCAAGAAAGGTGGTGGGTTACGACCGATCTTGGATCTGCGAGTTTTGAATCGGAGCCTCCACAAGCTACCGTTCAAAATGCTCACGCAGAGACGCATTTTCGGATGCATCCGTCCCCAAGATTGGTTTGCAGCGATCGACCTGAAGGACGCGTACTTTCATGTCTCGATTCTTCCTCGACACAGGCCGTTTCTGCGCTTTGCGTTCGAGGGTCGAGCATATCAGTACAAGGTCCTGCCCTTCGGGCTGTCCCTGTCTCCCCGTGTCTTCACGAAAGTCACGGAGGGGGCCCTTGTTCCCATGAGAGAACAGGGCGTTCGCCTCCTCAACTATCTCGACGATTGGCTCATACTAGCACACTCTCGAGATCAATTTTGCGAACACAGGGACCTCGTGCTCAGGCACCTAAGCCAGTTGGGCCTTCAGGTCAACTGGGAAAAGAGCAAACTCGCCCCCGTGCAGAGGATCTCTTTTCTCGGTATGGAGTTGGATTCGGTCGCACAGACAGCGCGCCTCACAGAGCAGCGCGCTCAGTCGGTGCTGAACTGCTTGAACACGTTCAAAGGCAGGACGGCGGTCCCACTGAAACTTTTTCAGAGGCTCCTGGGGCATATGGCAGCGGCAGCAGCGGTAACCCGCTCGGGCTGCTTCATATGAGACCGCTTCAGCACTGGCTTCACGGCCGAGTCCCGAGATGGGCGTGGCATCACGGCACTCACCAGGAGGCAATCACACCGGCGTGCCGCCAGACCTTCAGCCCGTGGTCAGATCCCTCGTTCCTACGGGCAGGAGTGCCCTTGGAACAGGTTTCCAGGCATGCTGTGGTATTCACAGATGCCTCTGCCACCGGCTGGGGCGCCACGTACAACGGGCATGCAGTGTCAGGGGTGTGGACGGCTCCCCAACTGCATTGGCATATCAACTGCCTCGAGTTGCTAGCAGTACATCTCGCTCTGAGCCGCCTAAAGAGGCCGCTACAGGACAGAGACGTGCTGGTCCGTACGGACAACACAGCGACCGTTGCGTACATCAACCGACAAGGTGGTCTACGCTCCCATCGCATGTCGCAACTCGCCCGCCATCTCCTCCTCTGGAGTCAGAAGCATCTGAGGTCGCTTCGAGCCATGTATGTCCCCGGAGTGCTCAACCGTGTGGCCGACGAGCTATCACGAGCTGTGCTCCCGGGAGAATGGCGACTCCACCCCCAGGCGGTTCAGCTGATTTGGAGAGAGTTCGGGGAGGCTCAGGTAGACCTGTTTGCCTCCTCAGAAACCACCCACTGCCAGCTGTTTTACTCCCTGACCGAGGGAACACTCGGCACGGACGCACTGGCACACAGCTGGCCCCGGGGCCTCCGCAAATATGCGTTTCCCCCAGTGAGCCTACTTGCACAGACTTTGTGCAAAGTCAGGGAGGACGAGGAGCAGGTCCTTCTGGTGGCTCCCTATTGGCCCACCCGGACTTGGTTCCCGGAACCCATGCTCCTCGTGACAGTCCCTCCCTGGCCCATTCCTCTGAGGAAGGATCTTCTGACTCAGAGACGGGGCACCCTGTGGCACCCGCGTCCAGACCTCTGGAAACTCCATGTCTGGTCCCTGGATGGAATGCGGAGGTTCTAGGTGACTTACCCCCAGAGGTACTTAACACCATCACTTCTGCAAGGGCGCCGTCCACGAGACGTGTGTACGCCCTGAAGTGGAACCTGTTCGTCGAGTGGTGCTCTTCTCGCCGAGAAGACCCCCGAAGATGTTCGATAGGGTCCGTGCTTTCCTTCTTGCAGCAAGGGTTGGAGCGAACGCTGTCTCCCTCCACCCTCAAAGTACATGCTGCTGCTATTTCAGCTTATCACGACCACATAGATGGCAAAACAGTTGGAAAGCACGACCTGGTCGTCAGGTTCCTTAGGGGGGCGAGACGATTAAATCCTCCTCGACCCCCCTCCATACCCTCTTGGGACCTTTCCCTGGTGCTTCGAGCACTTCAGGATGCTCCCTTTGAGCCATTGCAATCAGCAGACTTAAAGCTTCTCTCCATGAAGACTTTGCTGCTGGTTGCACTGGCCTCTGTCAAGAGGGTAGGGGACCTGCAGGCATTTTCGGTCGACGAATCGTGCCTAGAGTTCGGGCCAGGTGACAATCATGTTGTACTGAGACCCCGGCCTGGCTATGTGCCCAAGGTTCCTACCACTCCCTTCAGGGACCAGGTAGTGAACCTGCAAGCGCTGCCCTTGGAGGAGGCAGACCCAGCCCTGGCTTTGCTCTGTCCCGTTCGCGCTCTGCGTATGTACGTGGACAGAACTCAAAGCGTCAGGACCTCAGACCAGCTCTTTGTCTGTTACGGAGGCCAGCAGAAGGGAAAGGCTGTCTCCAAGCAGAGGATGGCCCACTGGATAGTGGATGCCATCGCCTTGGCTTACCAAGTTCAAGGCGTGCCCTGCCCGCTCGGGTTGCATGCACACTCTACGAGAGGCGTTGCATCCTCCTGGGCGCTGGCACGTGGCTCCTCGCTAACAGATATCTGTAGAGCTGCGGGCTGGGCGACACCTAACACGTTCGCTAGATACTATAGCCTACGTGTAGAGCCGGTCTCCTCCCGTGTTCTCACCCTAGACGGGTAGAAGCACTGAGAGGCCCGGCTCTGTCGGCTTGCTGCACCCTACTGTGCACCCTTATTCTCCAGTGTGAAAAACCTGTGAGTCCTCCAAAAACCCCTCGGGCCGGACATGGCGGAGCGTCCGGTGCCAGGCCTGTATCCGCTGAATCCTTGAGAACCGGATATAGGCTGGGTCCCATATGTGTGACCCTACGGGGATCCCATATGTGTATATTCTCCACGGCTGCTCCTAAACGGAAGCCCGTGTCTTTCCCTTGGGCTAAGTCACCCATTACTCATATGCTGTACAACCCTCGGGTTAGTCCATATGTTATCTCCACTTAACTCCTTGAGAATGTGGCTTCCGCAGCGTTCCCCTCCTTCAGTTCGGGCACGCTTTCCCAGTGTTATCCAATAATCTCACTGTATGGGTTATCACGGAACAACAGTGACAGGTTCACTCTGTGTAAGCCGCCTCCTATCGTCCTTCCAGGCAAGAAGGTGTAGAGGCTTGCACAGGGCGCTGGATGGGGTGCAGCAGCTGTGGCGCTTTGGTAGGGATTCCTATTGGTCGGTCACGACCTACGTAGTAGTGACCGACTGATAGGGAACGTCTCGGTTACGTATGTAACCCTCGTTCCCTGAAGGAGGGAACGGAGACGTAGGTCCCGTCGCCACATCTGCTGCCGCCCGCCGGGGCAGCCAGCTTATCGGCTTGGCTCCTCAGCAAAAAACTACAGTGCAATCACCAGCTGCTCGTTATATACCCGCGCTGCGAGGCTGCGCAGCTGATGCAAATGATTGCACGCCAATGTGTATTGGCTCGTTTAGTTTCACTCGAAGTAGATCGGCTCTCTAGCGAGATTCCTATTGGTCGGTCACGACCTACGTCTCCGTTCCCTCCTTCAGGGAACGAGGGTTACATACGTAACCGAGACGTTTTCATGCATGCAAATATGCACTCACGCAACTATTTTCACTTTGCGTCAGATACATTTTTCAAAGAAAGATGCTAATTGGTGGTCCAAAAGACCAAAACCAATGTTTATTGATTGAGTAGATGATAGTTTCAACCAATCTGGGGGTGGGGGTAGGCCTAAGCATCAACAATCGTTCCTGTTTGGCTCAACCTGTTTGGCGGAACAAACCGCATTGGTTTCTTTGACTAATCAATGCTGATCAAAACTTGATGACGCAATCACGTTCACTACGGAGCCTCTGAATGTCCAACTGAGACAAATGCCGGGAATCTCCTCTTTACAAGACTTTTTAAAGAACACAGATTGGATTACCTTTGCAATAGTTATTAAACATTTAAGAACAATTGTCATTTTAGCCGTGGGAGTCTGTCTCTGTCTTTAACCCACCTAAGCTTTTTATAAAAGGTCAAACATTGGCTGTAGTCATAGTCATTATTAGTCATTTTTTATTAAACTAATTTCCCTGCAGTAGTAACAAAAATATGCATTTTTCACTTATTTCTGTCTTATTTACTTATAATTTCTTCTGTTTCACCATTATTTGTATAAGAAAATATACAAACTTTAAAAATAGATTGCTGCCATCTGCTGAAAAAAATTATAAATAAAATGACTTATTGTCAAAATCATGTTATGATAATTATTGTCAGTAATTGGCTGAAGAGTTTTATGAATCCATATACATTTGGATATTTATTTAGACATTATCCAACTAATATCTTTCTAAGTTTGGTACAGGGATAGAAATGAGTGGGTATTTGAGGCAAAATGGCACCAAAATCAACAAAAATGCCCCTTAAGTTCAAGACAAGGATGCATTTACCCTGCATTCAAGATTGAAAACAAATGTTCACATTTTGATTAAAGATTACAAAGACTGTCTTGCATGGGGAAACTGTCTTGTATTGCTCCTGCATCACATATAAACTGCATTCATGACAAAGAACTAATACAGATATCACAACAACCTATCAGTAAAGGCAAACAGCTTGTCTTCTGCTTTGTTGTCATTAGCGCTGCTATTTGGAGAACGCTGAATAATGCAGAATTAGAGGGGGAAGAGTCAAAGTGAAATATCCCAAAATAGTATTACCCCCGGTTACACAGACAAAACTTAAGCTAGTCCCAGACTAAAATGCATGTTTGAGCTGGTTTAACTGCTACCTTGTTTTGTTTCAAGATGCACACCAGTAATGTTTTTTTTCTAAGGCACGTTTATAAAAGCTACTTAAGTTTCCTAAATGAACTAAGGCCTAATCCTGGCTTAATCTATCTTATCGTATATTCATAAATAGTGACTGCCACTAATTTTTATTTTAAATTAAGGCTTCACAAATTACTGTACAGAGTTTATTTTTAAAACATTAAGGGGATTGGGCACTTCGTATTTACAATTATTTTTTTCTGAATAATAGCCCCTGTCTGAGGCTATATTTTTACTGTACATCTCTAAACATGAAGCACACTGACATGAACACTTGTTGTTGTAGGTTATCTGCCTGTTTGGTGACAGAGGAAGGTTGTGCTGCTCTGGCATCAGCTCTGAGTTCAAACTCTTCACACCTGAGAGAGCTGGACCTGAGCTTCAATCACCCAGGAGATTCAGGACTGAAGCTGCTCACTGATACACTCAAACATCTGGACAAACTCAAGTATGTAAAGCAGTAACAGTCATCATGTCTGATGTGTGTTTGAGTGTTAAATTTGAGAAAGATCGTTTTTGTTTTTTTGTTTTTGCTCTCTGATGCACTCAAACATCTGGCCAAACTCAAGTATATAGGGTAGTGCTGATAATCGACCATGCAAATTAGTCGACGGCAATTTTTTTATTCGATGTGTTGTTTTATTATTGACCGCCTATTTATTTTTGGTCTCCCATCTCAAACGGCTCACTGTAATTCACCTCCACACACCAGTCTGAGCACTGTGCGGGCCCTTGCTGGTTAATCTGCTATCCTCTTCCTTTATGTTCCCGCCCCGCCTTCACTGCTTTGATATGAAGGTTGCTTGGCCTCCATAATCACTTTTATGCTGACGATACTCAGATTTATATACACTCTAAATCCGGTGAAGACCTAGATGTTGACCATCTCTCTGGCTGTGTCTCTGAGATAAAGGAATGGATGAGTAAGAACTACTTGTGTCTGAACGGTGGTAAAACTGAAGTAATGCTTATTGGTTCTCGTAATCAAATATCGAAAGCAGGATCTGTATCCTTGACTATGGATGGCTCGGTACTGGTGACTCAGGCTAAAGTGAGGAATCTTGGTGTTATTTTTGATTCCAGTCTACTATTTGATTCATTAATTCAGAGTACGTTAGATCATCATTCTTTCACCTCAGAAATTTAGCAAGATTGCGTCCTATGCTGACTTTCTCAGTAGCTGAAAAGCTGATGAACTCCTTTGTTGTGTCTAGGATTGATTACTGTAACGCCATTTTAGCTGGAGTCTCTAAATCCACACTCAACAAACTACAGTATGTGTAGAACTCTGCCGCGAGGATACTGACTGGGTCCAGGGTATGTGATCATATTACTCCAGTTTTGGAGTGCCTGCACTGGCTCCCAGTCAGATTCCGAGTTGATTTTAAAATTATTTAATTACAAGCATTACATGGCTTGGCTCCTCAGTATTTATCTGACTTACTTATTCCATATACCCCAAATCGGAGTTTGCGATCTTCACAATCCAACTTACTGGTGGTTCCACATACGCGCCTACGATCAATGGGGGACAGGGCTTTTTCCTCATATGCTCCTGTCCTTTGGAATTATCTGCCTCTTGATCTTAGGGAAACACAGAACTATGAGTTTTTCAAAGGTAGACTTAAGACACATTTTTTTAAATTAGCATTTGATCGTTGATGTTTTTTTATTATTTTATGTACTGTTTATCTTCTGTACAGCGCTTTGAGAAGTTGATTTTAAAGGCCCTTTATAAAATAAAGTTTATTATTATTATATTATTTATTATGAAAAATTGCAGAGGCAGGTGACAGTGCTTTCACAGTGGGCTTGTTTGCTGCGGCCCGAGCGCGATTGTTCCCGGCGCCCCCTGCAGCGTTGGTCTGTTTTCATACTCAACTTGATTCTACCGAACCCTGGTGCGTTTGCATGTATCTTACATCACCGCAAACGTGCACGGCGTATGATAGAGAACAGAACGCGGGTCAATATATTGTTTTTTTTAATTAATTCTGTGCTATTATGCGCAGCTGAGTGAAAAACACAGGTTTACTGTGCGTGTGTCGCATAAGGTGGCCTTCTGCTGCTTGCAAACGGACTATGAGGAGACAGTGGATTTCCAAATGTGTTGCCCTGATTCCACACGCTGTGCGCGAATACACTGCAGGCTCACTCTCGCTCGTATCCAAGGTAAATCGTCAACACTATCATCCCTTACATGTGTTTTATTTAACTAAATACATCATAATCAGAGCTAAAACGTATGCGCAGGTCACTTTACTTCCTGAGCAAGTGCGCACCCGAGTTTGTACTTTCACATTCACGCGAATCACGGCACGGGCCGCCATGCATGCAAGTGTAAACTCGAGCTGCATAGCTGCGTGTCTGCCCGCTTTCAGCACGATTCATTATTGCACATGCGACCAAAATTTGTAAGGGTTTTTCCTGGGTCGCACCGGTGCACCTAACGTCCTCGCATCCACTGCCTCTCCATGAACTAAGCGTTTGTTCTCCTTTGACGGAACTCGCACTCATGGGAACTCACACTCATCTCTCACGCAGTGCCACAGCTCGCACAACACGACAGCCCTGCTTAATAAGTGACGACGGAGGACAGAACTAAACATTCAAACGTAGCCTGGTTACACTTTAGGTCTGTGATATTAGTCTGATTTTATTTTAATTTCAGACTAACATCAGACAGATTTCGGCTTCCAAAGATTATAAAAATAATATATTAAGGTAGTCTAGCGCAACTTCCTTCCCTTCGCAGCAGTACGCTATAATTTCTCCCTAAAACTCAAACTTAACGACAGAATCAGCACGATCGGTGATTGTTGTAAAATGCAGTCTAGCTACTGTTGCTAAATGGCGGGACGCGTTAAAAAGAGCTATTAAAAGCACAAAAATCTGCGCAAGAGATATGCTGTTCGCAAGGCGGCGCGCGCTCTCCGAAACAGAACGAGACAAGCAAATTATACTTTGGCTTTCATGTGCGCCGCGCGTCTAAACGATCGTGTGCGTACACGAAAATATGTCAAAATGACCGGCTTGGAGATTCACTAAAAACACAGTTCATGTCTTAAATGGACGTAGTTATGGAAACAGTTGGGAGAAAATATGGTGCATCAGTAGCCTATTAGATCTGCACTCGGTCTTAAAGGGGTCGCAGTCTAATTAACATGCTGACGATTGCGCCATTACTGCGAATCTAACAACAAAAGGCAAAGAGAAAATCACTCACAGCTCCTGAATGAATAACTTCAGCTTTAAGAAGCATTAATCTATGGAAGTAAAATAATGACAAATGTTTTTGAAATAAAAAAGCCTGTTGAATTGCACTACTTGAAAAAAATATGCATTGCATTAACCATGCTTGCATTTTAATGCATTGTATTTTTAGGCCTCGCATTTTTATGGGCTGAAATTCAACATGGTTGTATATTTAAGCTGTGAATATTACAATTCAAAACATTTCAAACACATTTTCATTCATAAAAATTCAATAATCCATTTTCACCTTTCATATTTCCCTTCCAAAATATTCAAACTGTTAAAAAATACAACCTATAATATTCAACGGTCAATTTTCGGTCCACTTTATTTCGCTTTACAAATTCGCTTCCACAAATTCAGTGGTTCAAATTCGACAGTAAATTCAACAGTGACCTCCAGGAACTGCAGGAAAAGCAGTAGATTACCGAGCATAATCTCCATCTGCTGTTAATCAACCTCACCAGCAGGGAGTGCAAGCGCGTGTTGTTGACGAAGACCAGAGCAACAGTTAGAGCAAGCCATTCATTAATTCATTCATAAAACTGATTTATAGAAATGTAAGTGTATTTGTGATTATTATGAGGGCTGTTTTCATGTTTAATTCAGTGTCTTCACAGTCCCTGTGTAGTCTACATGCATCTTTCTCTACGTAACAATTTATTTTAATTAGTCATTTAGATTAGTCGACTAATAGAAAAAATATTTGAAAGATTAGTCGTTAGGAAACTAGTCGTTAGTGGCAGCACTAGAGCAGTAACAGTCATCATGTCTGATGTGTGTTTGAGTGTTAAATTTGAGAAAGACTGAGTTTTCCATTAGTCTTTTTTTTTTTTTGGTTGTCATGAGATGATGCTTTGGTTCTCACAAAGACTTAGACTGTACATTAATGAATTGCTCTATCCTCTTAATGCATACCACAAATAATGTTCAGAAATATTACAACACACAATTATCCTTCATAATAAATGAACAGACATAGAGATTTACCATGATGACCATAATCATAATAATATGATTAGATGCTTCAGTCATAGAGAATTTTTTTATTCCGCCTGTTCCATAAAAAAAAAAATCTATTTATTAGGGCACTGATATGACTGAAGTTATCATCATCAGTGGCACTTTAAATGAAGATTAAATAAGTGTTGATGAAACTTTTGGCTTGTCTCCTGAGGCCACAAGAGGGCGCAATGAGCAAAATATTAATATACCGCATTAAATTGTTTATTCAAAGCTGTAAAATAACATGACTGTAAAAAAAAGTGCATAACGTTTAAACTGACATTTTTTATAAATTAAATATAATTTCGTAAATTGTTTAAACAATTATGAACCAAACAGCATCATGTATTTATGCATAGCTTAATAGAAAGAGCTGAAGCGCCAATTCCATTAAAAAACATATGAGATCCCCACAAAGTCTAGTCATATTTTCTAAAAGTTGAAGTTCTTTTAACTTTACAAGGCTTTATAAACATGCGGCGCTCTTGTAAGAGATGCCAGTGCAACAGTCAAATTTTTCTGTCTAGATATTGCGGAAAATATTCTGTGAAAATGTTGAATGGTTTGGTTTTGGTCTTGACGTAACCAAGATTTTCTCCGTATTGAGGCTCTCTATTTCTCTAATATGTTGAATGAGCAGCGCCGCATCTCGTGGGTTCAACTGGTTAGGCGAACAAAACATTAAAACGCAACAATAACACTTACATCATCATCACATCTTGTGTGCCACTGATAGGCTCCCTGACGCACACCTAAAATTCTAATGTACCGTGTTTTGCATTCGAATGTGGATAAAGAGTGTGTAAATAAAGGCCTTCTGAAGCGAAGCGATGTGTTTGTGTAAGAAAAATATCTATATTTAACACGTTACAAAGTAAAATTCTAGCTTCAGAAGGCCTTTATTAACCCCCCGGAACCGTGTGAAGCACTTTTATGATGGATGGATGGATGCACGTTTTTGAGCTTAAAGCTGATGGTTGCAATCCACTGCCATTATGAAGCTTGGAAGTGTCAGGGTGTTTATGAATATACAGTGGGTACGGAAAGTATTCAGACCCCCTTACATTTTTCACTCTGTTATATTGCAGCCATTTGCTAAAATCATTTAAGTTCATTTTTTCCTCATTATTGTACACACACCGCACCCCATATTGACAGAAAAACACAGAATTGTTGACATTTTTGCACATTTATTAAAAAAGAAAAACTGAAATATCACATGGTCCTAAGTATTCAGAACCTTTGCTGTGACACTCATATTTAACTCAGGTGCTGTCCATTTCTTCTGATCATCCTTGAGATGGTTCTACACCTTCATTTGAGTCCAGCTGTGTTTGATTACACTGATTGGACTTGATTAGGAAAGCCACACACCTGTCTATATAAGACCTTACAGCTCACAGTGCATGTCAGAGCAAATGAGAATCATGAGGTCAAAGGAACTGCCTGAAGAGTTCAGAGACAGAATTATGGCAAGGCACAGATCTGGTAGCCTGACTACGTCAGACTTCCTACTTCCGCTAATTTCATTTCGCCCCTGTAGTCAGTCTGAGATAGCAGCCTATCTTTCAGTTTTCCAGCGGCCTTCGGACGGCCGGGCCAATCAACGAACAGAGGGCGGGCTGAGAGCGTGACGTAGACGCTTAGCGCCGAGTTTTACATTGTAGGTTAGAGAAATGTAAGGGGGTAAGCGAAAGAAAGCGAAAGAAACCGAACATTCTCGGGACAGCAGCATCTGTCCAAATTTCAATCTTAACCGTTCTATTTAATCAGAAACTATCTGAAAACAGTGCTTTACGTGTAAAATACCGAACTTGTCCTTTAAATATTCAAGTAAACAACACAAATGCCAGCAAACGGTCGCTTTTATCATGTTTGTTTTGCGATCACGCTGTTTCCAGTCATTTCTTTCTGATTCGTTTTCTGATTAAACTCAGTTGTTGGTGAAATGATGGTTTAGTGTGCCGTTGTCCAGATAGGCGTGTTACGGGCGTGTTTTAGTGAAGCGATGGGGAGCTTCTGGCCCGACAGTGGAAACGCAGTGTGTTTTGGGCCCGGTACTACTGGCCCGAGGCTATTAGCCCGGCACGGCCCGTTTAAAGCCCTGGCTCGCACCGGCCCGACAGTGGAAACGCGGCTATTCAGATTCATCAATCGGAATGAATTCAGGGTGTCATCAACACTCAAAATGTCTCAGCAACATGTGTTTTTGTTGTTGCTCACTTTTTTTGCACTTTTCATATTCTTTATCCTGGCAGAAGCACTTTTTTTCAATGTATAAGAATAATATAATGGTAACACTTTACAATAAGGGTGCACTAATAAGCATTAATTCATGCTTAACTAATGCACATATAATACTGAATTAATGTATTACTAATGATTATCTATTCATTAATGATTGCCTCATTAGCAACTAATGAAGAGTGTGTCTGGTTAATATATTAGTTCATATATGAATTGTTAGTAATTAAATGTGTAAGTGTGTATTAATTCCATAATCACTTATTTTATTAACTAATAGTGTTCATTAATTTGTTAATTACCACAATGAGCCTAAGCCTTATATTTCAACTTCCAGATAATACAGGAAAACTAATATGCATTAATACATTATTAATTACAGCATTAGTAGTGTGTCAATTACTGCAAAGTTTTTGGAAACCAGTGTTTAATAAACAGCTTTTATAAACTCTAGTGATGGTAATTAATGATTAATTAATCATTAGATAACAATCATTATGTTGTGACTACTTATTGAGGCACATCATTATTACTAGTAATATTAGTAGCGAATGTTTCAATATTCACACTTCATCTACAAATATAACAAATATTATTATAGCGAAGCAAAATCAATGTAGAATCCCTGTTTCTCAACATCGTCCAGTGACGTTAAACATCCCTTCAAATCACTCAATCATACGAGTAAACAACAATAGAAAGGAAATAATATAAATATAAAACATAAAATGGCATAAATTAATATTAATAATAAAAGTATGATTAAATGATAGATTAGGTTAATCACATAATAATAATATGAATAAATTATTAAATAATAAATGTTGTAAATCTGTGTTCTAGTGTGGATCACGGAGGAGAGTTCATGATGACATCAAGACTACACAGATGTAAGTCCAGAAACACAGTTGTAGTGTGTGTTGTTGTAAATGTAAGTCCAGAAACACAGTTGTAGTGTGTGTTGTTGTAAATGTAAGTCCAGAAACACAGTTGTAGTGTGTGTTGTTGTAAATGTAAGTCCAGAAACACAGTTGTAGTGTGTGTTGTTGTAAATGTAAGTCCAGAAACACAGTTGTAGTGTGTGTTGTTGTAAATGTTGCTGTTGTAATGTGTGTTCTTGTGTTCAGATGCCGTTGATCTCACACTGGATCCAAACACAACACACACTCGTCTCGCTCTGTCTGAGGAGAACAGAAAGGTGACGTGTGTGTCAGAGAGT
>NC_136876.1:47040449-47151469 GCF_949152265.1 Phoxinus phoxinus
AACAGTATTTTGGTGGGAATTATGCAAACTTAACAAGAGCAGCTGAGTCAAACCATTCAGACTTGTGAGTTTGAGACGTGAATTTCCATAGTAAATGTACTTTTATCTAGTTGTGATTAACTCTCGATCTCTATAAAATAAAATAAGTTTCCATTTGTGGGACACAGACGGGCGACTGGTCATTTTTTTAGACAATATCAACACCTAGCTTCATCGTGGCTTCATCTTAGTGTCAATGTCCATGTTTTTCTAATGTAACCCACATGATCTTGAGTAACCGATGAGCGTTTTTCTGCAGGTCTGCAAATATTACCTGTGTGGCTTTTGTCCTGCTGAACTCTTCACAAACACACGCTCAGACTTGGGTAAGATCGGCTTCTTAAACGCATTCTTCTGGTTTTATTCTTGCGCGTCCATGTTGTAATGAATCTGTTTTTGTTTTTTTTTCCCTCCAGGTCCTTGTGAAAAAATCCATGATGAAAACTTGAGGAAAGTGTAAGTTAAAACTGTGTGAATGTCATGGAAATATATCACTCGTCCAGATCACATTTCACCACCAAATCATATGGGAAGAATAAAACCTTTTTTTTTTTTTTTTTTACCGATTCCTGTTACTAAAATGCACAATCCCATTATTGTAATTATTCTCAGTACTGTAAACATGCGGTTAAAAATGTCGGCATTCATTAAATTTAGATGCATTTTATATAATGGTAACACTTTACAATAGTTAACATTTGATAATGTATTAACTAACATGAACCGACAATGAGCAATACGTTTGTTACTGTGTTCATTAATCTTTGTTAATATTAGTTAAGGCGAGACACTACAGGTGAATAGGGTAAAATTTTAAAATAATAGATATCACCATGAAACTTCCTCAGTTGATTACTTATACACATTTCAAAAACTTGTAATACATTTTTTTATGAACTTGTGTGTTTAATTATGCAAATTAGGCATTTTCTCATTAAATATGCACGATTTTGCTTATATTTTCGGTAGATAGATCTGAACATACGATAAAGCCAGGTGCAAAATTATTTTTTAATTTTGATTACATACAAGATGAAAAAAATTATTTCGGAGGAATTTCAGGATATATGCTTTTTTTATCTGATTTACCTAGGAAATCAAAATATACTGTCCATAGCCTTAAAAAAAAAAATCAATTTTCGCCAAATTTTTTTTAATTAAAATGTCACATAAATCAGGCCAGGAATTATTTATTAACAAATCCCACTTAAAATATCTTCAGAAAACTGCTAAGTGTATAACTGGAAAGTTTGGTGTACATCGGCTGAGATGTTTGTACTGGAGAATGACAAACTCATTTTGAGAAAACGGCATTTAAAGATTTGTAATGTAAAAATCCATTAAAGTGATGCCTATACAATTTATATTTTTCGCAATTTTGTATGAGAATTGCACTTTTTTAAATGTTATGAAAAACGTATTGTTTTATTTTCTTTAAGCACATTTAAATGTGTAATTTCACCTTCCCAAATGAATGGTGAAAAATGAAATTAAAAGTGATCTGGACACATTCTTGACCCGTGTGCAGTTCTGCATCTTCAGTGTTGTTTGTAAAGCGTGACTCCTGATGTCTCAGGTATGAGAAGAGCTCCCGCTTCATGAAGGAGGGATATGAGCGGGACTTCCTGCGGTACCTGCAGAGCCTCCTGGCCGAGGTGGAGCGCAGGATTCGGAGGGGCCACGCGCGCCTGGCCCTCTCACAAGCCCAGCAGAACTCGGGGGTAACGGTTTTGCATCTTGCACATATGTGACCCTGGACCTCAAACCCAGTCACATGGGTCATTTTTTTTAAAATTGAGAGTTATACATCATATGAAAGCTGAATAAATAAGCTTTCCATTGATGTGTGGTTTGTTAGGTTATGACAATTATGTGGCAGAGATGCAACTATTTGAAAATCTGGATCTGAGGGAGCAAAAAAAATCTAAATATTAAGAAAATCTCCTTTAAAGTTGTGCATTTATGTTCACGACTGTGCTGCATTCACTCTCAAAAATACATGTTTTATATATTTAAGGTAGGAAATGTACAACATATCTTTATGGAACATGATCTTAATATCCTAATGATTTTTGGCATAAAAGAAAAATCTATAATTTTGACCCATACAATGTATTGTTGGCTATTGCCACGGATATACCCGTGCGACTCCAGACTGGTTTTGTGACCCAGGGTCACATACTTTTAGGTCTTATTTATAGCCCGCTGCTTTATTAGAGCCCTATGATTGCTCTGATGCAAAAAATGACAGACAGAAACACAATCATCTCCTCGTCGCTTTACATCATTATAAATATGGGTGTGCGATATCACGGTTTGTGATCGTGGACGATTTAATGTCTCCACGATCAGCTTTTGAAGAAATATCGTAGTATCGTGTACAACACGACCAGGGTGGGAAATTAGCATCAGCCAATGGCGGGTACTTTTTCAAAGTGGCGGGTGACTTTGCCTTATATACCAGCCACCGTGGCGGGTGCGAACGACTAGCGATCGTCACTTCAGTCGATAAAATCCTGAATCCATGGCAATTCCAGCGTCTTTTATTGGCGAATTCCCCGGGGGTTCCCCTGCGCTCAGTTCTGCGGCCTTCTCACCGATTGGTTCGCGCAGTTACGCCACTCTGCCATTGGTTTGTGCCGTTTCCACAGACCAGCCAATAGCGTGCGAGTAACGTAACATTCTCATTTTCTACTATATATTTTCCTCTACATCTCATCAGCAATTTCGATTTTGGCACGCTCGAGCTGTGCTTTCACGCTATGGCTGGCGCTGAGCCAAAGACGGACGCACACGGTGCTTGTCATGTACCACATACTGTTTATTTTAGGTTTCAGACATTTAAATGCATATAATTTATAGCAAAACAATAAATGTATAGTTTGTAAAACACACAATGGTGTCTATGGAAGCAGCGATAACAATCCATTCAAATATATTTGCCGATGTGTTTTATTCATATCAGATACACAGTGGGCCCTATTGGCCCAACCCGATTACTGAGAGATGAGTCGATATTTTTATAATCGAGTCTAATAATTTAACATGTAGGCCTACAATTACTGTAGAATATTACCAATTTTATCATGGTTTCGCAGGCTTTTTTTCCAGATCACTTTTTATTTGCCTATATTAATAAAATATGTAAATTAGTGTATTGAAGCAATTCAAAATATGCTAGTGGACTTTCTTTTATAAATTTGAATTCAGGAAAAAGTGACTGGTAAAATTGGGCATCCATCAGCCACTGTGGCTGAAAAAAGTGAGTTTCCCACCCTGAACACGGCGTACATTCACATCACATGTTAACACATGTACAGGTGTACTTACACTCACGGGACACTGCAATTCACAAAAGTTCATTATTTGCATGTGCTTTAAAGCCTGCCTTCTGCTATTTTAATATATTTTGGAGAATGAAACTGAATTTGAATTTGTGTCTTATATTTATATGCAGATTTTGTAATACTCAAAAGTAAAAAGACCCTTAAAGACCATAAAAACGCATCAATGAGTAAATCATTCCTATATACAAAGAGCACTGGGATACAGATTTTATGCGGTGCTTTTTTGCACTCCTTGTTGTATACTCTTCGTTTGTTCACTGTTCTTCAAACCCTACTCACTTCAAACTCTGATTTCTAGGTACCGGGTCCAACTGGGAAGAACGAGGAGAAAGCGCAGGTCCTCACGGAGAAGATTGAAGAGCTTGTTCTTCAGGTACTGGTTCTGAGCCTCATCAGCTGAGGAGTGAACATGAGTGTGTTGAACCGGCTCTGATGTGTGTGTGTGTTCAGATTGAGGAGCTGGGCTCGGAGGGTCGTGTGGAGGAAGCGCAGGGCATGATGAAGCTGGTGGAGCAGCTGAAGGAGGAGCGCGAGGAGCTCAGCGCCAATCCTTCAGTGAGTTACAGCTTTCTCCTCTCGTGTTTTAAGTGTAGAACATGCATCACGAGTGTGTTTTGGGCACTGACCTGTTTTCTCGTTTGTCAGACGATCGAGAGCTTTGCGGCTCAGGAGAAGCAGATGGAGGTGTGTGAAGTTTGTGGCGCTTTCCTCATAGTCGGCGACGCTCAGTCCAGAGTGGACGATCATCTGATGGGCAAGCAGCATATGGGATATGCCAAAATCAAGTCCACGGTGGAGGAACTGAAGGTGTGTTGATGGTCAAACTTGTGAACTAGAGTCCTGTATGGATGTGTTGGCCAATCCTGAACTTCACATTAGTTAGTTTTGCTGAACAAAAATGGTTTCAGTTGTGATTTTGGCTTTTAAACAACTATGAAAACATGATGATTGAGATTAAATTGTTTCTTGCCTTTATAGTGGTGCGCATTCGCGCCTCCTTAACATCCAAAACAGTCAAATCGTGTAACAAGGCGGTCGTAAAGTGTTAAGTTATACAGTACACATTTGGTTTTGCAGACCATTATTTACAAATAAAAAAGTAATGCTTTATTGTAAATTGTTATACTTTCATTTGATTTTGAAAAACTGATTTAACATTTTTAACTTATATAAATACTTCATTAGACAACTTTTTTTTTAATGCTAAATATTTCTATTAAAGTCCGCGTGAACCGGAAGTTGCAAACGACTTTTCTCAAGTGTTGTGACGCATTTCCGAGTGAAAGGGAATATTGAACAGAGGTCAGGGTTTTACTTCAGCGCTCCTCCTCTCCATCTCTCGCCCATAGCAGAGTAACGGTTTGAGGGGAGTGGTTAAGCGATTAACCAACCCAAGTAGTCAAGCCTATGTCATCAGAAAAGAACGCCATTCCAGACCCGGAAGTAACTTTTCAAACTTTGATTAAAGATAACTTCGGCAAACAATTTTTTTCCGTGTATTAACTTGCATGGATTAATTGTTCACCACAAGACTAGTAATATCCGCTAACAAAGGAAATAGGGTCAATTTTGATTTCATGCCGACTTTAAAGGTACACCAGTTTGTATATTTTTCCCTCTAGTGGTTAAACACAAAACTGCATGCATTTTGTGGAAGAACATTGTTTCGGTTGTGCTTAGCCTCTGCGTTTGAATGTGATTTATCCTAACTGCTCATAAAACATTAAGAGAGATAACCAGTTTAGATGGAAAGGATCTCAGACTGACTAGCTGAAGACAGTAGACATTACAGTAGCTTTACACATTAGACGCGGTACTTCCAGCAGAGCGCTGTAATGAAATGACCCTTCACAATAGGTAATGTTTTGCGATGAACTACATATGGCGATTTATCTGTTCAATAAAATACCCTTAAAAATACCATCTACACTTAAATAATTAGCCTATCGCATAAATATGGTGGGTAACGATTAATTTGGAAGTGAGGGTTTACAGATCTCAATGCAAGAGGGATAAAAGCGTCTGCCTAACACAGGCAAAAGCGTCCTTTAGATAAAAGCGTCTGCTAAATGACTAAATGTAAGAGGGAGAAGCCGATAGGTTTGCTTACCGATAGGTCAATTACAAATCCCTCAGTTCTCGCCATCTCTGAAAAGCCAGGCTAATGTTGATTCTGGTTTTATTACGAGCTCGGTCTCTTTTCACCCGCAGGCCCTCATCTGTTCTATGTTTGTTTAAAACGAGAGATTCTCCGGAGGTTGGAGATTTAGCTGCTCCATGTCAACCTTTTGTACTCGTTGTGACAACTAACCTCTGCATCTCGCACACCAGACACGTTTTAAAGTAGCCGGAGCAACTTTTCTCTATTTATGGATATGGCGAGACGCATTGGCAAATTACATATGTGCGCAATTTCACGCGAAAACCATCCTGACCGGTCTAAAATATAGAAGGATTGATGTATTGACTTTTAAAATTCTTCAATTTTGAACAAAAAAAGTTGTATAGTGTACCTTTAAATCATAAAACACAGAATTTGAAGAAAACATTATAAAAAAATCAACAGTGTGGTAATGCATGTTTTTGGATGGACTTATTGCTGCAAATCAAAAGTTGGCCATGCTCACACCATGGTTTTCTGCTTGATCCCACAGGAAAAGCTGCGCCGGCGCTCAGAGGACCCGGAGAAGGAGGACCGAGGGAAGAAGGAGAAGGAGGACCGGGAACGCGAAAGGGAGGAGCGCGAGAAAAAACGCAAAGAGGAGGAAGAGAAGGAGAAGGAACGAGAGAAGGAGAAGGAGAGAGAGCGTGAGAAGGAGAGGGAACGCGAGCGGGAGAGGGAGCGGGACAGGGAACGGGAGCGGGACCGGCGCAGCAGGAGGAGTCACTCCAACAGCAGACACTCCAGCCGAGCGTCCGACCGCCGCAGGAGCCGCTCCAGAGACAGGAGGAGGTCCAGGAGTAAGGAGCGCGACAGGAAGCGCAGCAGGTGCGCAGCTCTCACTGTATACTCCCGCTGAGCTGATCAGCATAGATGCCACATTCATTTCTATTTAGTAAAGGGCTATTTTAGTGTTTGTCCTATTATAGCATTTATTATTATTCAGGTTTGTTTGAATTTTGAAGGTTTAGTTATGTTTTGTGCATTTGCTTGTTTTTAATTGTAAATTTTTCCCAAAAATGTTTTTTTGTTTGTTTTAGTAATTTTTGTGCACTTTGCCATTTTTAAGTTTACTTTTTTCCCTCAAATTTTTTATTTTTTTATTTTTTCATTTTAGTAATTTAAATTTAATTAGTATTTAAATAAGTTATAAAATTAGTACAACTAAGTTAATACTATTTAAATACTTACACACTCGTTAGTATTTATTTTTTAATCTTTTTTTAAATTTCTTTAATTTTCAAGTTTACCTTTTTCCCTCATTTTTATTATTTTATTTTTTCATTTTAGTAATTTAAATTTAATTAGTATTTAAATAAGTTATACAATTAGTACAACTAAGTTAATACTATTTAAATACTTACACACTCGTTAGTATTTATTTTTTTATCTTTTTTTAAATTTCTTTAATTTTAACTTAACGAAAATGATTTGTATAGTCTGTTTTAATAGTAATACTCCTGGTTGAACGTACTTGACTGTATCTCTCGTTCCCCTGTGGTGCCAGTTGAGGTCTCCTTGATTAAAGCTGTGCTGCTGTGTGCAGGAGCCGGGACCGAGAGAGGAGGCGCAGCCGGGAACGCTCGGACAGGAAGCGCCGCTCTCGGAGCAGGGAGAGGAAGAGGTCCCGCAGCCCCGAGCGCAAGAGCCACCGGCACCGCAGCAGAGACAGAGAAAAGGACAGAGGAGACCGAGACAAGGACAAATCCTCTAAGGACAAAGGTCTGGCATTTCACTTTAATTCATTTCTCAAGACTTTTTTTTTTTTTTTTTTTTGCATAGTTTTTGATCAGAACATTGAGTGTTTGTTGGCTTATAAATAAGACTTAAGTGTTTTGTTTTCTTTGTTCTATCGGTTTCTTTGATTATCGGTTTTGTTTATACATTTTTTAATAACTTTTTATTTATTTATAAACACTTTTTGTAACACTTCGTTAACATTAACTAATGTATTAACTACCTATAGCAATACATTTGTTGCAGTATTTATTAATCGTTGTTATTAAAATACTGTTGTTCATGTTAGTTCACAGTGCATTAACAAATACAACTTTTAATTTTTAAAAATGTATTAGTAAATGTTGAAATTAGCATTAATAAATGCTGTAGAAGTATTCTTAGTTCATTAACTAATCAATCCTTATTGTATAGTGTTGCCCGTTTTGTCATTGTATAGTTTTAGTTTTATCCTTTCAACAAGAGGAAATATTTTAGAGGACTTATTTTAACCAGTTATAGTCTCGTTATTTAATGCAAGAAGTGAAATCAAGTAATCACCCTTTAAGGTTTAATATTTACAGTCTTTTCGCTAAACTAAATGGAAATATATAATACATCAGGGTGAGTAAATGATGACTTGACACGCTAAAATAAAAATTAAGTCATTCTTCAATGCAGTAATGACATTATTTATTTATTTTTCGGACCACAAAAGGAGAAAAAAAAGTCCATCTCACGCTTGTGCATATAATATCAGTGAATAGAGGGAAAAAGGTTCAAAGAATGGTCCCATGCGACACATGCCGTATAATCAAGTGTTCTGAGAGGTATGCTTAGTGTTCAGTGAAAAACAAACCGAATGTTAGTGTATCATTTAACAAAGATCCTGACCTTGGTCTTCTGTGCACGGCTACACGTTCATGACTCTATTAGCGTCGCGGTTCACTCCGACTTGCCTAGACAAAGCACACGTTGTGTGAAAAAGAGCTGAGAAAAACCCAAGTTATGGTGTGAAAAAGAAAGGGCGGCATACTGCATTAAAACAACACCGGGGTGAGTAAATGTTGACCTACTCAGCGCTAACCCTTTAATATAAGAGGAAAATGTGCGGACTTTCTTGAACATGACAAATTAAACTTTTCAAAATGCATTGAAACTCTCAAAAGCTATTTCTGTGAATCTGGCCCGGAGAGCGTTTACTGAGTGCGGTTGTGCCTCCTCTCACAGAGCACAAGGACTCCTCGGATGAGAAACGGAGCAGCAGAAAGGGCTCGGTTGAGAAGTCAGTTGAGCTCTCCAAGCCCGAGCCCATGGAGGCCGAGCCTCCCAAAGCGGAAGTGAACGGCACCGCCCAAGAGCTACATTCTGAAGGTGACACACAGTCCAATTAAAACTGATCTGATAGGACCTCAGATCAGCCCCAGGTAAGTGCACCGTCCTCCCCGGCCCCGGTCTCTCCCCCTCTCCCCTTCCCCCCTTTTTCTTTCAGTTCTGTCTGTGATTTTTCTTCCTGTTTTTTAATAGTGCATCGTAAGTATGCACTGAAGATGGGGACTAGGCTGATGAAACGGAAGAAAGTAGAAAGAAACAAACCCAGAGGGAAAGGCCAGTGTAGCCCTGAAAAACATGCTTGGAGGTACCTCGTTTTGTATCGGTCATACATCTGTCTCTTTAGACAAGTTCTCTTCCAAATTTACGTGTTTTGTTAATTTTTTTTCCTATTTTTTTTTTCTTTTTTTAGTTTTTTTCCTAACTCTGCCTTTACTCAATCTGTTTACTCTATGCTCGCAGTAAGATTAAACTAGTGGATAACTTTGTTTACACATCTATTGCACTTATAAAATGATTGTGTGCTCATATGGATGTTCAGTACATGCATAAACACACAGCATTTTACCATCTGATGTCTATAAGGTGTTCATAAGAGGTTCATTGAACTGCAATGAATACTGATATATATATATATTTCTTTTTTTTTTGTTGGAGTTAACATGGATATGTTGCACTTTTAATACCGTCTGTTCTTAAAGTTGAGATCCGATAGCTTTGGGATGATGGAAGTGTAGGGTTAATGAATTATTGCAGCTGACTTCCACACCTCACACAGCGTTGGTGTTGTGAGCGACCCCCATGAAAAGCCCATTTAAAAATCAAGGATACTGTCAATCTATGCAGGTACTCACCCAAGGTACTCCTTTCACTACCCACATCCATTTGAATGCTGTTGCCTGTGAACGTGTCTCAGAGCTTGATGTTTATTATACACCCTATCTCTTTTCTCCCAGTTTTAATTGTCCTCAGTTTTGCTTTCTGTTGGTTTCAAAGTGCCAATGGCTTATTCTACGATGTAAAGTGTCAGGTTTACAGATGAGCCCAATTGATATCCCACAGTAACCTATCAAACCAGATCAAGCTCAAAACAGTTCTTTCTCCTTGTTTGTGTCGCTTATTTTCATTTTGCCTGTTTAGTAAGAAGTAATAGGTTTGAACTAGGGCTGGGCGGTATAGCTAGACAAACCTGTGCTATATCTGTATATCTCACAAGCTATGTTTCCATTCAAAGTTGCAAATATAACTTGAAATGGCGCCTAAAACATTCACGAATAGAGCAGCGCTTCCCTCCCAGTGTTGAAGAGAGCACAATCATCACTTCCTGGGAAATTGGTGTAATAAAAATGGATGCCGCTGCAATCGAGTAAGAAACTGTGGCTTTTTTATCCCTCCATCATAAAAGACAATAAGCGATAAACGCTGTCATGTTCTCTTGTGTTTGGGAACGCAATCGTGCAAGACTCTTCTGGGGGGAATTTAACCAAATCATGGCGTTTCAGAATGACCAAGCCAACATTTGAGATGCTGTGATGCGATTGGTCCGCTGGTTTACTGCAGTTATCCAATCACTGTTGAGGCAAAGTCATGCAAGTGTTTTTTGTTGCGTATCGATGGATTTATTTGGGAAGTGTTTCCGTCGTAGTTTGTCTTATCGGGTAAAACATTTTTAGCAAATACTTTTTTTAAAGTGTATTTTTAGAATTTATGCGCATTTCGATTCTCTACGAATCTTGGCGTTTCGATTCGCCGTGGGGTTTTTCCCCTGTTTTTAGTTGGAAACATTGGAAACATAGCTAATGATATTTAATGTACTCTTATTTATTTACTCTCAAACAGTTTAAAGGAATCATTATTTTTTTTAGTTGGTAGAACCAACATTTCAGCCAATCCATCATCGTAACATTCAAAATTGGTACACTGTTAAAAATTAAAATAGTAAAGTAAAAATTATAAAATCAATACAAATAAAACAAATGTTTTTCATTTATATAACAATACACAGTAATAAACAGTAATATTTACCTACTTATGTTGAATCATAGTTTTGAATTTTAATTATAATTGTCAATTTTTGAACTGGAGGTGGCGCTATATAGTTGGTCCTAGAGACCCCAAAGTTGGTCAGCTTACTATTCATTGCCATCACCATAAGTGTGCCAATTTTCATAATTTTCAGAATAAATCAAACATGTCAAATCTTTTTGCTACTGGTATTTAAGGGAAGATGCGAAAAAAGCATTAAAATTGTTGCGATATTCACAGTGGTGATTAATTTTACACCGGCTATATCTCTCAGCCCTAGTGTGAATTAGCTTGTGTTAATGCAGGTGTGTCTATTTTTGAAGTAAACTTTTTTGTTTGTTTTACTTTCTCTCTCTCGTGTTTTGTTTAAATTCCCTACCTGTGTTGTCCTTAAGATAGAAGTGCATGCTTTCCGAACAAGACCAGCCACCTAATGTCAAAGTCTGGCCGTATAGACGAGGGGATATCAATTCTTTCAATACTTCATGGTTTTATTTGTGTGCTTACCTTCAATCGTTTTACTTACAGCTGAGCAGTTGCTCTCACTGCTGCTATGTGTACAATATGAAGACTTAAATAATTGATAAGAGGATAGAATAAAGTGAATGTTAATAAAAGTGATCAAATTGATTGATTTCTGATTGGACAAAGGACATAATTTGTCAAAAAAAAAAGTAAAAAAAAGTGGTTTGATCATTTTTAAAAAGTTGTGTTAATGAAAGAATGAAGCTTTTTTTATTTGTTTCCAGAACTTGTGACTTGATGTACTTTTAATGCTGTAAATGTTAGTGGTTTCACGCACTAATCGAGCTCTCTCTGACCCATTTGTGTACATCAGGAGGAGTGTGAACAGCTGCAAGAGGAAGACCTGAAGACCTCCATCCTACAACTCAGCTCCGCTGCTTTAAAACAAGGTGAACCACAGATGTAGTGGCCTATATGATAAAGCTGTAAATGTAGAAAATGGTTTCGGCGTTTCCACAGGACCTTCCGTGTTCTTTTTATTATGTTTGTTTGGTTTTCCTTTGGTCTTACTGCTATACGCTGGCTTAGATGCACATGCAAGTCCACCATTATTTCTGTTAGTATGCATTCAGAATGAATAAAATACTTTGTGGCATGTTTGCTCTGTACAGTCCGCTCTCAATTTACACGTTGGAAATATTGAAGATCGGCTTAGTTCAGTATTTTGACTGGAAGCCTTAAAGGTCTCTACACTGCTTTATCTCTTTATTTTCCCTCTCTGTATGCTCAATCCCAAAATCTTTATACGATTTTAGTTTAGTGAAGTGTTTTCATTTTTGGTCCCGTTTTAAAAACCTGTATTTGTCATGAATAAAAACGAAGAAAAAACAAATGCTGCCGTCTTTTTTTCTTTTTTTTTTTAAATGCCGTGGGAGTTACGCGTCTGATGTAGGAAGTCCGGGACTGCATTTAGACCGCACATCTGCAACAGCACAGATGTTCTTCAGTACTCTGAATTAGGGGTGCACAATATATCGGATCAATATAGTTATATCACGTTGCCCGATATATAAATACACGTCGCTTGTTAGCGTTGCATTTCCCCCCTGACTCATTTCCTGGTTCTCCTTCTCCATAAACAACATGCGATCAAGGAGAGGGGTAACTTTTCATGCTACAGATTTCCCACAGTGGTCAGAAAGAAGACACTTTGTTTCTCTCAATATGACTCTAGTCGCGATCGCTCCAAAGCTAATCGCCGTCACTCTCTCACTTCTCCCTCGCTCTACCACACGTCCCCCACACACACACACTTGCCTGCTCGACGCACACACCCGCGCACAAGTATAAACATCAGGTCACCTGTCCGCTTCATGTGTTTTCTCAGATCGGATAGCTCTCTGATTTGTCAAAACGATTCCATGTACACCTGATCACATAAATGTGTTTTTGCAAAACTGATATAAATCCGATCTTCAATTCCCGCGCTATATGCAGATTTAATGTCCACGTCACCGAAAGCAACAGTTATGAGCTGCATTTTATTGATCGTCAGCTAAAATTTCGAAATCAAAGACCGCAAATAGAGTGGCAACAGCCCTGGTAAGATAATTTCATTTCTTTACTTTTAATGAAGATGATTGTGTGTGTTAAGCGTCTGTGACTTACTTTCACTTTGATTTGCGATAGTTTGCTTGATGAATCGATGCTCCGCTTTGGTGATGCGTGCTGCAGTAGCGTCGTCACATCTGGCTATAACACGACATATAGCCTATAACACGCTCACATTACATTTTTAGCATTTTTGTTTGGAGTAAAATTTACATGTGGTTTCAACAACCGGATGATGCACTTGTCCAGTTTCGTCTGGAATGCGGCCCAGACCTCTAAAGTGGTGTGAGCGATCGGAATTGAAATATCGAAGTTAATATTGATATCGCAATATCACATTTTGTCAATATCGTGCACCCCTACTCTGAATGTAATTTTAAGCTTACCTGGACAGGCATGACAGTTCACTCTGGCCGCCTGAAGGGGAACGGCCAAATTCATCAAAACTGGAGATGTAGTTGAGTGTTGAGTGACATTGAAATAGGCCGTTCTCGTGATTCTGTCAAAATTCACACCGCAAAGGAAGAAACCAGAACCGCTCTGTGATTTTAGTATTTGCTGAACAAGCATCTGAATACATGGCCTACTATGACTTCCCTTATCCATTACTTTTTTGTTTTTACTATTTGTCTTTGAACTGTATGTACCTTTTGTCTCCAGTGGAGAGTTTGCAGGTCTGGTGTCAATAACAAATAATTATAAAATCTGATGGCAGTGGTTTAATATAACACTTTTTATTTTTATGGTAAACAGTCACCAGGTGGCTCATAACAGAAAGGGAGTACTTTTTTTATTTGGTTTCTGACTGAGTCAAAGATGCACTATATGGACAAAGGTATTGAGACACACCTAATAATTATTGAATAGAGATGTGTCAATCAGACTCATTGCCACGGGAGTGTGAAATCAAACTCCTAGCCATGCGTTCTGCAATTACTCTGATGGGTGAGTCTGGGTTTGGCGGATGCCTGGAGAATGTCACCTGACTGACTGCATTGTGCCAAGTGTAAAGTTTGGTGGAGGGGGGATAATGGTACGGGGCTGTTTCTCAGGGGCGGAGCTAGGGCGCTCACTACTTTTTGGACAATGCGGTTTCCAACTTTGTGGGAACAGTTTTGGGGAAGGCCCAATTCCAGCAGGACTGCACCAGTGGACAAAGCAGGGTCTGTAAAGACAAGTTTGGATGAGTTCGGTGTGGAAGAGCTTGACTGGCACAGCGCCCTGACCTCAACCCCATCCAACACCTTTGGGAGGACCTGGAGCAGAGATCGTGAGCGAGTCCTGAATCGTGAGCGAGTCCTGGCAAACGCTCTACTTGGTGAATGGGCAAAAATTGCCACAAAAATGCTCCTAAATCTCATGGAAAGCCTTCCCAGAAAAGTGTAAGCTGCATATTAGCTGCAACTCCATATTAATCTCTGTGTATTTAGATTGTGTTGTCATTATAGTCCCTGTTGGTGATGGTCAGGTGTCCCAATATAGTGTACATGTAGCTATCACACACAGCTCTCTTTTTATACATGAATAATATCCAAAGCTTTAAGCGTTATAAGCCGGGCACATTACAAGGCGTTCTGGGGATAGTTTAAAAAGAACATGCGTAAGAAGCTTAATGTGTCATTTATAATAATTTAATTATGTGCAATCTTGAATGAACAGCAGTTCAATGACGTCCTAATTTTTGACGTTGTAGCCTACGCCTTTGTCACGCATAACTCTGTAAAAGGGCGGACCAATCACAGCCGTTTATAACATAAATTACTTTAATTTGGTATTGAATTAATCGCCCTAAATGAATAAATGATGTCAGTGCACAAATACCTTCAATAAAAAAAACACATGGGTGTTTGAATGCTGTCCGGTGGAGAATTGATTGGTTTCCTGGGATTCGCCGGAGGAAACGGACCGTCTCATGGGAGTCGCAGCCTCTGCCGCTAGAGGGAGGACGCCTCAAATCTCTGGTATGTGGGATTAAAACGGGGCGTGTGGAAGTTATACACACAAACACTTGAGGAATGAGCTAATATTATGAGAAAGCAGAGAGATGGCTTACATATTTGACGTTGTTGAGTCCTTTCACACCCGGGCAAGGGAAATCCTCTCCCACCCTTTCCCTTTTCCTCTTGGGAAAGTTGTACACCTCACATCAGATCTTCCGCTTGTCCCCTCATTTTCACATAGGCTACGGTGAGGGTACTAAAGGCATAAAGCATATCTGTATGTATAACTGAGTATGTCAATCATTTGAGTGATGATAGTTTTCTCTAGACTTTTCTACAGACTCCCATCACTTCCTTGTGGACCCCGTTTTGAAAACCTCTAAGGCTGCTGTGGCGAAGTTGCGCTCATAATTCAATTGTATTCTTGGGGAAAATAAATTGGGCCAAGCTTTTAATTAACTGTCTTAACCACAAATTATTGACCATGAAATTAGCTAAATGTAAGCAAACGCACAACTTAACTTCTACTGTCTCAGAGAAACATCATTAAAAGACAGAATTAATTTTTTATCCGAATATGGGAAGTGGTTTGTGTGTGTGTGTGTGTGTGGAGGGATGAATCACAACGAAACACGAGTTGAATATGGTGAATCCCCAGACCAGTGACTTTTGAAAATCTGCTGAGAAATATAATAAAAGAGTCTCATAGTGAAACAGGAGGAAGAGGATCAGAGTCAGCTGCTGGTATTGGTGAGATGATTCACTGTGAAAGGTCATTTAAGGCTTTGGAGGACATGGAAATATTGCAGAATTATGAAAATGTATCTAAGAGGAATGGTCAGAAATGCTCCTGCCCAAATTGCAAAGACAACCCAGAAGTGGCGTGAGCACAAGTCCACCAGACTCATGTTTTTGCCTAGAGTCCAGTGATTTGTACCCTAAAGTGAATATTTGGTCTCACATTAAACTGAATTTTCAACTTCTCAACTGTTTAAAAAACACTGAAAACAACATTGCCTCTAATTCCTGTAAAAAAAAGCTGTCTGCAGATTTACACACATGGCATACACATTTAAAGAAAACAAAGGAGAATTATATTTCGATTTCCTGACCAGTGATTTGAGATTAAAGTGGTTAAGATCATTAAAAGACCAGTATATGAGTCACCAATAGAAGATTCGTTAATTGTCAAATCTGTTACTGTGATATTGCAGTGAATCTCTCAATCACTTTTTAAAAAACTAAGAATTAAATTATGCCATGTGATGGTTTGAGGTTATAGCATTTTGAGCTAAAGCACGAAATGGTGGGAAATGTCAACTCTGTTATTTGTTAACTATATGTGACCCAATTTGTCTATAACAGAGTTGACAGGCTTTTTCTGTTAGTAGGCTACATTGATGTTCAGTATTAATATTTAAAATCTTACAAGATCAGAAAATATTGAAAATGCTGAATTTAAAGTGCATTCTATGAAAATAAAAAAGTTAAACGGAAAAAAAAAATCCTTTTTTTTGTTTTCTTTCTCTACTTGAAATGTACCCGCAATTCTGGAATGACCCATATTTATATCCAATTTGTTGGGGCTTGGCCTTTTTTCCAACTACACCCTCTTGAACACAGGAGTGTGTGTGTGTTATGTTCAAGCTGATGATTCCTCCTCGTGCGTCCAGTCACATAACCTAATTAATATTCATGAGCTAAACCTATATACACCACTGTAGGATTCGACTTCCGGTTAGAGTTCCCAAACGCCCTCATGACGTCAGTATAGTATAGTAGCGCTTAACTTTTCAAACGGGACCCAAACACACACACACACACACACACACACACACGCACACACACACGGGACACAGGACACACTCAACACGGGCATTGGAGCGGACAGACGCGCTGTGGTTTACTGTATCGGATTATCTTTAAAAGGACGTGTCTAAGTAACTAAAGAGGACTTCTTCAAACCGGACTGGATAATATACAGCAACATTTAATGCCGCAAGTGGATTATGTTTTTTTCTTCTTCCTAAACGTCGCAATGGAATATGTTTATAGAAGCGATCCTGAGGCAGGACGTGTGG
Source organism: Phoxinus phoxinus (assembly GCF_949152265.1). Classification (NCBI taxonomy): domain Eukaryota; kingdom Metazoa; phylum Chordata; class Actinopteri; order Cypriniformes; family Leuciscidae; genus Phoxinus; species Phoxinus phoxinus. The sequence goes on from NC_136876.1 coordinate 47,057,167, forward strand.
TGATGTCCAGCGCGTAACGTTTATACTCCAGTCGCGCTACTTCTCGGCGCAACATGTGTTTCCCTGACGCGAGTTACTCTGACAGCACGCGCAGCAGTCACACTGCGATGATATAGCTTTGAAAAGTTATCTTGCCATTTGTATTAGTACATGATATTTGTGCGCATGTTAAAATGATCTCGGAGGAGAGAAGCAATCACATCTCGAAACAAGCTCTCGGCTTCCCTGTCGGGTTATTGATCCGCTCGCCCAAGAGACGCCTGGCGATGCTGACCAGAAAGCCGAGCAACGGATCGCTACAGTGAGTTATTAATATACGCTCGTGCGTTGATTGCACTTATAACACACAGAAAGAAAGAAGTGAAGTAAAGTATTTATGGGGATTAAATCACACTTAAACATGTAGCTACTATGTGACAATGGCATTAGATAAGAAAATAACAAATCAAGTGCCATTTTTTTATTATTATTTAAAAAAATGTTATTTTCATTATTTATTTCATAAAAAGACATTTGTTAGAATTCCATTATGAAACACACTCTTGTCTTTGGTCCTTGACCTGGAAAACGCTGCTGTAAAGTTATAGAAATTACTACATTTGAGACCTGCCACTAAATTTGCTGCCTTCTGAAATAACAGAACAAAACAGTGTGTGTGTGTGTGTGTGTGTGTGTGTGTGTAACTCCAACACCATTACAAATATAGCCATCTTTTTGGTATAAGAAACATACACGTATACTACCAGTCATAGTAATATTAAAATATGATGAAAAACATAATCAATCTGATTGGAAGACATCAGAATGTCACATTTGCTTGTTACATAAACAAAACCTACAGAATGTCACATAAAATAATGGCTTAAAATAATTTCATTTTTAAAGTTAAACAATTAGTTAGTATGCACTAATGATAAACAATAGTTCTACTGCATAATTAATGTTAATTAACTTAATGTTAATTTACTGTGAACTAACATGAACAAACAATGTACAACTGTATTTTTATTAATTAACATCAACAAAGATGCTATAAATATTTATTGCTCATAAAACTAATTAATTAGGCTAACTAATGTTAACAAAAGAGACCTTATTGTAAAGTGTTACCTATTACTTTAATACTTATTCATATTTAATATTTATTCATATTTTTCTTAATTGTGTATTTATTTACTGTAATATTAATATCTATGTATAGTTTTTTGCCTTTATAAAGTGTTGATTGCTTTGTCTGTCAGGAATAATACAAGTTTAAAGCAAAAGTCTAAATGGAATTTCGAAAGATTCTATTCTAATAGAATTATTAAACACTCACAGCTCTTTTTCTCAAGCAGTGAAACCGTCTTCTGACCAGGGGTTTGTATTTGATCTGCCGCCTGTTAAACTCAATCTGCCATTGTTGCATTTAAAGTGGACTGTGTGCAGATGTGCACAGTGATGTTAACGGTGTGTGTGTGTGTGTGTGTGGCAGGTCCAGCGCGTCTGACAGCGCGGCTCAGTCTGTGGAGAGCACCGGAGTCAGGCAGCCGGCCAAGAGCAAGATACGCAGACACAACAACAAACTGACCACCGTCTTTAACCGGAGTCCCGTTCTGCCAAACGGCCGGACCCTGGAGCCGCACGCAGCGGACGACCCTGCAGAGCTGTCCAGCCAGAGGACCGTCCCAGGGATACTCAAGATATTTGGCAGTGACATCTGTCAGGGGACCAACTATAAGAGCGTTCTGGCCACCGGTCACTCCAGTGCCAAAGAGCTGGTCAGAGAGGCTCTGGAGAGGTGTGTGTATGTGTGTGTGTGTGTGTGTGTGTGTGTGTGGCATCACTACACTCTTAAAAATAAAGGGGGTTTCATAGAGAAGTGATATTTTGGGTTCCCCAAAGAATCTTTCAGTGAACAGTTCTTTTTAATATTCTAAAGAACCTTTTTCTGCCATAGAGAACTATTTGCGGAATGGAAGAGTTCCATGATGTTAAAGATTCTCCATGGAACCATAAAAGACCATAAAGAACCTTTATTTTAAAGAGTGTATGCGTCGATGTAGTGATGCGCTTAAAGGGGTGGTTGAATATGATTTCACTTTTCTAACTTTAGTTAGTGTGTAATGTTGCTGTTTGATCATAAACAACATCTGCAAAGTTACTATGCTCAAAGTTCAAAGCAAAGGGAGATATTTACTTTTAAAGAAATTCCTTTTTAAGGACTACAACAAACCTACACCACATTCCTCCCGGGTTAGTGACATCACCAACCCTAAAATTTACATAAACCCCGCCCCTGGAACACGATTTCCAGATTATCAAGACATAATATGCTAATCAATGACTAGAAGATAACTCCACATAAACTACATAAATTCACCAAATAACCATTCAGAAATGTTGTCTGCATGTTGTCACTTCTTCTTGAGTCTCTCCATCTTTCTGACTATGCTTTGAACATAAAAGGCTAAAAGTTTTTTTCAATGCATGTGTGTGTGAGGTAAAAGGACACAAGGTCTTGAAGCTCCGCCCCTGTACCACGAGCAGCAGCTCATTTGCATTTAAAGGGACAGACGCAAAACGGTGCGTTTTCATTTAGCTAAAGAAATCGAAATCGAAAGGTATCCCTAAATGTATCCCTACATTAATCCGGTTACATTTGAAAATGGCGTTAATTTCAAAACTATCTTCGTCCAGACTAGCGTTTCCTAGCGTTTTCCAAAAGTTTCTCATCCCCACTTAAATGTCATCCACACTTAAACACTAAATTCACCTTAACGCATACGTAAACCCTCATAAAAGCTCACTGAGATGATACAGACAAGACATAATCAAGTTATCACGCAATTCCTCTGGCAGGATCATTTTATTTATATAGCACAATATCTCTCAGCATTCACCGATGCGTCCAGGTCACTCCTTTAGTCTAAAACGAGACTGCTCTCGTGTTTCGCCGCAGGAAATCAAGTGTGAGAAAATGTTCGGTCATCTTTGCAGGACTGTGATATGAAGAGTGTACAAAGAAACATATTTAGCAAAAGTGTGAAAGTGAATAGCACAGGCACACTAGCAGTATAAACAGATATCTATCGGTTTAATGTGCGTCACATGACTACACATCGTTTTCAAATGCCTCCGTTTCAACGGTTCACACTACAGCGCGGAAACGCCGTTTTCAGATTCATCCACTTGGGAAAGCATTTTTAAAAAGCTGTTTTTGCAGGACAAAAACACGTCTCAGTGTGGACGGAAGGCCAAAACGGAGAGAAAAAGGTGCGTTTTCAAACAAAAATGTGTTAGTGTGGACAAGGCCAAAGTTTCTGTAATTAAATCTGGGGATAGTTTGACTCTACGACTTTTTTGACCTTGAGCTTTTAAAGCGGCAGATGTGCATACATTAAACAGAACATTATCGTTCATTGGTGCGGATGCTAATATAGTTATCCTTATAGTTATCGTTCTTATTGTGAATGACCCTTATCTCTTTCGGTCAATGATTTTGACCCTTCAAAACTATTTAGGGTGAAACCGAAGAAGAAAAACTGAATATTTTCGGTTGCTGAAATTTCGGTTCAAACCTAAGGCCAGAAATGCTTGCAACCTCAAGTCACTGGTCGCTTCCACTGTCCCATGACTGGTTGTTAGTCCGGCCAGTGAGTTCACCCGAGCTGTTCTCCGGTCTCACAGGTACTGCTTGGAAAAGGAAGACTCCAGTGCATATGTGCTCTGCGATGTGATTGGCCGAACTGGGTTGGACCACGAATGGAAGACGGAGTGCTTTCGGGTTGTCGGCGACCATGAGAAGCCCCTCATGCTGCAGTCACTCTGGAAACCCAAAGAGGGATTCTCCCGGCGGTTCGAGATCCAGAGAAGAGCAAGCGTGGAGGCGCAAAGTGCCAAGGATACAGACACCATCACTGCAGGTACTGCGGCAATATCACGAGTTTGAGTGGTACTTTACCTTTACATTTAGTCATTTAGCAGACGCTTTTATCCAAAGCGACTTACAACTGAGGACTACAGCGAGCGAGTCATCGTGAAGAGGCAAAAATAACAAAAGTGCTCAAAATACAAAGTTCAGGGATTTGGGGGGGGGGGGGGGGGGGTAACGTTGTAATTCTGTGAATAGTGAGTCCTCATCACGGCTATAATGATAACAAACACAGAGAAACAATATCGTTGGAATCACTTTCAGACTGATTTTTTTTTCCAGCTGATGAACGATAAAGACATTGTCAGCCAATCAGAATCAACCTGACTTTAACAAGCTTGAGCTTTTAGAGACGACATAACAGCACCACACTTACAATAAAGGAAAATGGTATTGGTGTATAGTTATCGTGCATTGGTGTGAACGTGCCTTTAGAGATGTTTTGACTAGCTGACCTTTGATCTATGTTCCAGTTGACACAATTTGGGAATGTTTTAACAGTCTGAGGTCCCTCGTAGCTTATCCCAACAAAAAGCTCGTCAGCAAGAAGCTTAGTGAAATTGCTCTCTCAGAAGTGTGTTTTATTGGGATAGTCTTATCAGCACTCACACTGCGCTTTCCCACCGCGCTCCGGCCGCCAACATCGAAATGGTCGCTTGTTTTTCTTTTCTGAGCGTGTTTCCTGCGCTCTTGAGGGTGTTTTTTGGCGCGGGGCTGTGCTGTTCCTCTTGAGAATCGGGGGGGGGGGGGGGGGGGAAGCTGTGTGTTCTGGCAGAACAATGTAGACGAACGCCCATTTCCACAGCTGATAACGCCCAGACTGCCGATGGGTGTGAAAGCCTGACCTCTGAGAACCTTTCACAGCACTTCAATGCTGTTCATGTTGCGTCACTACCATCCGACCAAAGAGTCATCTTATAGCCGAGCATCTGCAAGAAATGTGGCGGATTTACAGCGATGTTTAGAAGAATGTGTGCAAGCATTATCTCTCAAAAGCATTTAAGGCGAAACACTACAGGTGAATAGGGTAAAATTTAAGTAAGTAAGTAATAGATATCACCATGAAACTTCCTCAGTTGATTACTTACACAAGTTCATAAAAAAAATGTATTACAATTTTTTGAAATTTGTATGTTTAATTATGCAAATTATGCATTATCTCATTAAATATGCGCAATTTTGCATATATTTTCGGTAGATAGATCTGAACATATGATAAAGCCAGGTGCAAAATTATTTTTTCATTTTGATTACACACAAGATTAAACAAGATGTTCAGAGGGATTTCAGGATATATGCTTTCATTACCTAGGAAATCAAAATATACTGTCCATAGCCTAAAAAAAAAAGATTTTCGCCATATTTTTTTAATTAAAATGTCACATAAATCAGGCCAGGAATGATTTATTAACAAATCCCTCTGAACATATCTTCTGAATACTGCTAAGTGTATAACTGGAGAGTTTGGTGTACATCGGTGCTACATAGGCTGAGATGTTTATACTGGAGAATGACAAAAAACTAATTTGGAGAAAAAGGCATTTAAAGATTTGTAATGTAAAAAAATCATACTTTTTTTTTAGTGGAAACAACTATTTACAGACACAATATCTTATCAAATCATTAGCAACAACAATACAAACCACCTAAATCACTTCAAAACTTATAAACACAGCATTTATGGCCTTCAACTGAGCAGAAAAACAGTCAAAAACACACATATAAATGTCAGAGCGCGTCATGTGATGCATCTGAACCAATCACGTTGTCAGAAATTGACATCAGCCAATGAGATTTCGCTTTTAGAGTTAAATGCCCATTGTACTTTCACGATTGGTTGCTGATAAAAAGGAAATTACCATATTTGGACTCGACAGCATTGTAAAGGAGAGAGAGCGCTTTCTAACGGTGTGTGAGATTAAAGGAAGCAGACAGAGATCGCGGAGCAGCGGGATGCTTTAGAACGCCAACTTTTGTTGCATTTCGGAGAAATCTACAGACGCAAATAGACAAAGTGTAGTAAAATAAAGACCTAAATGTGTATTTTGGACTTTTTTTCACCACAAGTCTGAAAGAAGACATGTTATTGAAGACAAATATCCCAAAATCTCAAAATTGACCAGTGAAAAAAAAAGAAAAAGTTTTTGCCTGCCATGTCTCGCCTTAATAGTATTTCCCTCATTATGACATTGCTCATGCAGTAATAAGTCTGACTAAGCCATAATCAGTACTTTTATCCTCTTCAGCAAATACGCTCCATCTTTTGCCATTATGGCACAGTGAGAATGTACGCATTTTTTCTGTGCAAATCATATGTTTTATTTGATCCCCTAGGCCTAAATGCGCAGGCCCGAAAGCTGCAGCACGCCCGTTCGCGGGTCACCTCCCTGTTCGTGGATGGGACGAATGAAGGGGTGGATGCTCGCAGTATCTGGAGGAGCTTGAGTGAAATGGATGTCTCCACTGTGGGAAAAGAAGCCAGTGAGACCCACAATGCACCTCAGCAGGAGGATCCAGAGGCAGAGGCTGATAAAGAGGCTCACCGCCTCAGCGCGGAGAAAGAGGAGACGGAAAGCAGCGATGACAACAACACGCAGTACTCCATCCACCTGCCCTTCGACTTCCCGTATTTCCTTCTGCTGCAAGGATACAGCCACAGACAGGTAGGACAGTGGCTCTTTGGACCCTCGGTGATGTTGTTATTTGGATTAGGGTGCTAGTTGTGCTTCTGAAACTGTAGGTCATGCCGGGTTCAGACTACACAATATCTATGTCTGTTAACTGTGTCGGATTTTGCGATTTTGTGTCTTCGACCAATCATCTATTGCCGTCTTTAATAATGTTATCGAGAAAGCGGGACTAGCGACTGACTTCTGGAAACAAGAGCGTAAAACAAACAATGGTTGTACTAGCCTAATGCTAATTCCCGTACTCTCCAGGTTGCTGAAGCTCCTCCACTATTGTTTGCCAGCATTTATCTTTTTTTTCACTCTGTTGTGGTCTTTCCTCAAGGAAACATCATAAATTTAGGAGTATTGTTGCCACAGCTCCACAAACCTTTTCCTCCGTTGCATAATTCCACCTTGCTGTACCAGTGCCATGTCTCTCTTTCGTTTCCTCATGTTTGAAAGCTGTGTATGGAGGAGCTTCTGAGCTCCTATTGGTCAATGTCATAGATGTGACGAAACCTGTCGTGGAGGGCTGGACAAAATGTCGTGTTGTCGTGAATCGTTGCAGACGCTGCGTCGTTGTTGTCCGCTATGACACACTATACGAGATAAAATGATCAAATTCTTACTTCCTCACGGGCATTGTTATTTACGAATCACCATGACACCCTACATCAAACATTGTGCCAAAATATCATGTAGTCTGAACCCGGCATAGGACAAGCACAGCTTTTTCTGTTACTAATACTCTTATTTAGTGTTAGGATTTTTATCTGTAACCTTAAACCTAAAGAATCGAACTTTTCGCAGATCTTCCCTCACAATCGACCGTTCGCAAAGACCCGCCCCCCTTAGTTAGTCTCACCTTTCAAATTTGGTCATTTAAAAAAAGAAATTTAAACAATAAATACCGTTTTGTGGCTCTTTAATGTGTCTGACAGATCGCTGTAGAGCCTCAGTTAAAGCTGCTCGTGAACCGATCATCTCTTCCTTCTAGTTCATTTATAGCATCAAATAAACATGAATGAACATCAGAAGGAATGTTGTTTTAACCGCGGAAAGACGTCAGTACACTCCGCTTCTCAAGTTCATGTTAATCTACTAACTCTCCTGACTGCTTTGTCGGACAAAATGGCAGATGGCGAAGTATGATTGGTCAGATCACCTGTCAATCAAGCTCCCTGCAAAGGGTCAATTGGCTTTATGGACATTGTTCATACATTGATCCACGTGGGAAGTCACTTGAAATCTTTGCAGAAGCAGTCTGAGATGCTTCATATGTTTCATATAATGGTCAAAAATCACAATATTTGTCACAACAATCATTCTAATGTTCTTTGTGTATTCTGCTAATACATCCCCAACTAAGTTTTGCTGTTTTATTGTAAATGAATCAAAGGCAGCACAGTATCCCTGACAGCAGTTTTAGATCTCAAACCCTTACATAAGACATTGGCACATTCATCCCGTGTTGTTGACAGTGGTGTAAAGTCTTGACTTAAGCACAGTTAAATCTGGAGCCACTCAGTGTAGAGAGAGTGTGTGGTGTGTGGTAGTTTTCTATAGGATTAACCCAAGTCAGAGCAACAGGATTTGGACAGGCAGGTGGACATATGGACGACAGGTGATCCATGTGTCTCAAGGCATCCTGGGACTGGCCATCAGCGAGTGAGGAGCTATGCTCAACACAAAGCGCGTGAGACACACATTAAGAACACACAAAAGCCCTTAATAAACCCAGAGATCCAACAGATTAAAGGCAACGGTGACGGAAAAGTAGAGTTCGGCCTGTTTCGCACATCCCATGTCCACATTTTGAGTTATTTTTGTGAAATTGTTTTTGCAGGAAAAGTGTGTTTGTGCCATTTAATTCCATCACAGAACCAAGACACCACGACAAATCAATATGTTCAATTAAATTACAAACAAAATCAGTAGTTCATATATCTAAAAAATGGTCAAACATTTTCTAGTGTTTGTAGAACATGTAAAACATCTTTGTGGGAAACTGTGTGGAAAAGCCACACATGTTTCCAGAGACAGGAAATGTGCTACCCGGCTATTTTTCACAGTCAGTGTTGCTGAGTACGCATTGTCAAGGGTGTGTGAGTTTTTGCATGTACACACTAAACTGGAAAACTGCGACCTTAGAACATAACCACATGTTTTAACCTTTTCAATGTGAAATATTCACAGTTGAAACAGAATCTACAGTTGATTGGATTGTGAAAAGTGGGCATTACATACCAGAACGGTGACATATATCATCCAGAAAAAAATGAGCAGAGGCAAAAAAAAGTTATTATAATTTGTGACCTTGGACCACAAAACCAGTCTTATGTGTCAATTTTCTTAAATTGAGATTTATACATCATCTGAAAGCTGAATAAATACGCTTTCCATTGATGTATGGTTTGTTAGGATAGTACAATATTTGGCCGAGATATGACTATTTGAAAATCGGGAATCTGAGGGTGCAAAAAAATATAAATATTGAGAAAATTGCCTTTAAAGTTGTGCATGTATGTTGGCGATTGTGCTGCATTCACTCACAATTATTTTTATATTTTTTATATTTAAGGTAGGAAATTTACAAAATATCTTCATGGATCATAATCCTTACTTAATATCCTAATGATTTTTGGCGTTAAAGTAAAATCGATAATTTTGACGCATACAGTGTTTTGTTGGCTATTGCCACAAATATACCCGTGCGACTTTTTGTGGTCCAGTGTCACATTTGATAAAAGATTATGAAGTCAAACATTTAATTTGCTTGCTCAAAACATGCATGGGAGAGAGCAATAAACAAGTTTGCGGTTATAGCAGTAATTATATGAGTATTGTCCCGTTAAAATGCTGAACTATAATCAGGAGTAAAAATTCCAGCGCCATGAGGATACGTGCAGGACTGCAGTTTACTGTAGGTAATAATCAGCATTGTTTACTTAGCCTGCGGTCAGTCACAGCAGAAACACAACTCACTCTGCCACGCAGTACAGTTTCTCTTTATTGTTTTTGTTCTTTGTCCCTTGAGTCTCTACCTTTTTAGCTGGAAATGTTCGTGTTTCTCTTGCACAATGCCTTTTCTCCCATTATAGAGTGCAACAGTCGTGTTCCGGAGAGTAAATACTCCATTCATTTTCTCCATAGGGAAATAGATTTGTAATGCTAACTTATAAACCTAAACGTTAAAGATAGCCCTACTGTGAGATATGAGGTTGTTAATCTATGGTATTTGCTTCAGTTGAAGCTGCCAGCCCGTATAAGTTCAACTTATTTTTAAAATGATCATGTTCAGCAGCAGAATTAGTGGGAAAAAACTACATTACCCATAATGCTGTGTAGAAAGTTCCACCAATCAGAAGGTAGACAAAAACAAAACGCACAAAAATAGCACTTTAGCTCCGCCTACTCCCATGAAGCACTGCGAGTGACTTTGGGGGGATTGTAGTTCTTTCCCTCACTAAGTACACAGTCTTGTACTTCTGAATTTGTCTCATTTTCAATTACGTTTTGATTGGAATCAAAGTTTGTAATGTTGTGATTCACCTCTGAGCTGGTTGGCTTGTTTAAAGGCACACCGCGGAACTTTTGGCCACTAGGGGCGCTAGACCTGTAACTTTAACGTCGAGCGCCCCTAGAGGCCACAAGCGCCGCAGCACTGTTGCAAAAGTCAAGAAGACATCCACGATCCCTCTCGCGTTTGTTTTCTTCTTTTTTGCCTCCTCAGAAGCAGTTTTAAACTGTTTTCTTTGCCTCAGCCATGGCCAGGAGTCGAGCAGGCGGAAAAATAGTAGCAAAAGTGTTAGCTCCTTGAGCATATCAGAGCTTGTGGTCACGTGACGGTCGTAAAGTGATTAGTTCTCCTGGCATTCTCCAGGTCACATGACCTGGCCAAAGACGGTGCGTCTTCTCCAAACTTACATATTGGCCTGAGGAATCATTTAAAATAACTCATATGCTTCAACTCTTTAGGTCACAGAGTCCGCGGTGTGCCTTTAATGCTTTATGGCGCTTTAGCAAAGACCTTTTTTTAAAAATCCCAATGGAGAAATGAATGGAAAAAAATATTTCAGGAACTAATGGCGCTAAAAAAAGTGCATTAATGCACTCAATAATCCACAGAGCACTGCACAACAGAATCTCGCAACTTGAAGAGATTGAATTAAAATAAAATATACATAATACATTCAGTCACATATGGGGTTATTTTTTCCCCCACACCATTATATTACTGTTTGTATATGAATTCAAGGAAATGTTGATCATGTGATTTTGATATCAATGATTTTATATGTTCCAACAGCTTAATGAATTATGATGATTAAGTAATACCAAAGGATAATTCATTGAGTATAAAAAACTCTTGACATTTACACTGAACCTGGCCTTAAAAGTGGGCTTTAATTTTGGTCTACTTCAGCCGTGATGGGGTCCTCAGTCCATTTCCACAAGAAGCGAGTGATGAGCAGAGCGTTGTGACTGACAGATGTTATAATTCGGCGCTCACAGATTCAGTGGCGCTTCTCATCACATGTTGCTAATGTCAAGCAAAAGGGTTTTTATAAAGGGGTGAATGAGAGTGAGTTTATGGCCTAAAGCAGGTGCTTGGGAGATTATCTCTGGTTAAGGGACTTAGAACAGCTCTGTGTCAATCACTCCTCATTGTGCTGAGAGGCGCTTCTTTCAGATCAGAAGAATCATGCGGTTTAGCAGCACAAAGTGGATCAATCTATTAACCGTGTGGTCTGTTTTGACACCACATTGAGCAGATGAAGAATTTAGATAAGACCGTCCTCATACTTCCTTCCTAAATTCTGTTACCATTAGTTGTCACTGGGATTACATAACACATTGATTCTTAAAACATTGAACAATGCATGTCCCACACCTTTAACTGCCATTAGTTTTGAATATAACAGAGAAAATGAACGATGCAGGAAGTTTCACCAAAACTAAGGTCAATACATGTTTTACAGATTCATCCCAAAATCTCTAATCCTTGGTATATAATTTCCCCTCATCCTGTTTTGTCCCAGTACTCAACCATTAGTGAACTCACTGCTTGTGAGTTTAAGATTCTAAGTTATATTGATTCATTTAATGAACTCTCCTGTTTCTTCTACTAATCTCTTGTCAGGACTTTCTGATCTATCTGATGAGTGGGAACAGTTGTGTATTTGGCTGCTCCAGTGAATCCTCCGCTGCTAAGAATGAGGAGACCCTGAAGGTGGACGTCTTACTCTTTGCCCCCGACATCCTACCTCAGCATTGCTGCGTACAGCGCCTAGACGCCGGCAAAGACCAGACTAAGGGCGGCAGTAAGATGCAAACCGTGCTCAGACCCCTCCACAGCGCATGTGTAACACACAACGGCGTCCCTCTTGATGACGAGGTTGAGTTGTGTCCAGGTGACTTGGTGGGGCTCGGTCAGCACTATCTCTTCATGTTCAAGGACCCTACGGCCTCAGGAGCCTTCCAGACCCCGTCCTGGATGGCCACCCTGTGTCCCCCTGCCACGACGTCACCCTGTAAACTGTGCGGGACGTCTGTCAGGAGGAGGAGGACTCAAAAAATGGCCGCCCGCTGGAGGGACTTGGATGGTAGGGTGGTGTCGCTGTCCTATCAGGAGCAGCAGGAAGATCAGGTCTTGGAGAAGATTTTCAATACGGTGGATTCAGGAGGGGAAGAACCCAAACTCACTCCAGCCTTTCTACTGTGTCTGTGCATTCAACACTCGGCCACCAACTTTGAGTTGGCTCACCTTCGCAAATTGCTGCTCTCTATCGCCAATCAGATCCAGCTCAACATGTGGGTGAGTGAGAGTACAAAAAACATGCCAAAAACAAGAAAAGCACACTGTTATAATGTTGTACCACAGTAATTGTGTTTTTTGGACATATACCATGGTATTCTTTGAAATACCTTTAAGTACCACTTGAGGTACTATAGGGCTTTTCACACTGCACTTAACCCCGGGTAGAGGACCATTTCACACGTATAATTTATAAGCGGAATTAACCCCACATTGTGGTGCGAAACGTGTATGGTGTAAAATAAAGTGGTGTTAGATTGTTAAAGCTAGATGCTTAGCCACAGAAAACCAGTCACATGCTTAATTTTCACACGCTTTGGACAATCACAGAAACACGGCGCTTTGTAGAAAGAGTAGTTTCAGCTTTTGAGGAGAAAAATGCCAAGTGGTGACAGAAAACGCCACAATTGAATTGAAGAAGAAGATGTTTAATTCTTACCTTCATAGTCTAGAACTTTCAGGAAAAACTTGATTGTACAGTCGTCAATATACATGATGATGATGAGCCTTTATGTAAACAGGTCACCTGCTGCGTTCATCAATGACACCGCTAATATTAATGTTAACCCAGGGTTTAGGAATGTACAGTGTGAAAAGTCAGCGCATGGGTTTGAGCTATTTGTACCAGGATTAATTGTTAACAATTTTGAGCAGTGTGAAATGTGAAGCGAGATAAAACTCAGGATCCCATTTACCCAAGGTGTAGATTTACCCAGGGTGCACTATTTCAAGTGTGAAAAGCCCTTCTGTTTATGTTTATAACTCAGTATGTGGGCTGGGGGAATAGACTATGAAACAGCCAACAAGTCCACTAACTAACAAGAAAGTACATTGAATTGCATGAAGCTTTGGAGTAATATATATATATATATATATATATATATATATATATATATATATATATATATATATATATATATATATATATATATATATACACCATATATAAAGTCCAGGATGTCCATATGATGCATATTTACATTTACCAACAATAAAAAAAAAAGAGTACTGGACACAAGAACTTGTCCTGTTGGACACCCCTTTTGGAGAGCTAAAGTAGGTCACTGTTGTCATCGGGGGATTAAAGGTTGTGGCACACTTAACAGAGCTGTTCTTCTGAGATTCTGCTTTTTTTCCCTCCTCCACAGGAAAGAACAAAAGAACTCGCAGCTCTGCAGCCAGACATGTGAGAGAGCTTATTTCTTCTTGAAACCATTCTTCTTTCACACGCCTCTGAAATAAGAGCAGGGAACTTCAAGTACGACTTTAACTAGCGTATTGTCGTCCATGGTGCTGTGTATGTTCAATTCACTTTTGTTTTCTTTGTGGTGCCCGATCTCGACCCGGGACAGGGCCACTTCAGCGTGTCATTAACTGTTGAATTGTACAGTAATTAATCTGTCCGCTGACAGACAGCAGTGTTAAAGTGTTTCAGGCTCTGATTGTCTTGTGTTTAAATTGTGAATTTGGCAGAGAGCTGGCATTTTCTATCAGCTGGTATTTTCCTCTCAGTCCACATCCTGATTTTTTCAGTCATTTTCCTCCATATTGTGGTGAGACTAGTAATTAAAACGTAGGTATTAAAGGGGGAAACTTAACCTCAATTCCTCAACTATTTGAACTTTGATTTGGCTTGCTGCTATTCAGGCTATTCAAAGTATTGAAATGGAAAACAAAGACAGGTTTTACAAGCATACAGGTGTAGATAGATAGATAGATAGATAGATAGATAGATAGATAGATAGATAGATAGATAGATAGATAGATAGATAGATAGATAGATAGATGTTTGATTTGACAGAAAGATAGGTGGATAGTTGTTTGTTGGGTTGGTTGGTTGGTTGGTTGGACGGACGGACAGACAGACAGACAGACAGACAGACAGACAGATAAGTAAATGGTTAGAGAGATGGATGCTAGACTGACAGGCAAAAAGGTAGATGGATGGTTGGCCAGACAAATGGATAGATTTATGATAGTTTGTTTGAATGAACAAGCTTATACATAGGTGTATATAGACAGAAAGATGGTTGGTTAGTTGGTTGGACAGATATTTGTATGGATAGACAGCTGGTTGGTTAGTCAGACGGACAGATGAAGGGATGGTTGTTTATATGGTTGTTTGGTTAGACAAATGAATCTTGGTTTATTGTTTGTGCAGACAGATATATATATATATACATAGGTGGACAGATGGATGTTTTGTTGGTTGGTTGGCCTGATAATTAATGGATTTATTAAGTTTTCATAACATGTGAACACTGTGCTCTTTATGCAACAGAAGCTCCAGCGATATGTCAGCAGAGCTGCATGTGTTGAACATGAAGGATCTGATCCCAGGCCTGCAGCCGCTGGTACTGTGGATGTCCAACTCCATTGAGCTGCTGCACTTCATCCAGCATGAGGTTCCTCTGCTCTTAACATGGAGACAGCAGGACAGACGGGAACAGGACAAAGGTACCAGCCTTCCCTATGTGTTGTCCTAGATTATTTGAAATATGCATTAGATCACTGGCCTCGTTGGCTCATTGCTTTAGTTATTGTTTTATCATTTGATCTTCCAGCCACTGGTAGATCTGTACTTAGATGTCTCTTGCGAATGTGCAGTAACATCATGTCTCCATCTGCTCAGAATCATTGGATTGTCAGATCCAGTACACGCGTGCTGCCAGTGAGGAGGCCATGACTGTCCTAGAGGAAGTCATCATGTTCACCTTCCAGCAGTGTGTCTACTATCTCACCAAAGTAAGTATATTAAAGGGATATTTCACTGCCGGAAAGATGAATGTATATTTAAATCGGGTCATTTATGTACTGTAGTAGAAATGTGAAATTATTTTAGAAGTTGTTGCCTTCTAAACTGAGAAAAGCCAGAAAGTGTATTTTTGGCTCATGTGGATGAAAGACAACAACTCCCAGAATGCACTTGCTTCGCTGCCCTACGAGGGCATGCCTACCGGCTACAGAGGGCAGTATCGGAAGAAATGATACAACTAGGCTACTAGTTGACTCGAAACTGAAAAGACGCCCTATTGGCGGGTTGAAAACATGCGGCACTAGCTCCTTATACTGGCTGTAGTCTCTAGCCTCTGGCCAAAAAAAGCCTCCGATGATGACGCTAAATGACGATTTTTGCGTCATCTGAGTTTTTTTTCCAGACACAAAATACATAAATCTCTCGTCTCAGGGGGACATGAGGGAGGGAAGCACGGTCATTCGGAAATACTACCGGGTTTCTACTGCTACAAAGCTTAATGCTAATCGGTGAAGTATCCCTTTAAAGGCTTTTAGGTCCAATTGATATATTGTACTATCAAATATGGGTCCAATATTACTATTGTTACTAGTTACAATATTTCTAATAGTACTGGCCATTAGGTCCAATATTGTACTGTATTTAGTATATATTTAATATGTAATGTTTATTTTACATTAAATATGTTCCTCAAAGCCCTGAAAGGATGTAAAATATGTGAAACAGGACATTCTGCGTAAACAGCATTTTGTACTTCCAGTCAAAGTAAAGTCATAACAAGGCAGTGAGACATAGGGATTGCCCATAGCTATTGGTGAGCGAGATAACTCGCCCTCTCTTTCCCAAAGAATCAAAAACAAACACATTAACAGTGTATTTTCTCAAGGCTCAAGTTAATGGCAAATCCCTGCTCCTCTCCGATGAACATTTATTTTCTTGCTGGATTTGTCTGTTGCTGAACGTGATGAATGTCTTAAAGGAATAGTTCAATCAGACCGAAAGTGTTATTTTCTGTCCATTGTTATTTTCTCAAAGGAACATAAGGAGAATTGTTTTCTTTTCTGTGAACTATTCCTTTAATCTTTGACGTGCCTCCTTGGGAACCTCTGGAGGAAACCAGTGTTGTTATGGTTTACTAAAACTAAAACTATTAAAAATCGCTAATTGAAAATGAAAGGAAACATTGTGAAACTCATTCTCCATTATATTACATCAATGTTACATCAGTTTCGGTGAAGTCACCTCAAGTTGGAGTGAAGAAATATGTGACGTGTTTGTTGCAGATTAACTTTGTGGATAAATAGTCAGTGGAGAGGTTAAGTCCTTCACGGTTCAAACAGTCCTAAACTAGAAAACAACTGGCATGTAAGGGGTTAAGAGGCATTGTAGCGGACAGGAAGGACAGTTACCCATCCTCTGCCTGAAGGGGAAGCAGCTGTGGACCTCCACACTTGGACTCAGAGAGTTCATCTGTTTCCTGACCAGGAAATATTCTGTTCTCATCACCAGAAAGGGAGAGGATTGTCCAGTTAAAGCATTCATAATGCCTACCAGAAAGTTAACGGTTATCAGATAATTAGCATGTAAATGTCGTTTAACCAGCCATAAACTCTGTCTTTTCCTCTCACCTGTGATGTCAGACTCACACAACAGTTTAGTTAAACAGAAATTTATTTATTTCTGTTAAAAGAACGTATACTAAACAGTTTATAATAATGAAAATAAACTGCTTTTCTGTTAACACATGCTTTAATGGTTTATGTTTCATCATGCATTTAGATATTCCAGTCACATATTCCAATTGTTAATTGTTGTGAATGGTGCGATTCATCCATGTCTTAGTCATGTCCATGAATGCTGTGATGTCATGGATGTTTAAAAGGCAAGAATGTGTCAGTCAGTGATGAGTCATCGGAGGCGGGACCTTTGGCTCTGGTTAGTTCCTCAATGACCTCCTATGCCTGAAGTGAATTGAGGTTGAAGCACTTATTTCAGGTTCATTAAAATCTGCTGTGCCCTGACAACCTGGCAGTGTGTTTGTGTGTGTTTTAAACTCGGCATTCAAACGGAAGTTGCGATCATCTTTTATTCCCTATTGTGACGTATACCTGAGTGAAGCGGCTTCTAGAACAAGAACAAATGTAGGGCGGGACTTGTTTTTGTCAATGGGGAATTGATTGGATGGTTGTGGTTTCGTATTGGTGGATCTCATGTGAGTGACATGTTGAAAAAACAAGAACCGTCCATTCATGGTGACTTCATGGAGTTGTTCAATGAGTTTTCACAAGTGAAATGCAGTCGTTTCAATAGAGAATTGTGTGTGAGGGCGAGATATTTCACCATGCGAATCTCAGATTTGCCGCGTTAAAAGCTGCTTGGTTTGAAAGTGACTTCTGCGTGAGCTGTGCTTTATACACTATTGATAATAGACAATTGATAAATGTTGCCAATGTCACTGCATCTTTAGATTGAAATCTGTTTAATTTGCAATGGATGATCATAGTGATTGAGTTGTGCTTTATACATTGCTACTCCATTGGAAATTTCGCCAACATTTCAGTAATTTGACAACATATTTAGATTGAAATTTGGCGTTTCTTTCGCAAATCAGTGGCCATAATGATGATGAGCTGTGCTTCATACACCTCTACAGCACTGACTATGGAAAATTGGCCATTTTTGCTCTTGAAATTTTGATAGTGAGCTGTGCTTCATACGATAAGGTCCACTGGAGGCAAGCAAATTTAATTAACAAACGTGATCAAACATAAAACAAAGGCTGGAAACTGGTAACTCGGAACAAAGACAAGAAACATTCAATGCTACACAAAGGCACAGGGCGAAACATGAGGGCTTAAATACACAGACTAATTACAAGACAAGGAACACCTGTGAACAATGATCAGACGATTAACCAATGGCAAGACACATGGCGGGATCACATGACAAACAAGGAATCACATGACAAGAGACAGAACCGTGACAATGACCAGAACAAGAAACAAAACCCAAACCGTGGGAGCTACACTGTTTAAAAATAGACAATGGACCACTTTTGCTTACAAAATGTTAGTAATGTAACCGCATCTTTACATTGAGATCTGACGTTTCATTCGCAATGTATGGATAGTGATGGTGAGCTGTGCTTCATACATTGCTACACTGTTAACAATAGACAATGTATTTTTTGCCCATGAAATTGTGCCAAAATTTAGATAATGTGACCGCATCTTTACATTGAAATCTGACGTTTCCTTCGCAAATCAATTGTTATAGTGATAGTGAGCTGTGCTTTATACACAAGTACTCTGTTGATAATAGGCAATGGACCATTTTTCTCTTGCAAAAAGTTGGCAAAATTGTGGTAATGTGATCATACCTTTACATTGAGATCTGACGTTTCATTCGCAATGGATGATCATAGTGAAGGTGAGCTGTGTGTCATACACTGCTACGCTATTGACAATAGATAATGGACGCTATTTGCTCATAAAATTTCGCTAATGTGACCGTGCCTTTCGTTTGAAACCTGACGTTGCATTAGCTTCTATGGATTGTCATGATCTCTCTAATTTGGCAAAACCTTTGTCTTTTCTTGTGCTTAAAGAATCATCAATATTTTCCTTTATTTCAGGGTTATAGTTCAGTATGCTGTGTTTTTGTTTGCTTTTGTGATAAAACCCGTTCCCTCGAGACTCTTAGCCTTGCCCGAGTTCCCGTCTGGCACAGTTATCTGCATGGCCTGCATATTTGTTTACAAAATCCTTTTATCTCTTCCAGCAGTGGTTTAGTCAGTGGGAAAAGTGAGTGTGGATGTGAGATTCATCTGCTGGTTCAGTCTTATCTGAATGATTCTCAAGACTCTCACTGGTGCCGTAACAATGGCCATCAGGGCCGAGACATTCTCCAGAGTCCAGTCACAGTCACATATCTCCCGCCGAGGGGAAGCCGGCCCGTGCCGCTCTTCCTGTTGGCTCAGACGGGACGCTCAGTACGTCCTCTCTACTGAAAGCACAAAAATGTGACCTGCCTTCGTCTATCCTGTGTTTCTATCCTCATAATGCTTTAGGGTTGCATTTGCACATTCAGCATTTAGATTTGTAGTTACATTTGTATGTATTCCACTGCACATTAAGGATTTATAAATAATTATTGAGCTTTAAACGTTATATTCAGAATTTATACATGCACACTCCCGTTCAAAAGTTTATTTGATCAAAAATACAGTACTACTGTAAAATACTATTTTAATATATTGTAAAATGTAATGTTCAAAGCTGTATATTCTGCATCATTACTCCAGTTTTCAGTGTCACATGATCCTTCAGAAATCATTCTAATATGATGATTTGATGCCCAATAAACATATATTTTTATTGATAAAATTATTAAATGTTTATAATTTTTTTTTAAATAATAGCATTTTTTTTACAGAAATGTTTGTAACATTATAAATACATTATACATTAGTATACATCACTTTTTAACACTTTAATGCATGAGTAAAAGTATTTTTTGAAATTTCTTTCAAAGAAAATGTTTTAAAAAATCATACTTATTCCAAACGTAATAGCTGCATATATTCAGATTTACTATTTCAATTAAAGATTTTTTTTAATATAGATATTTTACAACTTGTATTCTACAGTATAAAATTTGGACACAATTTTGTGTATATATATATATATATATATATATATATATATACACACAAAATTGTATCCAAATTTGTAAATTAATATATAATTTAAAACTCTGAAAATATCTAAATACAATGATATATATATATATATAATCATTTTTATTTAGATATTTTCAGGGTTTTAAATTATATATAAGTTTTTCAGTCACAAGGCAAGATTTTTCTAACAATATATTCAGATTTTCAATTATATATTTAGATTTCTAAATTATATTAAAACTTACAACTCTATTCATAGATTTTTCTTTATGTCCTGTGTGCCCCCCATGATATATGTTGTAGATATTATATGACTGGATTGTGCGCAAAATAATGCATGCATAATTTTCACATGACTTTGAAGTAATTATTATAACTACAATTCATGCTCAAAATACAGGTTTTATACTTCAGTAAAAAACGTGTTATATATGGGGTGGTTCGCTGTAAACGATTAATCGCATCCAAAATAAAAGTTTGTGTTTACATAATAAATGTGTGTGTACTGTGTATAATTATTTTGTATATATAAATACACACACGGGTATGTATATATTTAAATCTATATACATGCAAATATTTCTTAAATATATACAAGCATGTGTGCGTATTTATATATACAAAATAATTATACACAACACACACACATTTATTATGTAAACACAAACTTTTATTTTGGATGCGATTAATCGCGATTAATCGTTTAATAAGCATTCACATTATAAGATTCTGTACAGGATACATCAGTTAATGGATTGTTAAGCTCATTATTAATCAAACATGATTTCCCCGTCCCCTCTGCTAGAGTATGTATGCGGTGTTACCGGAGCTGCTGGATAGTAACCCGTTCTCTGAGAGCGGACAGCTGCGCATGCCTGCGGGAGTCAGCCAAATCCTGGACGTCCTGAAGGAGGCACTGCATCTGCTCAAGACTTTCCTGGTGCACCGCGAGATCACGTCTCAACTGCTGACCTACCTGTTCTTCTTCACCAACGCCTCGCTCTTCAACGCGCTCATGGAGAGAGGTGAGCACACACACTGTCCTTCTGAGGACTCAACAAAACCTCATGCTGATTCACACTCGGAAATAATTAGAGTAAATTTACTGTGCGGGAACTCTTTGATTTTTTTGTTTTGTTTAATACAACTCGCCACTGAGGTTTGATGCAAGTTATGTGGATTCACACACCAACATAAGAACACACGAGAAGACGAGAGAGTGCATTGTAAACTGCTTTGTAGACGCGGCTGTTTTCACCCCAGTGGTCTTGCTTCTCTGTTTGGACGTGTTTCTCGCAAGGGTGTGAATTTTACAGAGTGAATATTTGCATCCAGGTGTAAATATCATTGACCACACATGCAGAAAAGCTGTTTGCGCGTAATAGTCTGCTGAACCCAGACAAAACCATGACAGTATGTAAACTGGTTGAGTTAAAATTAGGGCTGTTAAACGATTAATCGCGATTAATCGCATCCAAAATAAAAGTTTGTGTTTACATAATAAATGTGTGTGTACTGCGTATAATTATTTTATACATTTAAACACACACACACACACACACACACACACACACACACACACACACACACACACACACACACACACACACACACACACATGTATATATTTAAGAAATATTTGCATGTATATACTATATACATTTATATAAATGTATATAAATTTATATATAATTAATATCATATATAAATTATAAATATTTTATATATAAATAACACATTTTCTTAAATATATACATGAACGTGTGTGAATTTATATATGCAAAATAATTATACACAGTACACAAACATTTATTATGTAAACACAAGCTTTTATTTTGGATGCGATTAATCGTGATTATTCGTTTAACAGCCCTAATTAAAATCCAGCTTGTGACTTCTGATGATTATTGACAAATAAAGAGAAGCTTGATATGATAATACTTCAGAATAAATATAGTGGTGGTTGTGTTTGAAGGGTCTGGCGGTGGTTTCTACCAGTGGTCTAGAGGAGTGCAGATCCGGGCCAACCTGGATTTGCTGATGGACTGGATGCAAAGCGTCGGGCTGGGAGATTCGGCTGCCGACTCCTTCCAGAAACTCTCTTCAGCCGTCAACCTGCTCGCAACTCCCAAAGAGACCCTCCTGCAGGTCAGAAACTCTTGCAGCTGCTTCACAGATATACGTGCACAGATGCAGAAGGGGTGTTTTAGGGATGATTCCAGTACCATGCTCATGTACTTGCACACAATACAATGTTCTGGCACAAAATAAATCAAATCTTTACAGGATTCAAACAACATTCGATTTTATAAACTCACAGCTAAACAGTAAAAAAAAAAGACCATATTTTTACATTTAGTAAAGCTCTATTTTGCATACAGATATAAGATTCATTCATTCATTCATTGCATTACGTATGAGAATTTTAATGGGAATTTTGTGGAAATGTTTAATTTTCTAAAGGCTAAAGATAATTTTATAAAATTTCTCTTTTAATTTTGAGGCAAAATATGATTTGAACCATCTGAGGTGAATCTACCCAATATGTTGTTTCCTATTGTCTTGGAAAACCTGGAATTATCTAGGAATTTTTAAATTGTGTTTTCCAGGCATGGAAAAGTCATGGAAATGTAATTAAATTTAAGGTTGTGTTGTGTTTACACTTGTGGTTGGGTTCTCTTGGTTCGTTTGATCCGGATAAAAAACAAAACAAAAAAAAGATACTGTCATTTTTAAAGTTACACTTGTGTAGGATTTTCTCCCATCTAGCAGTGAAATTGTAAATGACTTCCAACCGAATATTACTTTCTAGCCCCTCCCATTCCGCGGGCGTTTTAACTCCTACGGTGGCTGTATTATTCCAAGATTAACATGGCTTCCAGTTCGACCTCGTCCATGAGTGTTCCTTCAAGTGATGAGGTTACCTAGACGTTGTTCTAGCGTTATGCACAACCATGCTATAGTTAGCCAAGCAACTCTAAAACTTTGAATTTACACAAATAGGCTGAATTACCTGTCGAGAAGAAAGCAGGCAACTTCGGCATCCCTTTTAAAATCCTTGCTCCTCATGAGCTCTTTCCATCTTGGAAAAGCCACTTCAATATTGACTTTGGTCTTGTTGATTTGCCTGTCGCGTTGCCGTTTTAATTCTCTCTTTCGCTTCCTTGTTACATGTCCTTGAGAATAGGCGTGATCCTCCATCTTCAACAGGCTTTCAAATAGTCGCGAGTAATCTCCCCCTCGCATTCGTCACGGTCACACTGAGTGTAAAAACGCGAAAGGCAAAAGCTTAAATTTCCAGGTATGTCCCTCTTTGGCTAATGTATTTTCAAGATGGAGGCGCAACATGGCTTCCGCCATTCGAGCGACTCACCCGTACGTATTAAAAATGGCAGAGTCTACGCTTACGAGAATACTTGATTAGTTGGTGGAAGTAATTATACATTAATGAGCACATATCATTTTGAAAGAACAAAGTGTTTTTTTCTAAGAATGTACACAGTGTAGCTTTAACAACAAATGAGATAAAGACACAAAACATAAAAAACAGATTTTATGACGTATATTTTATGATGGAACTTACCGAACATCCAATACAATGCTGTGTTCGGGGATAAATGCGCTTGTTGTATGTGCGTACATACAGTATGATGGTACTTTGACCAGCTGAGAACTTGTGAAGAGCTTATAAAATGTGTAAAGCCGGAGTCAAAACAGCGGCATCGTCCCTTCGTCACACACACAAACCAAGATCTGCTTCAAGAAGACTGTGTTTTTCTGATGATGTCAACATCACGACTATGACGAGATAAAACAGGTTTGCTTGAGCATTCGGTCCTTTTTAAGGGTCACATCTTGTGACATCATGTCCTGTTTTTGGTTCGTTTAGACGTCTTTGTTCTTTGTTGCGTGTCGAGAGTTTGTTTAAATCGAATCAAACCTGCCAAGTGTGAACACACCCTTTATGGTTATTGTTCAAATATTGTTTATATAACATCATGGAAGTTTCTATACTGAATATAAATGTGTAACACTTTACAATAAAGTCCTATTATAACATTACTTAATACATTAACTCACAATGAGCAATACATTTGTTAAAACATTTATTGATCTTTGTTTATTAACAGATACAATTTTTATGTTAGTAATGTATTAGTAAATGTTAAACTTAACCCTAACTAAAAATAAATGCTTTAAAATTATGTTTAATTGTTAGTTCAGTTTGTTATACTAATGTTAAGAAATTGAACTTTATTGTAAAGTGTTAGCTGTACATTTTTGTTGTTACACACATAAATATCCCATTAGCTATTTATCTTGTGTAGAGTAACAGTTACTTGCAAACTATAGTGTTGTGAGAGAAATTGTTCCTGTGAATGAATAAGTAAAACCAGTTCTCAAATCAGTCGGAAATATTCATTAGTCTTAAAGTGTGGGAACCCTGGGTATCAATCAACTCGGTGTGTCAGAAATGGTGTTGGTGCGCCCGTATATATTGTTTGTTCGGTTCACTTGACTAACAGCTTGATCGAGTTTCCCTGTGAATAAATAAGGAAATTCCTCAGTTGCAAAGAATAATTAACTTGGGTTTGACAGCAAGGTGTGCTGGAGGTTGTAATCTGGGTTTGACTGCTGATTGGACAGGTGTGAGTATCAGTTATAGAAATACCAATAAAGACATAAAAATGACGTGATGTTTCAAGAAACGCAGAGCAAACCTGTTTCACAAGCCAAGTTAATTCAATATAACCTCATGATTGCATCAAACTCATGACAAACGTCATATTTACTTCTCGAGTCATGCCGTTTTTCACCACATTAAAAAAAACCCCGTTCAGCTTGCCACAACATGCCACTGCATTCAGCCTGTCATATAATCCTACATAATATGCATTATTCGGCTCAGTCATCAAAGTTGAATCATTTTGTAAATAGACGGAGCGCCGCAGGCAGGAGGGACTTTAGGACCTGATGAACAGGAAATGGAAGAAGTCAAAACAGCTGTTTGTCTGGTCTTAAACCTGCTAACTTTCCTCAAGAGCCATTGATAGTGGGGAGGCGCATTGTTTTCTCTTTTGTACATAAGGAAATGAGTTTCACTTAGCTTATCATACCATAAAAGAAAGGCAGAATAACAGAGGTTTACAGCACGTCACCCAAACACATCCTGTACCGTGGGGGGGTTTACAGGTCTCGTGAAGTCTCTGCAGTAAATGACCTTTGACCGTTAAGCCTCTTAACCTATCAGAGAGCCGGATTACAGCTCTGAGTGGGAGGGGCTAGTATGATCTCACTGCCTTATGTGACGGAGTTTACTTTAAACACACTCCAAACAAACATATACATGACTCACTCTGTCACGTGATCTCTCTGTTTATTTGTCCTCCTGCATTACGCAGTCAACCGTAAATGTAAATATTTCAAAACCTGAACAACATTTCATTCCAAATTGGATTAAGGGTGTTTCTGCTTTATTAAAACTATGACAGACTCTGAAAGATACCCTTGTGAAAAATGTTAGCTTACTTTTAAAAAGAGTACTTTAGTACAGAAATAATGTAGTAAAATAATATATTTCATTGCATGTTTTTTTTATTTTTTTTTATTCCTTTAATAAGGGACAATATACATTAATAATACACGAGGAAACAACTTAAAATGCACTAGATTTTGCCAAAAGGGCCATTTTTTATTTATTTATAGTCCCTAGGAATGGTGAAGTTATAAACAGAGTAAACAAACAAACATTGTACACAAATACAAAACTACCATACCATAATGTACTTTACAATTGAATGAAAATGTAGTAGTTTAAATGTGTATTAAATGCAAAGAGCTGAACTGAAGAATCCTTTTTTGACCCACTTAAGTATGACTTAAGTACACCTTTATATGTAATTATTTTTTGTTTCAGTTTTTAGTGTACTATTGAATTTACTGACAATCATTTTAGCAAACTAAAAAATATTTTAATGAATTATATGAATTTATATTGAAACTTATTTGTAATTACATACTTGAAATTACGATGATGAAATTAACTTTAAAGATAATAAACACAGTTACAATTATAATCAAATACTTTACATGTGCTTTAGTATGTTAGTCAACACATCAAAATAAGTGCACTTTAAAACATGAACAAATATTATTAAAACAGTTATTTAAATGTACTTTGACGTAAAAATGTACTAGCTTTACTAAAGTGAACTTTTAAAAGTGTATTCAAGTGTGTACATAGTGACAACTCTCTTTAAGTTCACTTAAGTATCCTTTTATTTCATTAATATTATATTATCTGCAAGTACAGTTTAAAAAAAAAATATTTTCAAAATTTTAAGTACACTACAAGTGCACATTCAATACAATTAAACCCACTTCTTTTTCAGAAAGGTATCTAACCCGTGTAAATATTTATAAGCTCACACATTGATATTTTCTAAGTTTGTGCTAAGATTTGAATCTACTGAACTCAACACAGTCTTTCCATCTGTTCTAGCACTGTATGCTTTATTGTTTTCTAACTGATTGGACTTTCTCTGATTCTGTCCATCTAAGACTTTTCACACTACATGTTGGTCACATGCCCGAAGTCGCGTCCGTTACATAAATCTACAGCTTGTCGTGGTTTGTTGAGTTAAGCGGAGTATCTGTGCTTTTCTATAAACACCACCTACTGTCAGAGAGAGAGTGTGCATTTTCATTCAGGCCGTCTGCTGTTTTGCTACGAATTGGTCTGAACATAGAAATCGAATGCGAAAATCAGACCGAGTTTTTGTGTTTGTATGAACAGACCTTAACCCAGAGTCACAGCCTATTTAAACCCTGAGTGAAGGTGCAATTTAACTTTGGGTTCAGCAATGTTTCACACATTTCCACAGATTCCATTAAAACCGGTTGCGTGCTCGTCGAGGAATAGTTTACCCAGGATTTTGAATCATCCGGGATTAACAATTGTAAGCGTGAAAAAGTATCCTAAAAACACCCTAACCTCTATTGAACAGCATAGCCACAACAACACAGACAACCGTACCAACCACTCTAGCAACCAATCGATCTAACCCATAATACTGTATTGATTTGAAACTTTTAGGTCAAGCCAACATCAAAGTTTGTCTTGAGGACAATAATATTATCACATGTAGCACTTGTTGAGACTAAAGAGACAGCATGTGTCTGTCAGAATCGTCCAGTCTGCAATTAGAGAATGTTAACTTCCTCTATCCGTCAACAAACAATGGTTGCATGTCAGAGTTGCTGGGAGACTGGTTGTTAAGTTTCCACCCATGGCATGAGCGCACAGTTTGTGGTTTGTAAAACATCCATTTCTGCACACAGTTGCAGATGTCTTTTCCCCTTTTCCATCCATCTATTTTGGGACGGCCATTCTGACTGTTCAGTCCAGCCTTTTGTGGGTGTCTATAGCAAAGAAAAAACACAACATGACACGAGTAATTTCATGTTCTCTCAACAGTCTCTTAAACAGCACGCTCACAGATTTGTCACATATTCAAAATGCAGTCAAAAATCAGAGATCTCCAGCATTTCTCATCAAATCCTTCCAAGACCAAATTATCTGAGCTTCTATCCACATTCATTGCCATTTGTCTCATTTGTGTGTATTTTTCTTTAAGAAAGCTTAGGAGTAAGATCTGAGATTTCTATTCATTTAAATTTTTGGTCTCCCAACAATATTTTATTTAATGGTGAACCAAGACGTAAATCCAACATCTACACCAGTCCTGGTTTACTCATGGGACTGGTTACTTGTTTAGCCCTTTTACAGTCAAATCCTAGGAGAAACCAAGACCAGACCTGGCTACAGATAGAAGGGAAACACAAATAATTTGCACATTCAGCTGGAGAAAATGAGTTACTCATAAACATGCTTCTGATGCACATGAATATTGTTGTGGCTTTATTAGCCAAGAGTGAGTCCTGCGGCTTAGCCCGACAGATCACAGCCCTTCCCAGACTCATGTAACACCATCCATCACATGTGTTTGAGCCGTCTTAAAAATGTCTATGCATCAGCTAAATGAGCGTTACTGACAGTGATGTCATTCTTTATGTTCTTTTAAGCATGAAAACCTATTATAGAAGACCCCAAAATCAAGACTTTGTAAAAGAGCGTTATAGGTCTCCTTGAAACTTTGTTTTAGTTCAAGGCACTTGGACTATATTCTGTATTCAAATTAAACTGAATTAAAAGAAATAAACCTAAACAAAACTATCTGTTGAATAAAACTAACTGTAAGGAAATGCCTAACATATCCGGTCAGGTTCAGCAAGAGTCTGTTGTTCTAGAGAGTTTGTACAATGTTCATTCCCAGCCACTGCTTCCTATATAATTTTGTGAATAGATTGGTTTAATTACATACAAGTAGTGGATGTTATTTTGTTCTGGATGCAAAAAATGACACAGAAGAAAACACTACTCATTTATTTAGACAGGCTATTCATAAGTAAAGGAAAATGAAAACATAAATGTGGAGTGTGGTTTGGTGAGCTGTCCTTTTGTTTAAGTGTTTTGGCCGTATTTCCTTTGTGGTATTTTAAAGATGTTTTGTTTGGTTGACAAAAGAGTTTGCTTGTCATGTGTTGTCAGAGAATATTTACTCTTGTGAAAATAATGATTATTTATTTACCTATTTACATTTTTTCATAAAAATACTGGAAACTGTTGTGTCCACCCAATTAGTCTCCTTACTACATAGAAATGTACTAAAACATTCAGACTATTTGACCAGGGTTGCATATCTCTGCTGGTTTTACTTGAACGTGCTACATTTGACACATTCATTTTACTGTATATTGTGTTGCCATTTCCGGACAGACACTAACCTAGTTTCGATTCTACCCGTTTTTTTGTGTAAATGTGATTGTGTAAAACATTTTTTCGATGGTAAAGGAGGGTACACCACAAGGCTTAGTCTTGGGTCCTTTGCTATTTTCCTTGTACATGCTGTTTTTAGGTGATATAACTACAAATGTATTTTCATTGTTATACAAGACTAATTACAAATGTATTTTCATTGTTATACAAGACTACACACACATTTCATCTAAATTGATTTGTGAGATGTGTGAATGAGTACACTAACTGAAAGCAGTTTTTCACCAACAGTTACCGGTGCTAAATCATGCTGGGCTGTGTTTCCCAAAAGCTTTGTAAGCCATATATAATTCTGTGCCCATTGTGTGCTGCAAAATCAAGATTACATTGATGTGACCAATCGTGAGTCAACACATCTCTAAAGACATTTCACCAGCACATTTACCCTGTCCTGAATACGGTTAGCTAACCTTGCTGAGAAATCTGGCTCGGCCCTAAAAGCCCTTTTAGTTTTATGTGAATTTCTCATTCTTCTATGCATCTGTGTGTGTTTACAGGCATCATGGTCCACTCTGAGAGCTGAGTTTGTTCATCTGAACCCTGCACAGCTGCATCATATGCTGAGAGAGTACAACACAGCCCGTACGTGCCCTCCATGCTGGACCCCGTCTCCAGAGGATTCAGCGGCGGCCCTCCATACATGTGAGATTAACAGATGAACAGTAACATTTAACCATTGTCAGCTCCATAATATAGTATACCAACAGCCTTATCAGTATAATGCACTATTTCTGGTTTTAAACATTTCACTGAATCGATTAGATACTATGTGTATATGTGTATTTTAAAAGGTTTGGCTTAAGGCCCTGATATACTGACGACAAAGTTGTTTTTCGTTCTTCACTTCTTCACAGAGGTTAAAAATAAGTACAAGAAGTACACCTTTTAAGCAGTATACTGTAAGCGATTGTCCGCGACACCACCATACTGCTGAGAGCAGCGATTAGATTAATATGTTATATGTAATGCGTGCTTTTCTCTCAATAACAAAATAAACATACAACAAAAATGACAGCAGTAAGAAAACTGCAGTTAAAGGAACACGCCAACTTTTTTTGGACTTTAGCCTATCCACCGTATCCCCCAGAGTTAGATAAGTCCATACCCTTTTCATCTCCGTGAGTGCCGTAACTCTGTCTGACGCACCCACCGCTAGCCTAGCTTAGCACAAAGACTGGAGGTAAACAGCTCCAGCTAGCATACTGCTCCCAATAAGTGACAAAATAATGGCAACATTTTCCAATTTACATGTTGTGATTTGTATAGTCACAGCGTGTACAAATAACAAGGTCACATGAGACACAGCCATCTTCTAACCGTATACATACCAGCCGTTTACTTCCAGTCTTTGTGTTAAGCTAGGCTAGCAGTGGGTGCGTCAGACAGAGTTACGGCACGCACGGAGATGAAAAGGGTATGGACTTATCTAACTCTGGGGGATACGGTGAAAAAGCTAAAGTCCCAAAAAGTCGGCGTGTTCCTTTAAGAAAGCATCTGATCATAGAGATGTGGATATGTTTGCACCAGCTCTGCAATTCAACTCTTCAGTAAAGTCACATCACATTTATTTGTATATAGCTCATTATAAAATTGATTGGTTTAAAGCAGGCATCTTTAAAGCAATAAACATTCAAATAGACTAACCTTTTTAGCATTGGGTGATTCATTATCAGGGGGAGGCCTACGTATAAAGGGCTCAAATGATGTCTTGAATGCTCACTGGGATTCTCTGTGCCTGACAGCAAAAATATTTTTTGTCTTAGCTAATATCCTGGAAAGTTTCGACAACCATCCTCCTCTAATCCTGCCCAGCAGCATCTTTCATCTGGAGCTGGGAAATCCCATCACAGAGCCAGGGCTGTTCCCGCCATTGCAGAATCTGCAGGAGTTTATCCAGTCTCTCCCAGAGAGCCAGACACAGTCTGATCATCAGGCCTCACAGGTAAACCTCCTCCATGCTGTGAACTCCCTTGACGCCACACAAAATGCACAGACATTTATTTCAATGCTTAGTTGAAGCGGTTTTTTTTTTTTGGTATATTTTGAAATGTTGGCCTATAGTTTAGTATATAGTTTCAACAACAGTAAGGAACGCCAGCACATTATAGTTTTTCTGCCAGTAATTATCCATAACCCATATTTCTCAACACTGTTGGTTAAATAACTGTTAATTTAATTTGGAAAATATTTAACTCACATCAAACTCTTTTACAACTGGCTATTTTTCACTTAAAGGGATAGTTCACTTTAAAATTAAAATTCTGTCATCATTTACTCACCCTTAAGTTGTTTCAAACCTGTAATAATGTATTTCTTCTGTTGAACACAAAGAAAGATATTTTGAAGAATGTCAGTAACCAAACAGTAGACAGTACCCATTGACTTCCATAGTAGGAAAAAAAAATACTATGGAAGTCAATGGGTACAGACTACTGTTTGGTTACTGACATACTTCAAAATATCTTTCTTTGTGTTCAACAGAAGAAATACATTAATACAGGTTTGAAACAACTTAAGGGTGAGTAAATGATGACAGAATTTTAATTTTAAAGTGAACTATCCCTTTAAGACAATAAAATCATATCTTAATTGATGCTTTTTAAGAAATGTTTAGTCTCGCTTGCAACAAAACCAACCAATATTTAAATCTCCTAATAGAACAAAACTGACCGATATTTAAATATCTCAGAACAAATCCGACCAATATTTAAAGTGGCCCTATTATGCTATTTTAAAGGTTCCTTATTTAGGTTTGAGGTCTCCTACAATTAGTTTACATGCATCCAAGTTAAAAAAATGTTCTCAAAAATATATTCTCCGTAATATACATTTGACATCATCTCATTTCTCAAAGAGTCTGAAAACGGTTTGTTTAAAGGGCACCTATTATGACATTTAAAATGTTCCTAATGTTGTTTAGGGAGTCCCCAACAATAGTTTTACGTGCATGCAATGTCAAAAAAAACTTTTGTTTTCGTATAATATGCATTTATTTTTACCTGATTTGCTCACCGACTCCCAAATGATTCGTTCAACGACTCATTTTTCAAACCCCTCCTTTGCGCGACGCTAATCTGCGATTGGTCAGATGACCCAGCAGTGTTTACAGAGATAATACTTATTGTTTAACACGGAGTACAATGATGCTTTTATCAATTAAATCGTGTTATAATAATGATTATAGTCCACTGCTTTGTAGTTTGTAGTAAAAAACAAAAAATAAGAGAATTTAATGTTATGTTAGCGAGCATAGCCCAGAGTTCATATTGTAAAAGCACAATCAGTCTTTGTTTGCATTAGCCCGATGCATAAACATAACGTTTTTACAAAAAAAAAAAATGCAGTTACGTTACTACGAGGTATTATTCTATTCTTTAAGACAACTCCGAAAACAACGACAAACACTTCACATATCTCAATACAATTGTCATTGAAGACCTAGAAGCTAAACGGTGCTTACACAACAAACTAAATAATTATTAAGCATGCTACATAAAACATAAAAGCAACAATTATTAATAACACTTACAGGTTGTGATACGGAGGAGGAAGCTGATGCAAATACACTTGGAACTGAACCTTCCTTCAATATCAGCCGGCTCGCGAATCCAAGTTTGATTGCATTTAAAAAGATCCAAGTTTGTTTGCAATCGTCTTCAAAATGGCGCGAACAAAGCACAAGGCTCGGACTATACTTCTGTGGTATAGTTGTATATATGAATTGTAGCCACTTAGTCTTCAAATGCTCCTCCTTGGGCAGATGAAAGAAGTTGTCTTTTGAGTCGCACTTCAGAACACAGCGTCTCGTCGCCATGACATTTTCAAGTTTTCCTTGGAGCGCAATAAGTGGGCGTATCGTATTCAAATAACTTGACAAGTTGACGTCATCTAGTCAGAGAAAAAGCTTCGGTCTTCTAACGATTCATAACAATGACTCCGAGTCGACTCTTACATTTGAAAGACAATAACTTTATATACGGTGCACTTTCATATTTCAAACTTTGCAGGATGTTTTTGTTCACTTAGATCTATGTTACACACTACATGAAAGGTAAATTTCAAAATTCCATAATAGGTGCCCTTTAAAGATTTGATCTCACTAAAGCCCTTCCGTGAGCCTACTTAAGATTGGTCAGACGACCCAGTCTGTTGTTATTGGTCTACTCTGCTCTTTTTTGGTCTGATGGCCCCGTCTGTTGTGATTGGTCTACTCTGCTCTGATTGGTCAGACGACCCAGTCTGTTGTTATTGGTCTACTCTGCTCTGATTGGTCTGACGGCCCCGTCTGTTGTGATTGGTCTACTCTGCTCTGATTGGTCAGACAACCCAGTCTGTTGTTATTGGTCTACTCTGCTCTGATTGGTCTGATGGCCCCGTCTGTTGTGATTGGTCTACCCTGCTCTGATTGGTCAGATTTCCCAGTCTGTTGTGATTGGTCTATTCTGCTCTGATTGGTCAGGCGGCCCAGTCTGTTGTGATTGGTCTACTCTGCTCTGATTGGTCAGATTTCCAAGTCTGTTGTGATTGGTCTAGTTTGCTCTGATTGGTCAGATTTCCCATTCTGTTGTGATTGGTCTAGTCTGCTCTGATTGGTCAGATTTCCCAGTCTGTTGTGATTGGTCTACTCTGTTCTGATTGGTCACACTAGATGCTTTCTCAGCACTTAATACCCAGTGATCCGAACAATGGCATCGGTTTTACCGTATCAGTTTCTGTGTCCTCATCTTAGCATTCAAAGTGATCTGCAGCGCTGAAAAAAGCATCGTCTTGACATGCCGACAACACACACCAAACTCTTCCAGGTCTGAGCTACAACAACAGTGGTCAAATTATACGTTGTTCACAGCCGGTCAATAAAGACCAGCCTGGCATTATGCAAATTTGTTATTGTTAACTGGTATATAACCGGAAGTGAGAATGGCGACTCGTTTCGGCAGTTCCAAATCGTTTTTTCTTTCTTTTCGGAGACAGTAAATGTAGTTTAGCGTAGTTCAAGAAAACCATGGCATGACAGCTAGTTATCAGCTGATGCTCCCACCACCATTAATCAAGGCATATGTTCATCCGTACACTCAGTTCGCACAGACACGCACTTCAGTCTGTCGCACAGACTAGCGCTTAACCATCCTCCTTCCCCAACTCCTCTTTATGCAGCACATAATCGTTTAGCTGCTTGTCAAAGAGATATATCTATCCAGCTCATTGTTACTCAATCTTGTCAATCTCATTACTCATTACACATCAGTCTTTTTTTACAGTACTTGTATTACTTCCGCTTGGAACTATGTACTGTTGCTTATACAAATTCTGATATAACATTCAGAATTAATATCAAATAATATTCAGAGCCTCTACAATAATCTTAATCAAACAGAGTGGTCCGGACTGAACTTTATTTGTTGTGCACTTAGATCTTTAAAACTTTGCAGACCTTTTATGGCTCATTTCCACCAAGCGGTACAGTACAGCAGTGGTTCCCAACCTTTTTTTGTCTGAGACCCCCTTTTTCCCAAGAAAATATTTTGGGCCCCCTTCACATTTAATGATATTATCGCTCTTGTGAGCTTGCAGCAAGGATGACAAAATATGTAGTTTTCAAACAAACGGTATGTTTACTATAACCAGATATGTTTATGCACAAATAATAGCCTATAATATTGAAAATACAATAACAAAAACATCAGTAGGCCCTTTGTAATTTAAAAACGTAAGCCTAGGAGCAGCCTATTAATTGGCCCTATTTAAAATGCAATAACAAAAATATTCACACTGGTGTGTAGGTAAAAAGAAAGAATATAGGCTATTACTAAATGACTGCTGTCTGGGGCCTCAATACTTGCATGTTATTTGTGACGCTTTATCAATGTGAGGCTTTATTTTTGACGCTTTTGGCGCTATAGTGAGCGATAAACTTGCGTTTATTAACAGAATAATGCGTCTTTCGGAATAACATTGTAGCCGGAACTACTTCTCTCTGTGTACATCTATGACGAGTCACGCAGGCACTGGGCTACTCCGCAGCGGCAGCGATCCAAACCAGTGTAAAATAGACCCCATATAAACACTTATTATAGGAATACCTTAGTGGTTCAGGATAAGACAAAAACACGGATTGGAAAATGGATTCATGATGAACTCCCTCATTATATAAATTTTGTAAATTTTGAACAGAAAAAAGTTAAGGACTTTTATTTAATGCTCATTGCTCAAAACTTTTCAAAATATGACGCGACCCCCCACAGAGCTCGCTGAGGCCCCCTTGTGGGCCGCGACCCCCCTGTTGGGAACCGATGCAGTACAGTACGATTCGGGACGGTAACCCCTGATACGTCTTGCGTTGCGGCCACCGGCAGCAGTTCCCTTACTTGATAGGCGTGGTGTGCGCAAGTGACGATTCTCTGTCAACCAATCAACGTTCTGCAATGAGTCTAGCTCCACCCTTTAGTACTGGACTACTGTGCTAGGCACCCCAACGGAAGAGTCCCAAAAAAGTGGTATGGCACGGTTCAGGATTTTGGTACCATTCACAACTTCCAACAATCGTACTGTACTGTACCGTACCGCTCGGTAAAAAATGAACCCTAACATTCACAAACCAAGCAGCAGTATTACACACTGTGTGAAGAGTAATATTGCGTTGTAATATGGCTTACCTTGCCTAATATTCTAATAAGCATAATAGGGGCACTTTACATCTTTACATCTCGTGATAGAACAAAACCAACCAACATTTATATCTCTTGATAGAACAAAATGACCAATATTTATATCTTAATTGCCTTTGAGCGCTCAGATGTGTGTCTGAGTCAGTATGCCACTGATATATGTGCTAGACAACACTACAAATACAATATAGATAGAACTAAATCCGGGGTTTTATATTATATTGGTTTTATATTGCCATATCATCCAAGATCACTTGATTTATGATTTAAGCACTACGGTATTACTGACATAACAGTATGACTTTTTACAAAGCTGCTTTGAAATTATGCATATTCTGAAAAGTGCTCTACAAATAAATCGAACGTGACTTGAAATATGGGCTGATAATTATTTTTTGTAATTTTGTATTAATTCAGGGCTCCTCCAGCAGTAACTTGAATGAAGAGACTGAACCAACGACTGAACCAATCACCTGCCAGGATTCAGAGGCAACAGATCAACACCCGGCCACCATGACACCTCCTCAGCTCCGGGAGTCTCACAGCAACCTGAGCTCGTGTGAGGCCGTCCTGACCCAGAAACTCAAGAGCCTGGAGCTCCAAAACAGCTTGTCTGGGAGTGCAGACCTGGGCTACCACAAGAGTCTGGCCCTCGACCCCTCCTGCCTGCTTACGCCACCCAACACCCCTCAGAATCTGGACCTGGCCGAGCTGGAAACGGGCCTGCAGGAGGGGGCGACACAGCAGACAGCACGCCAGCACAGGAAAGGTAACCCGAATGTGTGTGAATAAAATAAAGGTCCCTGCAGGTCCTCAGCTTTGTGAAATTTAAGGTCATAAAAAGTCTTTAATACCTAAAATAGTACAGGTGAAACTCGAAAAATTAGAATATGGTGCAAAACTAATATATTATATAGACTCATTACATGCAAAGTGAGATATTTCAAGCCTTTATTTGTTACAATTTTGATGATTATGGCTTACAGATTATGAAAACCTTGAATTTGGGGTTTTCATAAGCTGTAAGTAACAAATAAAGGCTTGAAATATCTCAAAATCGAACAAAAAGACTTAAGTCTGTGTACTTAACGTTTTTTTGTGAGTGACGGTCTGTTTAGTCACTAGGGTTGGGAACAACATAAAACAACGTTCCTTGCATATGCTTGATTTTACACTGATGTAAAGCTACATGAACAGAGATGTAGCACTTGTACTTGTCTTCTATTTGTTTGTGAGCTGTCCTCTGAGAAATACCTCAGACATGTTCACCCTGCAGTGTGTTCCCTGATTTCAAAGGCAGGGTGTATTGTCTTTGGAGGCGTATGGGAGGTGCTGGTGTTGATGTGGAGTTGGGTTTGTGTGCTCCGGCTCCAGCGGGTGGAGAAGCTGGAAACCAGCATATCTCCTCTCCAGAATGTTTTTCCCACGCATAATATATTTA
Source organism: Phoxinus phoxinus (assembly GCF_949152265.1). Taxonomy (NCBI): domain Eukaryota; kingdom Metazoa; phylum Chordata; class Actinopteri; order Cypriniformes; family Leuciscidae; genus Phoxinus; species Phoxinus phoxinus. The sequence continues at coordinate 47,094,008 of NC_136876.1, forward strand.
TAAAACGAGCAATGGTCATGTAAGAATATATATATAACCTATTCGGAATTAAGCGATCCAAATTGTGCCTCAATCTCTCTCGCTCTCTCTCTCTCAAGATCAGGTAAATCATAGAGCTTCTGAAGCGCTTTAACAGATTTGGAGGAATATGTTTCATCAATGACGAGGAATGATATCCATTATGAGATGTCATACATTTTTACAGGATGCGAATCCAATCAACAGGAAGCCTTCATGAACAAAAGCAGCAAATACAGCTCTGAGAAAAAGCATATTATGTTAGTTCACCCAAAAATGTCATAATTTACTCACCCTAGTGTCGTTACAAACCCATTAGACTTTTGTTCATAGGTATTTTATATGAAACCCAAAATATTTTTGTCCTCCATTTAAAGCTACACTGTGTAGGATTTTCTCCCATCTAGCGGTGAAATTGTATATGACTACCAACTGAATATTACTTTCTAGCCCCTCCAATTCCGCGGGCGTTTTAACTCCTACGGTGGCCGTAATATTTCAAATCTGCCGGCAGTCGTGAGTAATCTCCCTCTCGCATTCGTCACGGTGTAAAAGTGTAAAAGCGCGAAAGGTAAAGCTTGAATTTCCAGGCATGTCCCTCTTTGGCTAATGTATTTTCAAGATGGAGGCGCAACATGGCTGCCGCCATTCGAGCAACTCACCCGTATGTATTATAAATGGCAGATTCTACGCTTACGAGAATTCTTGATTATATACATTATTCTTGTAATTATACATTGAGCACATATAATTTTCAACTCAAATCAACTTAAAAAAATGTTTAAGGTCCAAGCTTTAAGGTCCAATTCCACTGAAACTTCAAAAATGCATAAAGGCATTGTAATAGAAATCCATCTGACTCCCATGGTTGAATCCAGATTTTATGAAGCAATGCAAATGCGTTGTATTCGGAAATAAAAACAAAAAACTTTTTATTCACAAAATCTCTCAACTTCCACATACAGTTTATTTCTGATGTTATGTTGGCGTTCTCCACTATATGGCGGTTAATGTTGGCAAAAAATATTTTTAGCATTTAACAACAGCTTCAAACACAGTCCAATCAGAATAAAAGAGCTGCAACGAAGAAAGTGTGTAAACTGGACATTTGTTAATTTAATATATAGTTAAGGAATGGAAAGCTCTACATGTGGCGTCCTGTTCCCACTGGTTTCCCGCCTCCTCTCTCTAAAGACTAGTGTGGGTTTTCCTAATCAAAGGGACTCTGCTTAGATCACACTAGTTTTGGCTGCTTTTTTTGGTACTGGCACAAATCCTATAATCTGGTTCAAGAATTACAGAGAGGTGGTGATGTCAGGAGAAAAAAAGAGCTATGGATGAAGCATCATGGGAATTTACAGTTGACTTGCTGGGTGGAATCTTAATCGGGACAGGCATTGTTCGGGACGCGGGCCGGGTGGCCAAAAAGCCCTTTGTGTTTCCACCAGCCCACAGTATAAGATCTTTATGGGAACATGGAAAATGGTCATTCTTGTATTATCATGTTTATCTCAGTTCACTTGTTTACGGGTGACTTTTGACTTTTCCAGTTTGACCTACAATTCTGATTTCATTTTGACTTTAATGCCATGAATTAATCACTATAATATTGATAGTCCTGAAAACAGCCATGCAAAATGTAATTTCTTATTTTGTTATTATATCTGCTTTATGTGATCTAGTGAAGACCCTGAGCTGATGTGTGACGCGTTTCATGTTGTTTTCTCAGACCTCGCGGGAAACACAAACCAAAGAAAAGAGGAAGAAGAGGAGGACGGAGATGAGGTGTTCACCGTAGAGCTGATGAAAGGACCTCGTGGTCTTGGTCTGGCACTGGTGGATGGAACGGTGAGAATGATCTTTTTATATTATATTTATCAGTCTATACTTATCTACTCGTTCTACAGTGTATAGTACACTGTTAACCCTTACTGTAGAAAAAGCCCAAAGTCTTACAATATCATACCATTTTCCATTAAAACAGTAATATACTGGAATATACCTACAGAAATATACCGTGAATTAACAGCGCTCAAAGTCGACACTCAGAGGCTGTTTTCCCAATCACACCCTATACCCTCATTCACTATTCCCTACACTAGTTCACTAATATAGTCCACTTGACAGAGTGAATGAAAAGAAGTGAGTGAATTGAGACACTGATGAACACCTGATAAGCAGAATCAGGACAGAGAAACAAGAACAGAAAAAAAGAGAAACACAAGAACTACAACTGACTTCCAGCCACACTGAGTGTGAAACCAGTTTAACATTATTTATTTCAAGTTCTTGTTGAGAATGAACAGGGATTTAGTTAATAATAAAGTTGGTTCTCACCATGATGGAGATCAGTATTTGCTTTAGTTGGTCTCTTGTACCTTGACTTAAAAACTTCATCTATTATTCTCTCTCTGGGCAGTTGTAACAGTGAGTTTATAAAGCACATTTGTTACGGCAATAAAAAGTCAAGACGAAGTTGATCAGGAGTTTTTGGTTTTGTGATGATCTCATAATCATTTATGAGTTTATGCTCATTTTTGTATGTAAGCTATGAATTTATGGGTTTAATACCATATATCTGATCATATACAACATGTAATCCAATAATATTTCTGTAATCAGGTCAACTGAAAAATTTTGAAATTATATATTGCATTAAAATTGTATTAACTGCTGCTTGACTCAGGCACACACAGACATCAACAATCAGCATATGAATCTCAACAATGGTGACGATCAAAAGTTTCATGTCGCAATGCATGCTGGGTACCAGGATAGTAAAAAACTCCCAGCATGCTCTGCTGCATGAATAATAAAATATGTAAAAAATATGTATTCCCACCATTGTTGAGATACATGTTCTAATTTGTGATATTTCTGTGTTTCTGTATTGCAGTGTCGCTCTGTTATTTTTGGTTATGCTTGTGTTAGAAATAAATTAGTCATTGTTGCTGTTGTTTCACAGTGGTGGTAACGTTACACTTTTGATTGAGAATTAAACACTGAATGAGTGAGAATTAACTTCTTAGTGAATGGACAGGCTATATGATGATTTTGTCATGATAGTGAATATAATCGCTATCATTCACAAACTGTGTGTGTGCACAAGTGTGACTTGCAAAAACACTGCTCAAGCAGCAAGAGAAAACTTTTGTGTTGGCATCAGCAACCCAACTAAAGCAAACACTGATCTCTACAATGGTAACTTGAAATCAAACATTTTCAATTAAACATCTCAATAACTACTTCTGTAGATGTATGACAGAAATAAAGTCATTCTGGTTAATAATACGTGTAATAATGTGTAATGGCTGGAAGTCAGTTGTAGTTCTTGTGTTTCTCTATTTTCTGTTCTTGTGTTCCTCTTTCCTTCAGTGATTCTGCTTGTTAACAGCAGGTGTTCATCACTAATGCTCAACAATCACTTACATATTCACATAATTATCTTATCAATGTTACTTTTTACTCTTTGTAGTGTGGATTTTCCTGTGGGGTTGAAAGGGTTAACAGTGTAAGATAAAACAGTAATAAAACAGGTTTATACTGGCAAGCCTATCCTCTTCGAACAGTAATAAAACGAGCCAATGGCAAGCAAATGCCATGGGTCTGCTGAATTTGCATAGCATAACTCCGCCCCACCTTGTGGGTATAAAGGAAGTGAGCTGGCAACATGCAGATATGTTTCTTCGCTGAAGGAGCCAAGGCTGAACTCGGCTGTTCCAGCAGTACAGCGGAAGTGGCAGGAAGACGTAACGTCTCCGTTCCCTACTCAGGGAACGAGGGTTACATCCGTAACCGAGACGTTCCCTTTCGTTGTCACTTCGAGTTACGTCGAATGGCGACGAATGGGGTTCCCAGTCCAATCACGCCACCTCGGCTGTCTTCCAGTGCCCTGCGTAAGTCTGAGCTCCCTGTCGTGACTAGCACGGACGAAGGACTTCTACTTAACACAGGAATACCAAGGTACACTGGGAGCATATCTCAGTGGAATATGCAATCAGTGCCCGCCCGAAGGGGGGACTTAAGAATAACATATGACCCGGAGGGGGGTGCATACGGAAAACACTGGGGTGTCCAGCCCGTAGGGTGGAGTATTTCAACCCCAGGGATTGGCAGACTGGCTTGCCAAGGGAAAGACACATGCTCGAGAGAGGCTTACAGTGGAAATACACACGTGGGGGTCGCCCAGCGGGGGAACCATGCACATGGTGGCACCTAGCCAACGCAAAAGCTGCCGGAGCCATAACTCTGGCGTTGACGTCAACAGCGCTGGAGGAACTCGGGGCTTATCAGACTAACCTGAGGAAATATCGCACGTATCCAGTCCGTGGAGTGGAATGGCGAGCAAGCGAAGACACCTGAGCGGGTCCTAGCACCGGCTGGTTGAAGCGAGTACACGGGAGGACACTGGCTCCACTCGGAGATTGTAGAATCTGGCGAATGTGTTGGGTGTCGCCCAGCCTGCAGCTCTGCAGATGTCTATTAGCGAGGCGCCATGCGCTAGAGCCCAAGAGGAGGCCACACTCCGGGTGGAGTGGGCCGTCACACCAAGGGGGCATGGTCAACCTTGCTGCTGGTAAGCCAAAGCAATGGCGTCCACTATCCAGTGAGACAACCTATGCTTGGAGAGAGCCTTTCCCTTCAGCTTCCCACCATAACAGACAAGAGCTGATCTGAGGTCCTGAAACATTGCGTTCTGTCTACTTAAGCACGGAGAGAGCAATGTCAAGGCTGGGTCTGCCTCCTCCAGGGGCAGCGCTTGCAGGTTCACCACCTGGTCCCGGAAGGGAGTGGGAACCTTGGGCACATATCCAGGCCGGGGTCTCAGGATCACGTGAGAGAAGGCCGGCCCGAATTCCAGGCACGCTTCGTCTACAGAAAATGCGTGCAGGTCCCCTACCCTCTTGATGGAGGCCAATGCAACCAGGAGCGCTGTCTTGATTGACAGGAACTTAAGCTCCACTGATTGCAGAGGCTCAAAGGGAGCACTCTGCAGGGCAGTTAGAACCACTGAGAGGTCCCAAGAGGGAACGAGAGGAGGGCGAGGAGGATGTAGTCTCCTCGCTCCTCTCAGGAACCTGATGACCAGGTCGTGCTTTCCCACGGACTTACCTTCGACTGCATCGTGATGTGCGGCGATAGCGGCAACATACACTTTCAGGGTGGAGGGAGACAGCTTTCGCTCCAACCCATCCTGCAGGAAGGAAAGCACGACACCGATCGGGCATGATCTGGGGTCTTCTGAGTGAGAAGAGCACCAAGAGACGAAGAGGTTCCACTTCGACGCGTAGGCATGCCTAGTGGACGACGCTCTAGCGGAAGTGATGGTAGCCACCACCGCTGGTGGTAGGGTACTCAAACCTGCCTAGTCCCGTCCAGGAGCCACATGTGGAGGTTCCAGAGATCGGGACGAGGGTGCCAAAGGGTGCCCCGTCCCTGAGAAAGGAGGTCCTTCCTCAGAGGAATTGGCCAGGGAGGAGCTGTCGCGAGGAGTACAAGTTCGGAGAACCAGGTTCGGGTGGGCCAGTGCGGCGCAACCAATATGACCTGCTCCTCGTCCTCCCTGATCTTGCACAGGGTCTGTGCAAGAAGGCTCACTGGGGAAAACGCATACTTGCGGAGGCCCCGGGGCCAGCTGTGCGCCAGAGCGTCCGTGCCGAGCGTGCCCTCGGTCAGGGAGTAAAACTGGGCGCAGTGGGACGAGTCGTGGGAGGCAAACAGGTCTACCTGTGCGTCCCCGAACTGATCCCAAATCAGCTGGACCGCCTGGGGATGGAGTCTCCATTCTCTCGGAAGAGGCTGAAGCCGTGAGAGCGCTAGGTCCCTGTGTTCGCAACCCTGGTCCGAGAGTGAGCTAGGATTAGCCAGTCATCGAGATAATTCAGGATGCGAACCCCGTGCTGCCGTAGCGGCACAAGGGCTGCCTCGACGACCTTCGTGAAGACGCGAGGAGACAGGGCCAACCCGAATGGGAGAACTTCGTACTGGTATGCCTGCCCCTCGAAAGCAAACCGCAAGAACGGTCTGTGTCGAGAAAAAATGGAGACATGAAGTAGGCGTCCTTCAGGTTGATCGCTGCAAACCAATCCTGTGGCTGCACACATTCGAAAATGCGCTTGGCCATGAGCCTCTTGAACGGAAGCCTGTGAAGGGAACGGTTCAAGACGCGCAGATCCAGGATTGGCCGTAACCCACCGGATTTCCTGGGGACAATGAAGTAGGGGCTGTAGAAGCCGGACCTCATTGCGGCTGGAGGGACAGTCTCGATCGCACCCTTCGCCAGCAGGGTGGCGACCTCCGCTCTCATGACAGGGGCATTGCCACCGACCATAGTGAAGCGGACTCCCCTGAAGCGGGGAGGAGACCGTGCGAACTGAATCGCATAGCCGAGCCTGATGGTTCGCGCGAGCCAGCGGGACAGGGGGGAAGCTCTAACCAGGCTCCCACGGACTGTGCCAGCGGGGTCATGCGAACGACAGACGTCCCCCCGGGGGTGCAGCGAAGCGGAATGACCGGCCCAGACGTGGGTGGCATAGCGGCCCGGTGTGGGGGCACGGTCATTAGCCGCGTCCTGCCAGAGGAGGCCAGGGAAGGACCAGCGTTCCACAGGGGCGTGCTCTGGCAGGGGTCTGGCGACAGAGGGGGACGAGAGTGGCGAGGCCCGTGAGCGTGCGCACTGTCATCCGAGAACTCTGTGACAGAGGAGGGCGAGAGTGGCGGGACCCGAGGGTGGCGCGCACTGTCGTCCGAGAACTCTGTGTGCTCAGAGATGGGAGAGACAGTTCTTTGGAAAAAGAGGTTTTCCCCCGGCCCTCCACCGGGGGAAGGAGTGGCCCTGCAACCACCTCCTAGAAAGAACTGCAACCCATCTCTGAGCTGCCCGTAACGGGAGCACCGCATTGCTGCGGGGCTGGTACGGGCTGGGGCGCCTTCCTGCGACTACCTCCACGGCACGGCCTGGGTGAAGGGTGCTGCTAGGGCCGGCAGGGAGTGTCGCAGGAGGGCGCCCTCGGCGGCGAGCGGAATGAGGCAGCTGAGCCGGCGGCTGAGCAGCTGGCCACGGGATCAGAGCCTCAGTCTGCTCTGGGCAGCCGAGAACTCTGGGCAGAGTCCTCAACTGCGCCGCCGAGGAGGCCAGTCTGGGATATGGGGAGTTGAGGAAGCGGTTTTGCTCAGCCTCGCCCATATCAACCAGACTAAGCCAGTTTTTGTCTCTGGACCACATATGTGGACATCACCTGACCCAGGGAGCGTGTGGTCACCTTCGTCGCCCGTAGAGCGAGGTCGGTGGCGGCACGCAGCTCTTGCAAGAGCCCTGGACCAGCCCTACCCTCGTGCATTAGCAATGAGCACCCCTGGCCTGGTAGACCTGAAGGATGGGCATAGCATGCAGTGAGGTGGCAGCCAGCCCCGCAGCTCTATAGATCTCTGCCACCGGAGTAGACAAAAACCTACATGCTTTGGGGTGGGTGGGTGCTTAGGGCCACCACGCCAGTGGAGGTCCTGTGGGGACACAGTTGTGTTGCCACAGAACACTCCATAGGGGGAACCCCTGTGTACCCACTGGCCGCGACCTCATCGAGGGCAGAGAAGGTGGAAGAGGCTGCTGAGTAATCTCATGACCTCTTCATGCACGTCCAGGAAGAAAGGAATTGGGGGCGGGCCGACGTGTGCCGGTGCGTCCCCAAAAACCGATCATCAGCCTTAAGCACTTGGGACATGGCGGAGGGTTCCACACAAGCCCAAATGCTTGCGACTACCCGGGGAAGCATGGCAGAGTTCTGGTTCAGACTCGGGCAATGCTGGCACACCTGGAGGAGGCAGCACAGCCGAGTCTTCTCCAGCGTACTCACGCCCACCTTGTGATGCGGCGATAGACAAGATTAAAAAGATCTAAAGATCTAAAAAGACGTGCCGCATGCAGCTCTTTTAGAGAGATAAAACTCAAACAGCAGTGTTGAAGCGCCCAGGGAGAGACACACGACTGGCAGACCACTGCGCAGATCGGCAGGCAATATGAAGCTCGCTGGAATTCGCCGTCACACCAACACTTCTGAAGAGTAGCTCGTCTCGAAGAGTGAAGAGAGATGATCTCAGAATGGCTTGTGGAGTGAAGAATGCTCTTGGCTCCGAAAGCGAAAACATATCTGCATGTTGCCAGCTCACTTCCTTTATACCCACAAGGTGGGGCGGAGTTATGCTATGCAAATTCAGCAGACCCATGGCATTTGCTTGCCATTGGCTCGTTTTATTACTGTTCGAAGAGGATAGGCTTCTAAGCGAACCCCATTCGTCGTCATTCGACGTAACTCGAAGTGACAACGAAAGGGAACTCGCAGTTCCTCTGGTGAGTCGATTAGCATATCGACTTTAATAGTTGTTCCTTCATTGTGATCATGCTTATGAAATTACCCTGTTTTATATTTAGAAGGCATTTCATATCCATTTCTCTGTAGACACACGGTTGTATAAGTCGAATGCAAACTGTAATGGTATTTGAGCTTGCTGCACATCTTCTTCTTTTTTCAACACCTTCAAATCAAGGCCAGTCAACAACAGCTGTTATGATTAAATATAACAGTGCTGGATTAGATCCGGACATGTAGTCTGTGCTCCAGAACCGAGTGAGCTGCCTTGCTGTCTACATAGACAGCATCCTAATCTTTAAAGGGGAAATACACCCCAAAATGAAACTCCTGTCAACATTTACTCACCCTCGTGTTGATCCAAACCCAATAAGTATTTTGTGTAAATGAGGGATTTCTGTCCTTGCATTGAAAGTCCATTCACCCAAATCTTTCATAACGTTCATAAAGACCTCATATGTGACCCTGGATCACAACACCAGTCTCGAGTCGCACGGGTATATCTGTGGCAATAGCCAACAATACACTGTATGGGTCAAAATTATCGATTTTTATTTTGTGCCAAAAATCATTAGGATATTAAGTAAAGATTGATCCATGAAGATATTTTGTAACTTTCCTACCTTAAATATATAAAAAATATATTTTTGTGAGTGAATGCAGCACAGTCGCCAACAGAAATACACAACTTTAAAGGAGATTCTCTCAATATTTAGATTTTTTTGCATCCTCAGATTCCCGATTTTCTAATAGTTGTATATCGGGCAAATATTGCCCTATCCTAACAAACCATCAATGTAAAGCTTATTTATTCAGCTTTCAGGTGATGTATAAATCTCAATTTTGAGAAAATTGACACACAAGATACACAGGTTTTATGGTCCAAAGTCACATATCAATGAATCCATATAAATCAAGTGGTTTAATCCACGTCTTCTGAAGAGACACGATCACTTTATATGGTAAACATGTATTGGGTAAAGTAGGTCTATTTTTATTATTATTATAAGCTCACTTTATCCACTATCTGGCTAGATTTGTTCACTGAACTTTGTTGCACTGCATTGTGGGATTGTCTTCTCTGCAAAGGATACATGTGTTGCTACCTTGGAATTTTGGTTTTGGTCAAAGGTGTCTTGGACAATGCTGTTCCCTGACTTTTCTAACACATTTTGCATCATGTGAGACCTTAAAATACTGCCTACATAGGCATCTAACTATGTTTTGGCCCAGAGCCATAGTTACTCAGAGCTATTTTGTTCACTTGCTCAGAGACTTTGGCCCTGTAAATGACTTGGAACTGCTGACTTAGGTGTTAGCTATGAGGTAAACATGGGGGGTTACATTTTACGAGAAACTGCTCAGTAGGGGACGAATGGGTTTGCGTTGGCCACACCGATCGTCTTTCGAAGCCAACAATGAGTCCAGAGCTTGACTGAACGCTAGATCTCCTGTGTTTCCCAGAACTGCATTGACATTGAGGTTGATGAAGAACCTGATGACTGTGTGGTTTAGCATTCAGAGACAATAAAACATCTACTTTCTCCATGTGACTCAGGACGCTCTCAAACAAATGCATCAGTGGCATTATGACGCAGAATCCACTCATTAATTTCCTGCTGGTGCGGATCCTCATCCAGCCATCGCTAATCTCGAGTCTTCTCTTTGTTTCGGCTTGTTGGTAATAGAAAACTCCCCTGCGAGTGAGCGGGATCTACGTGAAGTCAGTGGTGCCAGATTCGCCAGCTGCGCTCAGCCAGAGACTCCGGGTGGGCGACCGGATCCTCGCTGTGAATGGAGTCAGTCTGGTGGGCATGGACTACCACAGGTGAACACTCAAGTTTTAAGAGACAAACAATGTTCATGTCATGAAGTTGTCTTTGAAAATCAAACATGGAGATGAAAAACAAGGATTGTTGCTGCTTGCATTGCTAAATGCTAAACATTCCTTAGTTGCAAAAGACAAAACTTGTGATCATCTAATGAGCAACAGGTAAAGTTGACTCTAATAGGAGCAAATGTGTGGAGGTAACTTAAAGTTGAGGATGATAGTGTGCCTTTTTTTTATTATTTTTTTAAGTTAGCTCTACTTTTGTTTTTACATTGCCATTTATCAAAACATTCGACATGCTGACCTACTGCTCAACATTTAATGTTGAAATACGTCATCTTTGTCTCCATTGATTAAAAAAACATTCACAATCACTTTTTTTACTGATTTGGCTGAAAGAATTGATCCTCTGATTTGAAAAAAAGCACCCATGAGCTTTTTTTGAGAGCAAATATATAGAATATTGCCAAAAAGCTGAAAAATATGTTATGGTTTTAGTGATATGTCCCAGTCATAGGAGGGACAACTTGGTTTATTGTTGTAATTGCCACTAGTGGTGCAAAAATTACACATTTTAATATTATAACTTCCATTAATAGGAAATGAAGCATATTTTACAACCGTTAAAATGTTTTGCATTTTTGACATTAATTAAGTGCCAAAATTATAGATTTTTATAATGTTTCTGAATGTTTTTGTGTTTTGTTTGCTCTCATTTCACATTATTCTTATATTCTTACAGTAGTTTTGAATGTATTACTACTTTTATGTAAATCAGCATTACAGGCAGCACAACTAAAACTAGCATGTGTACATACTCAAGTTCCCCACTTTTACTTCCCAATTCCCATAAACTATTATGTTTCATTATCATTATCATTATAGTTTGCATTATAGTATAAAAAAGATAAATTATTATTTTCTTTAAGCTAAATATTCTTGCATTCTTTTGATTTTGGAGAGATTTTTTCTGCGCACACTTGGTGGATAAAGATCCTGATTCTGAAATAAGAAACTTGAACATAAGATCACTTTCTGAGATTCAACACCGGCGTCTGAGGTTTCACAGATGATGGACGTTGTCGACACTGAAACGGACAGAATAACCCTCCTCTGATCTGTCTTTCCCTGTCAGTGGAAGAGAACTCATCCGGACGTCCAGCGATTCGCTGCGATTACTGGTGGCCAAAACCCAATCCAGGAGCTTCATCACCAGATGCTGAGAAACACGACACACTCGCCTGACGCTTGATCCATCATCCAGCTGATCTTTCCTCATTGATCTATTCAGACAAATCTGCAACTCTAGTAGTGTGCGGAAACCAGAGCAAAGGCGACTCAACTGATTCATTCATGTTGTTCTTTATAAAGTTGTTATTGGTGTTGCTTCTGCTGGAAAACTCTTCGTCTCAAAAGATTTATTCCATTCACAGTAGCGTTTATTTCTCACTTTTCTTTCTAGTTTAGCAGATGTTTTAAACCATTGTTTACCAGTGTTTTATTTCCGTTTAGCATCTGTCCGTCTGTCATTTTCTGGTTTCCTGAGAAATAGTTCTGGTTATTTCAGTTTCCTTAAAGCTCAAACTGGAAACACACAATTACAGCTTCATTCTGTTCATAACATCCAAATACTGCTGTAAATATCAGCGAGAACTGCATTCGTGTGTAATATTAACCAGTGTCATTATTAAAGTGTTGTTATAAATGGGTCATGTTGCTGATGTTATGAAACTACACCTGAACCGTTTTCATATTGATATTACTTGTGCGGTTCCTGATGTCCGTCATAAATGATGATATTCTCCTCAGTGCCAGAGAAACAGTGTTATATTGTCATCTGTGTTTATGATGGCATATAAACAATCGGTTGTAATATTTATTATTGTACAAGTGTAATAAATATTATTTTGATTTCTTTTTAAAGAATAGAGGTAAACTGTGTTTTTCTGTCTTGTGTTGATTTATTTCCTACGGGGTTATTTCCTATAAGCTTCTGGCTTTAGGAATTGTAAATATATGTAAAAAAAGGTCATTTTTGTCACTATTTTGGAGAACACACACATATCAATGGCTTCGAAACAAACAGACATGGACTAAAAGCCACAAAAGTCTACTTGAAATCTAAATAAAGACACAAAAAAAACCAGCACTGGTGTGTGTATGAGGAGTCCAGCTGCTGTGAGGTGGAGTAGTGTGTGTGTGTGTGTGTGTGTGTGTGTGTGTCACAGATGCTGCCCCCCGCAACACTTTAAAGACATTTATAGAGCATTTAATGAGTGAGTTTCCACTGCCACACACACACACACACACCATATACAGGCGCTCGTGCTGAGACGTTACGCTTGAACATGATCTTTACACACGTTCATCTCTTTAAAGAGATTTAACAAAAGCTGCTGAGTGGAGTTAGTTTGATTATTCAGAGTTAAATTCACTCTCTGTCCTCTTGTTTCTCTCGGTCTCCTCTGAGTGTTCACACTCCTGCGGTTTTATTTACACAGACATCGGGTTTTGTGGCGGTCACTCCATGCCTGGTCCGATATGAACATAAGAGTCACATCCACTGTGTTTAATAACTCCGCTTAATATACAGCATGTGAACTCGTAGCACATTACGCACAGTTTGAGCAGGACTGTCGACAGAGAGAATTTATATCATGACTCAAAGTCCATCACTTCATCTTTACACACTTCTACATCTTTCATTCCCAACATTACAGGCGATGGAAGTACGTCAAGAACACTGGACATTTTTCACGTTCCCAGAACCAACAATATTTGGAGAACGTTCTTATAACAAAAATCTGTTAGCTGGGAACTTTATAGAAGTCAAGAGTCAAGAGCCCAACTAAACACTGATCTCCATGATGGTGACCTCGAACTAAACATTTTCAATAAGACATCAATATCTAAACTCTGTTAATTCTCAATAAGAGCTCAAAATGTACACTCCCAGCTCCAATCTGAAAACCTGTATAATAAAAATCTGAAGTGGAAATTTGCACTCGCAGACAATAGTCACAAACCTGTAGCCTGAGTTTGAAGCTGCAGACAATAGTCACAAATGTGTGAAACGCCACTCACAGAAATCCATTACATTGGAGCTGTGAGTGTAAATTTTCACGTACAAGTACGAATATTTATTGTACAAGTTCTCAAATTCACATCTACGAGCTCTCGAGTTTTGCTGCTCTTTTACCTTCATACATGTATAAGTATTTGTGTTATTAGTGAGACACACACACACACACACACACAGAGAGATCTGGAGATTGAGCAGAGGATGAAGGGGAGGAATCCCTCACTCGACTCTCAGTGACGGGAGGACAGTTGAGCTCATGTTGTCTTTCTCTATATGAGCCGCTGTGTGAATAATGTGAGTCTCCCTCTGCTGGACTGAGTGATGAACCTTCAGCCCGATCACACACTGAGATTGAGGACTGGAAAACACACCAGGAGTGACAGTACCGTTTATGATTACCGTATTATTGTATCATTACCGTATCATTACCGTATTATGGCAAATGCTTTCTTACCGATGATGATGCACTCGATGTCAATTTAACATCAATATCAGACATGATGTCATTGATGTCAAAATTACGTCACGAAATCGGTCAAAACTGAAAGTCATATTGACGTCAAAGTGTCGATGTCAAGATTTGACAGCTGTGTGTGAATGAACAGTGTTGTTAGTGAGACACACACACACACACACACACACACACACACACACACACACACACACACACACACACACACACACACACACACACACAAAACCTTCAGCCCGATCACACACTGGGAGGAGAAGATACTCATCATTTACAGTTCAGAGAAGATACTGACAACATTTACACGTTTAAACGAGACAATATCAGTAAATATATTATTATAACTATTGGAGAATGAAATGTATCTCTGATATGAAAATCTTAAAATAGGATTAACATTTAGATTCACACTAAATACAACTAAACACAGTCTAGAAAACTAATTCATAACTGACATAAAGCGTATGATGACAGCAGCACTGAACATTTATTTGGCATTTATTATTTATTAAATATTTCAACATAAAACTAAGTGTTTAATTATTGGCATAGCCATTACATATTTAAAACAGTAATATTCTATACTAAACCTAAACTAATCTTGACAAACTATATATCATTTGAAAGCTTATAATCTCTAGTTTTCATATTTGGTGACTGATTTTCCAAATAAATTACAGAGGAGCCGTAATTTATCAATTTGCAACAAGAATATTTTCATACTCCTAAGGCGTGTTCAGACCTTTATTTTGAAATAGTGATGAACATGAAAAATCATGAAAGAATGGTAGAAACCTCAGTTTGTTTTCATGCCAAGAGTTCAAAAGATAGCATCCATTCAATTCTTTTAGAAAAAAAGGTCTGAAAATGTTTTGAATATAAAGAAAATAATAATAGATTCAGCATTTGTGATGTGTCAGTGAGCTATAATGCACATACGTGTTCTTCTTGTGTTTCTTAGAGGTTGAATCACAAAGTGTGAGAAACGCTAGTTACGCATGTAACTGTGGTTCTGTGAATTCTGGATGACCGCCAGAGGCAGTGTAAACATTATGGATTATCGCAGCGCCAGCCAGATAGGTCGAGAGAATATACCAACAAAGTCACGTGGCGTGACGTATGCTGAGCCCTGGAGGTTATAGGCTACAGTAGCTCAGCACTCTACCTCGGTACGCCTTTCTCGCGCATTCCGAGTGACTGAGAACTCTGGCGGTCATCCAGAATTCACAGAACCACAGTTACATGCGTAACTAGCGTTCTGTTTCATTCTTACTGACCGCCAGAGGCAGTGTAAACACTATGGATGACACATACCAACATAGTCATGAGGAATGCCACCCACCTGATGAAATTAAGGCTGCTCCAGAAGAACCGCAGAACTAACGGCATGATGAGCAGCAACGTTGACTTTATAAAACCGGGCAAATGTGCATGGAGAAGTCCAGGTAGCAGCAGTGCAGATATCTACCAGGGAAACTCCTCTAAAAACAGCCCATGAAGATGAGATGGCCCTAGTGGAATGGCAAGTTAGTCCCCAGGGCAGTGGTCTCCCTGCTGCCTTGTAAGCCAGTGTAATGCTCTCTACTATCCAGTTCGACAACCTCTGCTTCGACACAGGAGCACCTTTCTTCGCACCACCATAGCAGACAAATAACTGGTCCGACTGTCTAAATTGAACAGTAGAGTTCACATAATACTTCAAGGCACGAACAGGACACAAAAGTTGGGCACTTGAATCAGACCCTGAAGAAGTCTGAAAAGACGCCAGTTCAATGTGCTGATTTATGAACTGAGGAAGAAGGACCTTCGGAAGAAAAGAAGGATTGGGTCGTAGAACCACCCCGGAGTCATCCGGTAACCAACGCAAGCACAGTTCGCTAACAGACAGCGCGTGCAACTCACTGACCCGTTTCGCAGTAGCAATAGCTAACAAAAAAGAAGTCTTCAAGGACAACATTTTAACGTCAATGCCTTGCAAGGGCTCAAACTGGGGTGAACACAGGAATGCAAGCACGAGTGACAAATCCCACACAGGAAAACTAGGATTCCGAGCAGGGTTCAGACGGCGCGCGCCCTTCAGAAAACTGCAGACAAGACTGTGAGAGCCCAGCGAAGAGCCGCCAACTGGAACATGATACGCAGAAATCGCAGCAACGTATACTTTCAACGTGGAAGCTGCTTTTCCTTCCTCCAGTAAGCGTTGAAGAAAGCTTAAGATACTCGGGATGTCACATTTTGCAGGATCAAGCCCTTGTTCCTCACACCATGTAGAAAAAAGCTTCCAACGGGAAGCATAAATCTGTCGTGTGGAAGAAGCCCTGGCATTAGAGATGGTGTGAATAACAGCAGGGTCACAATGCTCCAGGGAAGGATTTAGCCCAATGGCCAGACCCCAAAGCTGCAGACGTGCCGGGTCCGGGTGCCAGACACTGGCCTCCAACTGGGAGAGGAGGTCCTTCCTGGGGGGAAGCTTCCATGGATTCCCTGTCAGAAGTCTCAGCAATAAAGGAAACCATGGTCTGGCTGGCCACCGTGGTGCCACCAGAAACACTCTGTGCTTGCGCAGGGAGATCCTGTGCAACGTCTCCCATAACAGAGGGATAGGTGGAAACGCATATAGCAGGCAGTTCGGCCATTCGTGAGACAGCGCATCCTGGCCCAGGGGGCTGGACACTTCTGTTCTTGCGAACCATAATCGGCAGTGGGTGGTCATCTCTGAAGCAAAAAGATCCACCTCTGCTCTTCCAAATCGTAGCCAGATCTCCTGCACTACAACTGGATGAAGCCTCCATTCTCCTGGGTGTACTTGATCCCTGGAAAGAGCATCCGCTGTCTGGTTGCACACTCCTGGAATATGAGCTGCCCTCAGTGAAGCGAGTCGTGGCTGACACCATGTCAGGATCTCTTGAGTCAGCTGTAGAGACCTGCGGGATCTCGTGCCGCCCTGGTGGTTCAGATGGAACACCGTTGAGGTATTGTCGGACCGAACGAGAACATGGCGGCCTGCCAGAACCGGCATGAAGTACTTTAGGGCCAAGAACACTGCTCTTAGTTCTAGCAGGTTGATGTGTTCTGTGGCCTGGATCGGTGTCCAGCGCCCGCAAATACCCCTCCGATTCCACGTTGCTCCCCATCCTGTGAGGGAAGCGTCTGTCGTGACCAACTCCCGACGAGAGGGAACAACACCCAGGGGCACTCCTGCCTTCAGAAACTCTAACTGTCTCCACCGCCTCAACGCACATATGCAACGGTGAGAAATCATAACCAGTCGATGTCGATGCCTGGTGGCATCTAGCCGCAAACTGTTGTTCCATAACTGGAGTGGCCTGAGGTGGAGTAAACCCAGGGGAATCACCACTGTAGCCGCTGTTAACATCCCTATCAGTCGTAGGACTACCTCGTACTGCAAAGACACCCCCGGGCGAAAGCTAGCCAAAAGTTGCAGAATGTTCGTCACACGTTCCTGAGACAGGGAGGCAGACATTAGACAGGAATTCAGGGTCATTCTTCTCGTTCACAGAAAACCCCAGCTTCTGCACATGTCTCAAAAGCAGTCTGGAGTCTTGTACAGCCTGCCGCTCTGTTGGGGCACAGAGAAGCCAGTCGTCCAAATAAGGAAGAATACGCATGCCTCTCATCCAAAGAGGAGACAGAGCTGCGCTCACACACCTTGTGAAGACGCGAGGAGCAAGGGAAAGGCCGAAGGGTAGCACTTTGAACTGGTAAGCTTGATTCAGGAAACTGAAACGCAGAAACTTTCTGTGATGTACAGCAATTGGGACATGAAAGTAAGCATCTTTCAGGTCGACACTTACAAACCAATCGTCTGCAGTCACAGACCGAAGAACATCGGCTGTGCGCAGCATTCGAAAAGGAATGACCTTCAGGAACAAATTCAGAAGCCTCAAATCGAGAATTGGGCGCAAACCACCGTCCTTCTTCGGAACAAGAAAATATGTTGAATAGAACCCGTCTCCCTGAACGAGGGGATGAACTTTTTCTATGGCTCCCTTCTCTAACAGTGAACAAATTTCCAGAGAGAGAGCCACCGTGCGAACCGCGTCTCTGACAATCGTAGGAACAATTCTTTAAAATCTGGGAGGCCGACGTCGAAACTGTAGAGTATATCCCCTGCTCAGAGTCGCTAACACCCAGGGGTCTGCTGTGTTGGATCTCCAGTACTCCAGTTGATCTATTGAAAAACGATCGACCGCCGGCCTGGCTGTCTCAGGCTTTATGTGTGCGATTTTTAGTGTTCGCGGGGGGACGCTGACGGAGTCCTGAGAGCCTCTCGCAGATGTTGAACACGACGAACACGATGAGAAAAACCAGGAAACTGTCGATGAGGTGGGCGAAAAACTCTCGCCTCTTCAGGAACACGAGGTCTCTGAGGGGGCTGTGACTGAGGTGTAGCATGCCGGCGGAAACGTTGCTCCGATGTGGCATAGTGCTGTCGGGTCTGAACCGCTGGCATCCTAAAGGTAGGGTTGCGCTGCACCTGTGTCAGTTGACGAGTAGCTTCAGACAGCTTTATCCTCTTTTCCAACAGTTCCGGAACATTTGGACCAAAAAGATGCCCGGGAACGAATGGAAGTTCTCTCAAGGTTTTCTTACAGTCCTCCGGCAGTCGTGCTTGGGCAAGCCACACTTGGCGGCGGGCTGCCAGAAGCGTGGCTGTAAGACTACCCAGCTCGCGGGTCACATGGCCTGTTGCCAACAGAGCAGTTTGCAGAAATTGTGAAACAGAGGGATCCGCATTCGCAGGTTCCAGCGTACTGGTGGCAGCAAGGAGTAACTGGCAGATTGTGTTTTCTGCTCGAGTAATGTAGGCAACAGACTCGTATGCCTTTTTCAGCAAGGAATCCGTACGACCGCATTGCGCACTGGGACATCGCACATTCCCTCGCAGAGCCTCATCAGGAGACACCACCAAAGCTGCCACAGGCTGCTCTATTTCCGGAGCACGACCCACCCCGATAGAATCTGCTTCAGCCATAGATGCTAGCGTTCGAGCAATCTTAGAGCGCCGTTTAGGCGGACCAGAACCAGTGAGAGCATTTGAGAATTCAGCCACAAAATCCTTACATGGTGGCATGGCAAAAGAAGTTGCAGCTGTGGTCTGTCTGAAAAACACATTTGTTTGGGCAGATTGGACATGTGACTCATCAAGTCCTAGACGAGCAACTGCCATTCGAAGCACATCCAAAGTATCATCGGAGGAGGACTGGGCTTGTCCAGACGACTGAACTGAACCCCCACTAGACCCCTCCGCTGCTGGGTAACCAGTGAAAACAGCCTGAGGTGATGGTTGTGCAGCAACATCCATAGTATCCCCATGATCGTGAAAAAAGGAATCTGAAGCACTTGGTAGAAAGCACATCAAACTCTGAACGATGAGAAAAACCAGGGAAATCAAGAGACTCTTCCCCAGCTCCCTGATTCTGAACATTCTCATCCTCCTGTGTCATCTTCACAGGTGTAGCAGATGAGACAGGCTGAAGCGAGTGAAGCAGACGTTTCAGCTCTGCCATCTCTGAAGAAAGCACCGACACCGTCATAGAAAGTGAACTTTTCTCAACACGCGAATGTTCATCACCTCGCGATTTGACCTTCTTAGATGGGGGGGGAGCACCAGCTGCCGCCGACACTTTGCGCTTCCGAGTGCGTGAAGGGGCTGCATCCGACTGCCCAAGTTTCACTGTCAAATTAGGGTCTAACTCGGCAAGACGGAGCTGTCGTTCCGAAATAGGCAAAAGGCTGCAGTGCATGCACGGGTCCGTGAGAGCCTCTCGCAGATGTTGAACACCCAAACACGACGGGCAGAAGTCATGACCGTCGTCAGGGAGAAGATGATTAGGGCACAGCTTACAAGTCAGTGGAAAACCAGTGGCGATCGAGCTGTGAGCCATAGTTACTCGTTAATAACACCTTCGGATAGCACCGTAAGGTTAAGTTGAGCGGGATGAAAAAATTATAAAAATAAATAAAACAATTACCTCGGGCAAACCGACAGGTAATACCAACAAATATCTCACGAAAAAGAAAACATTTCTAAAATGGCCGGCGGATTGAACCGATGGACAAAAAATGTAACATGGATTCGAGGAAAAAACACTCTGAGTAACGTTAGATATGTCAACGGGAGACCGTTAACTCAGTCGCGGAAAACACAAGCCACCGGATAGCACCGAGAGGCACAGAGTGTTACCGACGAAATAATGTTAATATGACTCACCAAGCGCTGTAAAATAAATCCAAATCCTTGAAATTGCGTAGACGCGCGCTGTCACAGCTTGTGAGGACGAATCTCGCTGCTCTTGTAAGCTGCACTTGACAGCGCGAATAATCACTCAAAAACAACCTATCTCAACCAGGCGAGAAAGCGAAAGAGGTAGAGTGCTGAGCTACTGTAGCCTATAACCTCCAGGGCTCAGCATACGTCACGCCACGTGACTTTGTTGGTATTCTCTCGACCTATCTGGCTGGCGCTGCGATAATCCATAGTGTTTACACTGCCTCTGGCGGTCAGTAAGAATGAAACAGAACAGAAAATAAAGAGATTCATGCAGATTCAGCTGAACATCCAGTCATCATCATCAGTGACTCTGCTAACATCAGTAACTCTCTCTCTCACACACACACACACACTGACTCTCCCGCACACACACACAAACACTGACTCTACCACACACACACACTGTCTCTCCTGCACACACACTGACTCTCCTGCACACACACACACACACTGACTCTCCTGCACACACACACACACACACACTGACTCTCCTGCACGCAGACACACACACACACACACACTGACTCTCCTGCACGCAGACACACACACTGACTCTACCACACACACACTGTCTCTCCTGCACACACACTGACTCTCCTGCACACACACACACACTGACTCTCCTGCGCACACACACACACACACACACACACACACACACACACACACACACACACACACACACACTGACTCTCCTGCACGCAGACACACACACGTTTAAGAGAAAGTCTTCCTGATAAATAACAAATCTCACATTTACAGATATTAACCTGAACAATAACTTCTGTGCAGAAACTATTACTGATATTATTGTTTGTGATTCTGTGAAAAAGAAAGAAGCGTTGTCGTCTTTTATCTCAGTGTCGTCACCCGAGTAGATGAAGTTATGAATGATGATTAAAGAAATGTATTTAATAAAATAAGACACATGAACTCTCATTAAGAGCATTTCTCATTTATGTCAGAGAAACACAAACACTAAATATAAAACACACTTCAGACACTGATTCATATATACAATTTATTATAAAGTTTCAACGCAAATACATGATCACGGAAATATAGATCTGAACCCAGTTTTAATAATTTTATAGAATGTTTTAACAAAATAGACAAATCAAGTTTGTAACGTATTAATATATAATATATAAAACTGCTAGAGAAACACGAGATTATGAGATTGAATTCTAGACTGTATTTAAATCAGAGACAAACATAAATACAATAATCTGTGAATTATAATACAGTAAAATTACATTTACAAATCATGCATGATCTCCTGAAAATACATCCTGAGAAATATTACACAATGTTAATGTGAACAATACAGTGAAGCGTCAAGTGTGTGTCTATCTCTGTCTCTTTCCTGTTAGACTGACAGAAACATCTTCATCCTGTGTGTGTGTGTGTGTGTGTGTGTGTGTGTGTGTGTGTGTGTGTGTGTGTGTGTGTGTGTGTGTGTGTGTGTGTGTGTGACTGTGTGTGTGTGTGTGTGAGAGGGACTGTGTGTGTGTGAGAGAGAGGGAGTGTGTGTGTGTGTGTGTGAGAGGGACTGTGTGTGTGTGTGTGTGTGTGTGAGAGAGAGAGAGGGACTGTGTGTGTGTGTGTGTGTTAATCAGTTGTGTGTGTATCAGTCAGAGAGAATGTGTGTGTGTGTGTGTGTCAGTCAGTAAGTATGTGTGTGTCAGTAAGTGTGTGTGTGTGTGTGTCAGTCTTTTGTGTGTGAGTGTGTGTTAATCAGTTGTGTGTGTCTGTGTGTGTGTGAGTTTAATGTGACACAGAGACACTGAAGAGTTATTATAAAGTCTAAATCCAGCACAGAGGGGTTCAGTGAATGTGTGTGTGAATGTGTGTAAGTGTGTGAGTGTGTGTGTGTCAGAGACGCTGTAGAAGGACAGAGTGCCGGCCGACACGTCCACACACACTCCTGCTCTCTTACAGGATCCTGGAGCAGCAGAAACATCAGTGGAGTTATCATTGTGCAGGACAGAGAGTGTGTGACCAGAGCATTCAAGACTCCAGGACTTCTTATTACGTCCAAACACACTGTCATTACTCACTCCTTTCCTCTTGATTCCTTTATACGACACTGAGATACGAACATCATCTCCACTGCATTCACACTCCCAGTAACAGCGTCCAGTCAGACTCTCTCCACACAGAACCTGAGGATACACATCAAATCTCTCTGGATGATCAGGATACGACTGACTCTCTGACACACTCGTCACCTTTCTGTTCTCCTCAGACAGAGCGAGACGAGTGTGTGCTGTGTTTGGATCCAGTGTGAGATCAACGGCATCTGAACACAAGAACACACATTACAACAGCAACATTTACAACAACACACAACACACACTACAACTGTGTTTCTGGACTTACATTTACAACAACACACACTACAACTGTGTTTCTGGACTTACATTTACAACAACACACACTACAACTGTGTTTCTGGACTTACATTTACAACAACACACACTACAACTGTGTTTCTGAGATCAAACCGTTCAAGACAAACTTTGATGTTGACTTGAGAAAGACTGACCAGAAAGATTGAAGGTTTTGAAAAAGACAGTCTTGATGATGGATAGAGAGATAGATAGAGAGATGGATGGATAGATAGATGGTTGCTAGACAGTTGCTAGGTTACTCTAAGTGTTTACTAGGCAGTTACTATGGTGTTCTAGGTGGTTGCTAGGGAGTTCTGGGTGGTTGCTAGACAGTTGCTAGGTGGTTTCTAGGTTACTCTAAATGTTTACTAGGCAGTTACTAGGGTGTTCTGGGTGGTTGCTAGGCAGTTACTAGGGTGTTCTAGGTGGTTGCTAGAGTGTTCTGGGTAGTTGCTAGTGTGTTCTGAGTGGTTGCTAGACAGTTGCTAGGTTACTCTAAGTGTTTGCTAGGCAGTTACTAGGCTATTCTAGGTGGTTGCTAGGGAGTTCTGGGTGGTTGCTAGACAGTTGCTAGGTGGTTTCTAGGTTACTCTAAATGTTTACTAGGCAGTTACTAGGGTGTTCTGGGTGGTTGCTAGGCAGTTACTAGGGTGTTCTAGGTGGTTGCTAGAGTGTTCTGGGTGGTTGCTAGGCAGTTGCTAGGTTACTCTAAGTGTTCACTAGGGTGTTCTAGGTGGTTGCTAGGGAGTTCTGGGTGGTTGCTAGACAGTTACTAGGCTGTTTAGGTGGTTGCTAGGGAGTTCTGGGTGGTTGCTAGACAGTTGCTAGGCTGTTTAGGTGGTTGCTAGAGTGTCCTGAGTGGTTGCTAAGCAGTTACTAGGCTGTTTAGGTGGTAGCTAGGGAGTTCTGGATGGTTGCTAGATGGTTGCTAGGTTACTCTAAGTGTTTACTATGCAGTTACTAGGGTGTTCTGGGTGGTTGCTAGGGTGTTCTGGGTGGTTGCTAGGGAGTTCTGGGTGGTTGCTAGACAGTTGCTAGGTGGTTTCTAGGTTACTCTAAATGTTTACTAGGCAGTTACTAGGGTGTTCTGGGTGGTTGCTAGGCAGTTACTAGGGTGTTCTAGGTGGTTGCTAGAGTGTTCTGGGTGGTTGCTAGGCAGTTGCTAGGTTACTCTAAGTGTTTACTAGGGTGTTCTAGGTGGTTGCTAGGGAGTTCTGGGTGGTTGCTAGACAGTTACTAGGCTGTTTAGGTGGTTGCTAGGGAGTTCTGGGTGGTTGCTAGACAGTTGCTAGGCTGTTTAGGTGGTTGCTAGAGTGTCCTGAGTGGTTGCTAAGCAGTTACTAGGCTGTTTAGGTGGTAGCTAGGGAGTTCTGGGTGGTTGCTAGATGGTTGCTAGGTTACTCTAAGTGTTTACTATGCAGTTACTAGGGTGTTCTGGGTGGTTGCTAGGGTGTTCTGGGTGGTTGCTAGTGTGTTCTGGGTGGTTGCTAGACAGTTGCTAGGTGGTTGATAGGTTACTCTATTACCCCTTTTCCACCAACAAGAACCAGGTGCTGGTTCAGAGCTAGAGCTAGAGCCGGTTCGGAGTTGGTTCTACTGACGGTTCTTCTAAGAACCGGTTTGCCTTTCCACAGGCTAGAGAGCCAAAACAGAGCCAGATCTTACGTCACTGTGTATACATCTCATGTTGCCCAGCAACGCTAGCGCGGCAGCGCCAAACAAAAACACACCAGGCTTGTTCGAGATGGTTTGGCTTCACGCAGACCGATCGCCGCGTGACATTAAAGCACTGCGAAAGCGATCCAAAAGCACAAGGAGTCGTGTGCTCTCCAAACACTCCCGGAGCTCTGATCGGTCCGCGCCGCTCCGATGCATCTCGAACAAGTCTTACATCAACAATGGCGTTCGTTGCGTTACTATTGATGCTCATGGCTTTGTGAAACTACATCGGCATCCAAACACGGTGAATCCAACGCGTTCGTGCAGCTCGCCGTAACTTGCATAGACGGAGATTACAATCGAGCAGCTATTAGCTCGATTAGCAGCTATTTAAAAAATGGCGGTCACAAGTTTCTATTCGTCTTGTTGGTCACGGTAACCCCGCCCCCAGCCCCTGACGCAAGCGGTTCTTACTTGGCTCCGTTCTAGACCCTGCAATGATTTGGTGCTACTTAAGAACCAGTTTTACTGGTTCGGAGCTGGTGCTTTGGCGGTGGAAAAACAAAGAACCGATTTGAAACTAGGCTCTGGCTCCGAACCAGCACCAGCTCTGCCTTGGTGGAAAAGGGGTATAAGTGCTTACTAGGCAGTTACTAGGGTGTTCTGGGTGGTTGCTAGTGTGTTCTGGGTGGTTGTTAGACAGTTTCTAGGTTACTCTAAGTGTTTACTAGGCAGTTACTAGGGTGTTCTAATGGCGTAATTATGGATCCAGACCTGAACTTTAACAGTCATGTTAAGGTTGTAATAAAGTCTGCCTATTACCACCTTAAAAATATAGCAAGGGTTAAAGGTTTTATGCGCCAACAGGATTTGGAAAAACTTGTCCATGCTTTTATTTTTAGTAGACTGGACTATTGTAATGGTGTTTTCACAGGCCTCCCGAAAAAATCTATCAGACAGTTGCCGCTGGTTCAAAATGCTGCTGCTCGGGTCCTCGCAGGAACCAGGAGAATGGATCAAATTACTCCGATTTTGAGATCCTTACACTGGCTTCCTGTGTTGCAAATAATTGATTTTAAAGTACTCCTGCTGGTTTACAAATCACTAAATGGCTCAGGACCTAGTTATGTTTCGGACTTAATTGTAAGCTACAGACCATCTAGACCTCTCAGATCATCTGGGACAGGTCTGCTTGCTGTCCCCAGAATTAGAACTAAAAAGCAGCGTTTAGTTTTTATGCGCCACATATCTGGAATAAACTTCCTGATAACTGCAAGTTCGCAACAACTCTCAGTTCTTTTAAATCAAAGGTTTAAGACCTATCTTTTTAATGTTGCTTACTTTTAATTCATTCATTCATTGTACTGTATTGTATATTTTATTATTTTATATTTGTATTTAATCTGTTTTTAAATGTTGCTTTTATATTTTATGTTTTGCACCTTGTAAAGCACCTTGAAACGTGCTATATAAATACAATAAAATTGCCTTGCAGGTGGTTGCTAGGGTGTTCTGGGTGGTTGCTAGACAGTTGCTAGGGTGTTCTAGGTGGTTGCTAGACAGTTACTAGGCTGTTCTAGGTGGTTGCTAGGGAGTTCTGGGTGGTTGCTAGACAGTTGCTAGGTGGTTGCTATGTTACTCTAAATGTTTACTAGGCAGTTACTAGGGTGTTCTGGGTAGTTGCTAGGGTGTTCTGGGTGGTTGCTAGACAGTTTCTAGGTTACTCTAAGTGTTTGCTAGGCAGTTACTAGGGTGTTCTGGGTAGTTGCTAGTGTGTTCTGGGTGGTTGCTAGACAGTTGCTAGGTTACTCTAAGTGTTTTCTAAGCAGTTACTAGGCTGTTCTATGTGGTTGCTAGTGTGTTCTGGGTGGTTGCTAGACAGTTGCTAGGTTACTCTAAGTGTTTCTAAGGTGTTCTGGGCGGTTGCTAGGGTGTTCTGGGTGGTTACTAGGCTGTTCTAGGTGGTTGTTAGACAGTTGCTATGGTGTTCTAGGTGGTTGATAGAGTGTTCTGATTGTTTTCTAGGTGGTTGCTATGGTTTTCATAAGTCTGTTATGCTCTGGTGCTGAAATATGGCTTATTCGTGACGTTATACGGTTGTTAGGGAGCTCTAAATGGTTGCTAGGATGTGGCTAGACAGTTAGCAGGGTTAAACTAATAAACTGGTAGAATTATATTATAGATATATTATATATGAATAGTATATATTATTATAGAATATATACTATTAGAATAAACTAATAGACTGGATGTCTCGTCTCTATGATGTTCTGATTCATACATGCACTGTAAACAAATAATCGTACAAAACCTGTCGATGACCGATCGAAAACGTGAAATTACAGTAAAATATCCAAATTGAAATAAAGTGCACAAAACTTTAAAAGAAGTGTTTATTAAACGTTTTACAGAAAAACACTTATTCTACAGGAATTTCCTACACACACACACACACACACACACACACACACACACACACACACACACACTTTCTCTGACTGCTGTAACTGTGTTTCTGACACACACACACACACACACACGTTTGTTACGGCAGAAACACAGAGAAACTGATCAGATGCTTTTCTTATTGCTTCTATAAACAATGCTTGCTGTTTATTTTGCTACTGAGAGGAAAGTGTGCAGCACATATTTACATGTTCATCTAAACGTCGCTCTCAGCCGTGTGGCGGAGTCAGATATTCACTAACAGTATCGCTGCTCGATTATTTCGAACTTGGCTTTACCGCTAATGCCGGAGACGCACTTAACGCCAGCTGAGACGTTCTTAGACTGAACTGAACACACTTACAGAGTTTCCTCAACTAGAGCAGATTTTAAACACGACTGTGAACAACGACTGAACGCAACGGTCTCGGACTCGCCGCGTTTGGCCGTGATCAGTCGTATCAAATTACATTCATAATCGGCCTTACAGTCGTTAAGTGTGTCCCCGGCTTAAATGAAGAACGAAAAAGAACTTCGCCGGGAGTAAATTGGGACCTTAAAGATGAACTGAACTGGAATTTGAGTAAAGGTGATATAACAGATATATTGTATTTATTCTCATTGGTACAATTATTAAAATGGCAGAATTTGTTAAAAGTGATAAAATGGTACATTGAAAATGTTGTTGTTGTTGCACGGGCGCCGCCATATTGGATTTCAACATTCGACTACGTCACTGGCATGGTAGCTACTCCGTTCAGTGGTGAGGGTTGACTGAAACTCCTGCGCGCAGCTAACTTTTTTGCCCGCCCCAACTTTATTTATTTTGGTTTTAACACGTTGCGTGCTGCTAACTTGACAAGCGATCCCATTGGATGAATTCGTCCAATCAAATTTCCATCTTAAAAATATATAAAATATCCATTTATCTGCCTCGATTTTCTAAAACGCACAGGACCTCAAGTTTGTTTGTATATTTTCTCTAAATGCACACGACATATATAAGCAGTTTCTATTTCCTAAAATGCATAATGTGGATGGATACAATAAATAAGAGTGCATGACAGGCTAGCCCTCCAACCGCATTTCCCTCTTATAACACCGTGAACCACTATTGCTCCATTCATAATTGACTATGTACATTGCAAATACAATCTAATGCATATTTTAGACAAAACTTTGTATTGTATGCAATATTTTGAGACAAAATTAATTGGTACATAATAATATTAAATCAAGTGATCAAAGTGCTCATTGCTGCTGCGATCAGTGGCGTGGATACAGTGGCTCGCGCACACACCGCAGTCTTCACTCGGACGCGCGGAGACTATTCGTTCCGGTGAAATTAGAAAACATAATGCACACAAACGTGTCCCTGCTTGATATACAACCACTGATGAACATATTCGGTTATGATGAAAGAATAAAAGAAAAAAAAAAACTATGGGACTGCGGATTTGATCTTTCACACTTGGCGAAAGTTCTACCACTGGACCATTACGGCACATAGGCGGATCTGTGTATTTATTCACGCGAAAGTTCTCGGCACTGACAACATATGTTACATCTCATTTAATGACAAACTCCATGTACTATTTAGAATGATTGCTGGACATCGCCATGTTATTATACATACATCTGATTTAGCATTGTATTAGCAACCCCTGTCCCACCCACTTTTTAAAACAAAGTTACGCCACTGATTAGTTCTTAAATGTGTACTAGTCATACTACTGGCCTGTCCCTCAGGCACAAATGCGTAACCCATGCCATTAAAATGACTAATTTTCCTGTGTATTCGCTCTGTGCAACTAGCGAATATACAGGACCGCAGGTCCTACCATGCCAGTGACGTCATCGAAATTGCCAGCGTTCTTATAACAGTTTTTGTGTAGCTTAAAAAAAGCTATATTGATATTTGTAATTATTTTTTTTAGTGTAATTTACTTTTAACTGTCATAAACAACACGTTATCAACGTTGATTATTTTCAGTTCAGTTCATCTTTAAGGCCCTGTGTGTGTGACTGTGTGTGTGTGTGTGTGTGAGAAAGAGGGTTCCTAAGGCCCTGTGTGTGTTTGACTGTGTGTGTGTGTGAGAGTGTGAGTGAGTGAGAGAGAGAGAGGGACTGTTTGTGTGTGTGTGTGTGTGCGAGAGAGAGAGAAGCCCCATTCACACAGCACTTTGAACCCGGCAAATTGCCGCCAAATTGCCGGAACGCCTTCTGTGTGAACGCAAACACGACCCGGGTTTAATGCCGGGATCGATGCCGGGTTGGGGACCTAGTAACATTGCCGTGTTCAGACCCGGAACGCGCGCTGTGTGAACAAAAGCCAGGACAAATGCCGTAAGGGGTGTGTCGTAGTGATGATGCACGAGCCTTCGCAATGACGTAGTTATCGTGCGACTCTGTTACTCTGTTAGAAGAAAGTTTGTGTTCGTCATCGATACAAGAAAGAACGAAAAGATGTCTGCAAACTGGACTGAAGCAGAGACCCGAGAGCTCCTTGCAATCCGCGCCGAAGCTGAGATCGTTCGCCAGCTTTGTGGAACGGTACGTGATGCGTTAGTGTACGACCGAATCCGAAAAAAAATGATCGAGCGTGGTTTCTCGAGATCGAAAGCGCAGATGTTGTTCAAAGCAATGCAAACACTTCCGCTTTTCGACGCGTACCTTATACGTCACATCATAACGTCACGCGTCTATCCGGGACATACCCGGGTTGTGTGTGAACGCGCTCTCTGATTCCGGCAAATCACTGGCAGTGTGAATGAACCATTTTCAAACGAACCCGGGTCAAATCCCGGGTCACTTTATCCGTGTATTTTCCGGAATCTCTGTGTGAAAGGGGCTAGAGAGGGACTGTTTTGTGTGTGTGTGTGTGTGTGTGTGTGTGTGTGTGTGTGAGAGAGAGAGAGAGAGAGAGAGAGAGAGAGACTCTGTGTCTGTGTGTGTACGTGACAGTGTGTGTGTGTGTGTTAGCTTCGCAAGAACCACTAATAATAATACGTTAAATAGCAGTTCAGTGTGTTTGCTTTCTCAAGCCATCATAACAAAACACCAAAATCTAAAGCTGTGTTTGTGGACTTACATTTGCGTGGTCCTGTTGACATCCTGAACTCTCCTCCATGATCCACACTAGAAAACACACACACACACACACTTTTATTATTATAACAAAATCATATTTTGTCAATGTTATACAAGTGATTTTAAAGTGTCTAAATATGAATGCAAAAGCACATGTGAAAAGACTTTATTAATAAGTAAAATGTCCAGCAGAAGACACACACACACACACACACACACACTACATTTAGTGAGGACATTTCATAGGCCATTGATTTTAAATCAGATGAATGCAATATTCTATGGCCACAGAAACTAAGATTTATTTATTGTATAATATTTTTTTAACTGGTGAGGAATACAGTAAACCAGTAAAATGTCCTCACTAGTCGGTCTTCATACTATTTCACTATATAGGTGAGGACATGTGGCTGCTTGAAAGTCCTTGTAAAGTTTAAAATAACCGGTTGTCTTCCCCTGTACGAGTGAACATCAGTAACATCAGTTATTAAATGCAGCAACACCTTTCAGACGAGGCTCATGTTTATAACAGTAATCTTGCGGGATGGACTCATTTAAAGTTATGTATACAGGGCCGTTGAATGCTTGAATCTGATTGGTTGATGAACTTTCCAATGTGAGCATTATTTTCAGGGAACCGCGCGGCTAAAGTAGATCCGGCAGGTCTTGACCGCATTACAGCTCCGCATCACTGCGCGTAGTGAATGCCATTTTCAATGCCTAACTTCACAATCAATGAAAACATGCAGTTTAATTTTAATAAATAAAGTATATAGTCCTAACTATAATCAATAGAAAATTAAACTGAATATATAAATAAATTGATTGTCCTGCTGCACAGGTTATCGTAATTATTGCAGATAATATAACAAATAAATTATTGATAGGCCTATACTTGTTAAAAGGTCTTCGTGTTTCATTTATTAGGCTAGTCTACTGTCGAATTAATTAAAACGAATTGAATTAATAAATAAATAAATAATAATATTGACGCACAAGCCCCTCTCTCTCTCTCTCTGCTTATGAATGTAATTTGATACTTATGACTGATCATGGCCAAACGCGTGTTCAGTCTGTGTTCAGAGCCGGTGATTAAAATCTGCTGCAGTCGATGGAAACAGTCAGAGAATGTGTCAGTCGTTAAGTGTGTCCAGCATTATTCTGCTATTAGCGGCTCAAACCTCCGTCACTAACTCTACAATTACGAATCAGCAATGGAGGAATGGGGATTAGATGCGTAAGAATGATAAATAATAAGTTAATGATAAAAACTTTACAAACGTCTTGAAATACATAATTTGAATAATGTTTCGAGGTGTGGTATAACTTGTAGTGTTTTGAGGTGTGGTAACTGTAGTATAAGCGGAATAATTGACTCCAGGCCGTTGAATTATAAGAAAATAATGTAAAAATTGTGACCGCATTACCACCAGATTTCTGTCAAATACAGTATGTGCATGTGGCGAACAGGACGAGGTCGAGGGACGTGAGAGAGCGGCGCGAGACCGGTGGCGTGATTAATGATGAGCGACACCTGCGCGACGCACCGGTCCCGTATCTCTCACGGAGGAGCGGAAGCATAAAGGAGGAGCGACGACAGTGAAGATCGAGAGAGGACTGATTGTATGTTATGTTTTGTTTCTGTTTTGCAAGAGAGCACAAAGTACAGAGTAATAAAACCAAGGGAAACATAATTTTAAAGAAACAAAGTTTAAGTTTTGTGCAAAATATTTTTTAACGTGTTTAAAGTTTTTATTCAAGATTTTGATCCCATAAGTTAATTCAGAAGTCACTAAATGAAGCACATTTTAGGTTACCTGAGAAAACGTTTTCTTTTACAGTGCTGTGCTAACTGTACCATTCTTTATTTAAGTTGCGGAGTGCCAGCAACCCCTTCAGCCGTGACCGATTCACGATACAGCACTTGCCTCGAGTACCTTATTGCTTTTATTAAACGGTTACCACACAATACAACTATTAAAGCCGGAAAATATGTATCTATGCAACTTTCATGAAGAAAAGCCTTCCTTCCGCTGGAAAAAATAGTCCCTGACCGACAACAGCAACAGAAGTTACATACACTATTTCGCCAATAGATGGCGGCAAAGACTGTCTTTATGAGTGAGTCAGTCAGAGAAGACTTTTACATTGAAAGGACTCAAACTTGTGATCACGGAGAAGGATCTATGGGCACGGAAAACCCTTAACTGTTAAGTTTTAAGATATCGCAGCGGACATTCAAACTGATTTTTTAAAATTATGAATCTAGGACTGACCTGAAGGAAAATGCTATATCTACTGTAAATGCAGGTACACTCGCTTACTCGATCTCTCACAATACTCTACTATAGCTTCAATGAGATCAAACATGTGTTTAAGTTGCTAAGTGTGGTTGCTAGGGGTGTTGTGTAGTGATACATAGAACCGTTGGGTGAAGCGGTCATAGCCGTGTTTTATCGTGAATAAAACACAGCTATTGACCAATCAGAATCAAGGATTCGAACTAACCGTTTTTTAAGTAAGGGATAATGTATAGTGAGGCGGTTGTTATAGTGAATACAACCCTGACAGGCTGATTATGACCCTGACGTGAAGCGGTGTATTCGCTATAACAACCGCCTCACTCTACATTATCCCGCTTACTACATGGCTACCTACCAAATAAATCAATAATTTGACACAAAATATTGATTTAAAAAGGAGTTTATTGATTTAAAAAACGATTGTATTGCTTCAGTTAAAGAACACTGTGTCCATGGCAACGCTCTGCTTTTCATGGCAACGGTGTGTTATCCTTAGCAGCGCTCTGCTATCAAGAAATTCTACAGACCGCATTCTACATTAGAATCCAACCAAGCCATATAATCATATATTTCATAAAACGGTTAGTTCAAATGTTCGGTTAGTGCGGACAATCGATTAATCGCAATTAAAAACACTCACTTTTTATACGGTTTCATTTTATACAGTTAATCTCCAAATTAATATAGAAGCAACATAAAGACAGTATATTTTAAATACTTGTTTAATGGCATCTTTTTATGAATGAAGGCCAGTATCACGGATACTAATACAGCTACTTATGTCTTGATTATGTCTCCCACAATTTTAAACATTAATTATATCCATGCAACATTACAGTGTTTTGAAAGCTATATATTTTAAAAAAAAAAACATTTATTAGACTTCAAAAAATGTAACAACTTTTAATTTAAGTGAATTTACAACAATCTTCACATAAACCCATAATAAATGTCATAATTACCTGTGGCCATATTTACCAGCACCTGTGTCTAACAGGTAGGAAAAATACCAAATTTAATAAAATTATCAAACAGTCTGCACTGTGTAAATTATACATTAAATATAGATTAATCATTATTAAAAGCTACAAAAGTTATTTTCTTTAGTCAAGAGCAGCGAGTACAATTTTAGTACAATTTTAGGTCGGACCCATACGAAAATAAAAATATATTTCCCATTAATTTCCCAAATTAATTATCAATATATTCAATGATATAACAGTATATTTGAAAATATATAGAATAATATATTGTGTTAATATATTACAATATATTGAATAATACATAAGGAATTGTTGCTTTTCCAAGCTAGTGACAAGCTGAGCCATATCGCATTAATTATCGCGGACGTATGCCATGGTCTCAGTGAACTGGAGCGAGTCTCAAATTAACTGAAACACAGTGTAAACTAGCCTCACAGACATGAGAAATATATCTGTATAAGGCTTGAAATGTCCACTTTTAAACTAAACATTTCTAATTGAAAGCAAATACAGTCTGATTATGTAATAATTAATAATCCGTATGAAAGATGCATTTCTCTCTAAAGGCGCATCTACTTTACAGTGGAGATGTATGGAGATATGTTTGCAGTTGATACTGCTTTAGAAAACACTAGTTTATTAATAAACAATTAAAATGCCTTGTTATTTTTTCTGACATATTATCATTAGCCTGCTTTTGCCGGTGCTTTTCTGCAAGATTTATGCGTGCGGAATAGGCTATATTCCTCCATATACCCAGTATTTAAGCAGAAATTAATATAAATGTGTATTTAGTCGACTAATTGCTTAAGTGAATGACTAATAGTCGAAAATCTTTAGTCTATGGAAACTCTAATCAATACATTTAGTTGCCATTATTTAATTATTAATTAGTATGCAGCTCTTTAAATTACTAGACATGGTGAGCTTAAAAACATTTTAGTGACCATTAGTGACAATAAAATATTAAATTTTTTAGACAAAATTTGAGACCCCCTTCAAATTTTGCTTTCGAGGCTTTCAGGGGGTCTCATGGGTTATTCGGGGGAATCGAGCCTACTCATAAATGTTCAAACTTTGGATTAATTATAAATTTTTGTTTTGCTATTTTTATTGTTCGCTACTGTGTTCGCTCATGTTTTTTAAACAGGATTTGCACCTGCCCACACTGCCAAAAGAACCAAAACCTGGTTCAATGACCATGGTATTACTGTGTAATTACTGTGTTATTTCATGTAATATTCTAATTTTCTGGGATTTTGAGGGTTTCATAAGCTGTAAGCCATAATCATCAAAATTATAACAAATAAAAGCTTGAAATATCTCACTTTGCATGTAATCTGTCTATATAATATATTAATTTCACCTGTTAAGTTGAATTCTTGAAATAAACCAAGGTCGCTAGGCAGATTAGGGCCTGGCAAACTTCCAGCATTATTATTGGGCTGCGAACTGCAGAGCCTTATCATATTGGAAAAAATCTCATCCTTCGAGGCCTGCAAGTTACAAACTACTCTCTTTCTTCTCTGCTTTGTGCCACCCATAACAGTGGCAAACACAAACTTTATACTTAGCAGTTCTCTTAAAATATGGTGTCAGGTCTGGAAAGGGTTTAAGTTGCCGTCTACTGCACTGTCAACCCAGATTGCTTACAATCACACCTTTAAGCCATCACTCACAGACTCCACATTTTTGGTTTGGTCCAGTAAAGGAATGGTCACCATGAGAGACTTGTACATTGATGGTAAATTTGCCACATTTCCTCAGCTGAAAGATAAATTTGACCTTTCACCTTCACATTATATTTAGATATCTTCAGCTAAGAAATTATGTTCGCACGTCTATCTCACACATTGAACCAATCACAGATGTGAATGAAATATATATTCTACTTTCGGTCTCTACTGATGCCCCTAGTTTGATTTCCCATTTTATGAATGTCTTTACCAGTCAGCTTGACATATCTACCTTATATCTAAAAGATTCCTAGGAAAAGGATTTAGGTGTTCAGATAACTGACGAGGAATGGACAGAGTCTATCAAGGTCATATATGTTTTATTAACTAATTCAATATAAAGTAGTTCATAGGTTTAATTATTCTACCCCTCCATCTCCTCTAATTGTAACAAATGTGAATCTGCCGAGGGCTCTCTGGGACATCTCTTCTGGCCATGCCCGAAGCTTTATGAGTTTTGGAGTGAAATTATCAATTGCTGTTTTCGGCTGGTCTAGCTCTCTTCTTGGCTTCGGCCATAAAATTCAAAAGGGAATGGGGTGGTAGCTAAAAAAAAAAACATCCTCTGTTTATGGAAAAAGACATAAAAAACATTTTTTTGAATCTTTCAGAACTCTCTACCACTTTGCATTTAGAGAGACTTGGTCTGAAAGAGAAAGAAGGGCTAATAGCATTAGAACAACACCAGGTTGAGTAAATTATGACTTCATTTTCAATTTAGGGTGAACAAACTCTTTAAAGGTAGTTAAAAAAAATATATATATATCTTGACAACCACAAAAACAATGAAATGCAACCACTCTCATACACACAGCAGACATGATCAACATACTTGAGTTTGTCCAGATGTTTGAGTGTATCAGAGAGCAGCTTCAGTCCTGAATCTCCTG
Source organism: Phoxinus phoxinus (assembly GCF_949152265.1). NCBI lineage: Eukaryota > Metazoa > Chordata > Actinopteri > Cypriniformes > Leuciscidae > Phoxinus > Phoxinus phoxinus. The sequence continues at coordinate 47,129,571 of NC_136876.1, forward strand.
GGTGATTGTAGCTCAGGTCCAGCTCTCTCAGGTGTAAAGGGTTTGAACTCAGAGCTGATGCCAGAGCAGCACAACCTTCCTCTGTCACCATACAGCCAGATAACCTATAACAACAGTAAATGATCATGTGCTTCATTTTTACAAATGTTTTTTTCTAGAATTTGTGATACAGGGATGGAGGATATGGGGATATTGAGGGTCCTGCAGGCAGCTAGCGTGGGCGATGTGACCAAAATCGTATATCACGGTGTGGTGAACAGGATGAGGTCGAGGGACGTGAGAGGACGGCGCAAGACCGGTGGCGTGATTTAATAATGAACGACACCTGCGCGACGCACCGGCCTCTCTATCTTCACTGTCGTCGCTCCTCCTTTATGCTTCCGCTCCTCTGTGAGAGATACGAGACCGGTGCGTCGCCCAGGTGTCGCTCATTATTAAATCACGCCACCGGTCTCTCGCCATCCTCTCACGTCCCTCGATCACTTTAAAAGGGTCCTATTATGCCCTTTTACGAAGTCTTGATTTTGTTTTCGGGGTGTACTAGAATATCCTTTGACAATTAATTGTTAAAAAAACCGCATGATTTTTGACATAGTTTACATTATAACAGGACCTCTCCCCCAGTCTGGCCAGAATGCGCAGTTTATTGCTAATATTAAGATATCTCTTACCTTAGTCAAAAAATAATAATTAAAAAAATTAAACCGACAACAAATACTTATATACATTCTGGGAAGAATAATAATAAAAGATGTTGTCAGTTTTTTTTCATTTCCTTTCTTGTCTGGGTTTGGTTAAACTGTTAATTAGTTCTGTTCTGTCTTTCTCCGACCCCTGCCTGTTTGTTTCTATGGTTTCTGATTTGATATGAGTTTCAGTTCAGCTTTGTCTCGTTAATTAGTCTCATTAGTTTCTCTGTTTTGTATCCATTTAAACCTTGTGTTTCTTTCTGTTCTTTGTTGTTCTTTCAGTTGGTTAGTTGGTATTTCTGTTCTTGTTCTGGAGATTATTTGTTTTTTAATAAAGCTGCTGCACTTAGATCCTTTTTCATCTCTGCTGCAACCACTGAGTAATATACGTCTTCTGAAGGAACCCCAATTACTTTCAGGCAATACTGTTAAAGTGAGACACTTGTATTGTCAAAGTGGAATAGTTCATTTTTCTTCTTCAAAATTCTAGACAGGGAACTGTTCTTGAATATTAACATATTGAATGAATAAATGTGCAAGTCAAACCTCAGAATGTTGAGTAGACAGTTTGGACTCTTTAGTCCCTTACAGAGCAGCTTTACTCCTGAATCCTGCAGGTCATTGCTACTCAGGTCCAGCTCTCTCAGGGGGGAGTTTGGGGATTGTAGAGCTGAAGCCACTATTTCACAGTGCTGATCAGTGAGATTACAGGCTGTTAATCTGAAAAAGGAGAACTAATAGTATTAACTTGGTTGAAAATGAAATCAGCATATAACTGCATCAATTAATATAGTATTATGCTTGTGAATACAAATCCATAAATTACTCATTAAAACTAATATCTAATTCTTACAAATTATGTTCATATAGGGCTAGGCACTATGGCCACAAAAAAAAAAAAAAATCATATCTCGGTTTTTTTTTTGTCTTTTGGCTAAATGGCATTTTACGATATATATATGGGCATTTTCTACCATTTTCTACCAAAAAAAAAAGAAAAAAAAAGAAAAAAAAAAGAATGCATTTCATATCCTGCCCAATGTTGTCCTACAAACAACGTTTATGTTGAAGGCTATGAAAACCATAGTGAAAGTAACATTGTAGGCTATGCTATTTATACATATATTGTGCAAAAAAAATTGTAAATTACAACAACATTAAAATATACAAACCAAAAATAATGTTTTTCAAAACTGAAGCTAAATTCACTGCAAATGAAAATAAATAATAAAAGCACAGACTAAATGGTAACTGGTAAGAGGCACACAGTTACTCATCGGAGCTTAGTACAGATGGTACTCAACCAGAATGCCTATTACCGCCGCGACAGGCGCCGCGACAGGCACCGCGGCAAAACTACCGCGGTAAAAATAATCCAGTCACATTTCAAAGTCATTCGCGAAATGACCGCCAGGTGGCGCAGAGGGACATTGTGCAAAACAGCAGCTATTGCCGTATTTTGAAATGTAAGCGGGGTTAATGTCAATTAACAGATGAAATAGGCTACTATAGAACATTGTTTAGGACAGAAAAATAGAATCATAATTTAAAAATAGAGACGAGAACAATATAGCCTATATTTCATATTGTAGCCTAGACGTCGGTGGGCGACATAAGCCTATTGCCCGTTGGGAGCAGCGTGATAACATAATAATAATAACAAAAATAACAAACAAAAATAAATTAGGTGCAATGAAGCTGATTATTTGTTTACTACTCTATTGAGGAATGAGATGAATGATGAGCGCTTCTCTGGAACAGATTGGATTAATGGCCGAGTGGTAGAACTTACGTATCGGTCATTTGGATGACACGGGTTCGAATCCCGTACAAACAAAGATTATTGTACATTTTATATTAGCCTATTAATGCATGTCATAGCCTATTATTAATGCAGACAATCAAACAAACAAAATTTTTTTTTATACAGGATAGCCTTTTTTTTTTGGTTCCTATAAAGAGTTTGTAAAACATGGTTTTAAGCAAGGTGCGATTTGCCAGGGGGGACGGGGATTTCCTTCTGGTCTAAACATCCCTGCTTCTGCTGAATTATTTTAATCCCCCCTCCCTCCACAGTAATCAATGCTATAAATTACTTCACCATTAGACCATTTAAAATATATAATGTAAAGATATGCAACAGGCACGTTTAAACGACAAACAATAAAATCAGAACCAGTTTCAGTTCATGGTTCCAGTGCCTTAATGCATGCACGGCTTTCAAAATGTCACAAAGCGTTTTGAGATTATTTTGAATGAAATATTGAAAGTTTATAATTAAGTATTTTGGCACACCACGCCGAGTGGCGCTATCCATTGTTCTAAAGTCGGGTTTTATTCTGGCATGTTGAATTAGTGTTCGGCAGACGCGGCTGCGCGTTCATTTGGATTTATTTTTCTCATAACAGACAGCTAAAATAACTTAGGCCCTTTAGGCTACTCCGTAGTTTTTTAGTCATACAGATCAGAGTAGAGTAGCCTACATCGTTCAAAACTGTAAACTTTTATTCATATTCAAACTTTTATTCAAAAGTGTATCTGTCGTCTCTGTCTCCGGGAACTGCGCGTCACAAAAATGAACCGAAAGCCACTTTCCTCCGCTCAGTCACGATAAGAAATCGGCTATGTCTAAAGCCTTTAAATGCCTAAATATTTAATAAATGTTATCTGATTAGGTAATCCGTATGAAACCGAGAGGTGCAGAAGATCTACTCAAACTAGCTGTGAGCGCTTCCCAATGATGAACGGACAAGGGTGAAAATCTCGCTATAATTAAATGTAGTCTAGGCTAAATCGCCCTGAATTAAATTGTAAAAATAGATCAGATCATTTATTTGTCGAAATGTTGCGATATTGTTTCATTTAAGTTCATAATTGTTATATAAATGTTATTTAGTTTAGCAGCAGCAAGCACTGTGGTTCGAGATTTATATATAAAAAAATAATAATAGCTATTCACAAATCGCGCACCCTGGTTGTAAGGATCCAAAGATCCCCGTGGAATTTAACATTGAGTTGAACATTGTATTCATGACAACAAATGAACATGCGTTTGAACAAATGAACATGCGTTTGAACAAATGAACATGAACGAACATGCGTTTGAACAAATGAACATGAACAAATGAACATGCGTTTGAACAAATGAACTGCGTTTGTATTTAGGTTTGCTTGGAAAAAGCTGGCCCAAACCGAGGTAGTGTTTTATTTCTTCAATTATTGAAATAATTAAATATTTATTAATAAACTTTTATGACAGAAATATTAGCCTATTAGCCTACATGTAGCCTAAAATTTAATTATTTAATCATCAACACTTTACTAGCCTAATGCTATGTCTATGCTATGCTATGTGAATTGCGACGTCTTTGTTTTAAGTCGGTCTCAGACTCAGATCGCCTGTGGGGGGTTCAGGAGGTGTTAATGTTCCGTCTTTCATATGGAGAGTGAGCTTGATGACCAGGCAAAGGCAAAATACTTTTAAAGATAAATCTCTCGATGTGTCGAAATGTAGGCCCTTAAATTATAAATATTGTAGTTTTATGTATTGTATTTAAAGAGGTTTCACACACACTTTCAGTTGAAGAGTTCAATCCATTTGTTTCAACTAGTTTTGTAGAATTTTAACACGTTTGAGTAGTGTGTTTGTCAACAATCTGGCATTATCTAAACATGAACTATCGACGAAACGCGTTCTTGCCAACTAAACGAATGCAAGTGAGCAGCATTAGCAGATACAGAGCGCTTATTCGCGATCCACCTCGTTTTATTATACGGTGAATTCAACCAGGCATTCTGTTTGAAGCAAGACTCAATCATTTGTTACAATTATTTTCTTCGTGATTTGTCTGGATGACACACAGCGACATCAGTATTATCAGCTGTATAATGGGGTTTTACCCTGAAATCTTATTTAATTTCGAGAGAGACCCGGCGCGCGCAGTGCAGGGAGACTAAATAAACTAAAATAAAAGAGATCCAGCGCGAGAGAAGCAAAGAAAAACGCATGATCTTGTTGCTTTGAACTATTTTCGTTTTGTAGACTAGCCTACTGTTTTAATTGTTCATTTAGCTGCAATTTCTTTGGCAATACAGATTTAAAATGTCGCAAGAATAAGATTATGTTTCTTACTTAATAAACTCTAACTCGATGCAACCCTGTTTTAAATAAATAAACTGCCCCCGACACTTTATTTAAACCTTGAAATGTCCAGGATCTGTTTTTAAAAATTTCATCCTTTGCTATGGCGGGTATCAATGTCAGTCATCTCAATTTCGTGGATGATTCACAAAACAATAATTTAGCAGATTAAAGATAGCTTCGTCATTTTCATTTTCTGACGCGATCGGCTGATAGTCTTCCTTCATCAGTTTTCTCGTCTGTGCAGCGGCTCTACTGGAAAGTAGCAAATTCATAATGTGCCATTGATAATTAAACAAAACGCTTGACTTCAAATAAACAGTTACCTATCTAAGCATCAAGAATGGTAAAACATTTAACGCTGTCAGCCAAAGCTAGTGAGATTCGATCTCGCATCGCTTGAAGCTCCGTGAAGCTCGTGCTGTTGCGTTGTCCACTGCACTACCGTCGGTCCGCTGATGAGACGTTGCTCTTGCAAAAGCTCATTGATGTAGCCTAATATTTTTCTTTTGCAATGTTTTGTGTTGAAATGTTTTCATTATTTATTAAATGTATTAGGCCTACATTTAATTTCAGTCTTGTGATTATGAATTCATTTAACTACATGTTTAACTTGAATTGATCTGTTTTACCACATTTCAATCACTCTCAATGAGCCGCGGCGCGGCGGCAGATTACACAATAGAGAGAATAAACTGACACTTTTCAAAGTCTGCGATTGTAGCGCCTCTTAGCGGTCAAAGGCAGCAAATACACCCCCGCAATTTTACCGCCGCGGGAACGGCGGCGGTAAAAGTCTCATTCTGGTTGAGTACCATCTGTAATTATATTAGCCTACATATGATTACCCCATTACAATAGACACTTTACAGTTACTTATATTATAAAAATACATTTACTTGTAGGTTTAAAGTTCTACATATGGCACATTTAATGTCCAATAACAAATAGTCCAGAAAAAAAATATATATTTTAGTCAGATTTATGGCGCTCCTATTCTATTATTCTCTGTCTGTTTGGTGTGCAGCAGCGCTCGTTCACTGAAGTAAGTTAAGTTTACTGAAGACTCGTTTGCATAAGGTTTGTCCACTCCTGATAGCAAAATATTTTTGCATGACCTTCCAACATTTACAGATGGAGAATATACCTGTGAAATGTAAGTTATGCACTGAGGAAAAAAACATGTCTTAAATGCATTAAATGTCAGAGCATCTGAAGAGGCAAGCTGTGTTAAACTATATGCATTTACTATATTAAGTCTTTCCAAATAACTCATAAGGTAAAGCATGTCTCATATAGGACAAATTGGATTTTGTATTTTTCCTGCAGCAGCTCACTCTATGTCCTCCGTTATTTTTCAGATGTGCTCATAATGTCAATCTACTATATATCAATACAAACGGTATTGTTTCATTCTATGTTTTTTTCAAATTAATCAATATATTGAACAAACTCAATATATCGCCCAGATCAATGTTCATACTGTAATATTTTAGTTTTTTACACTCACAGCGCTTTTCTGCAGTTCCTCACAGCAGGTACCAGTCTCAATTTACCCTCTTTTGATTTGAACTTGTACTTCTTCAAGTCTATCTCATCCATCACTTCCTCTGACATCAGGATCATGTTTGCCAATGTTGAGCATTGTGCAAGAGAAATACTTTTTGTTTTTGTTTCAGAGTTTAAAAATGCCTGCATTTCTTTAACAACAGAGCTATCCTTCATTTCAATCAAGCAGTGTGACAGATTTATCCATCTTTCAGGACTGACATTGTTTTTTTGACCTCGTTTGAGGTTTTGGATTATTTTCTTGATGTTCTCTGGGTTGTTCTCTGTGTGAATCAGCACATCCTGTAAGACTCTCTGGTTGGACTCAAGTGAGATGCCATGAAGAAATCGAAGGAAAAGATCCAGGTGTCCATTTTTACTCTTCAAGGCTTTATTCATTACTCCCTTCAGGAGATGGTCCAGAGGAATATTCTCACACTGAGTTCTGGACTTTCCTGTCAGGAACATTTTCAGAACTTCACTATTCTTGTGTAAATAACAGAAAAACACATACAATGCAGCAAAAAACTCCTGAAAGCTCAGATGTATGAAGCTGTAAACCTTCCTATGATAAATCACAGATTCCTCTCTGAAGATCTCAGTGCAAATCCCAGAATACACTGAGGCGTCAGTGACGCAAATGCCGCTCTCAATCAGGTCCTCCTCATAGAACATCACATTGCCCTTCATCAGCTGATTGAAAGCCAGTTCAGCAAGTTTCACAATCACTTCTCTGTTGGACTGCAGGAGTTTCTCTGGATCTCTCTCTTCATACTTCTGGTTCCTCATATGTGTTTGGATGAGGAGGAAGTGGATGTACATTTCAGTCAGAGTTTGAGGGATTTCTGCACTGAGATCTTGTTTCAGGATGTTTTGAAGCACAGTGGCTGAGATCCAGCAGAAGACGGGTATGTGGCACATGATGTGGAGGCTTCTTGCTTTTCTGATGTGTGAGATGATTCTGCTGGCTTGATGCTCATCACTGATTCTCTTCCTGAAATATTCCTCCTTCTGAGGGTCATTGAATCCCTGAATTTCTGTCACACGGTTGATGTAGTTAGAGGGGATCTGATTGGCTGCTGCTGGTCTGGTGGTGATCCAGATGAGAGCAGAGGGAAGCAGATCTCCTTTCATGAGGTTTGACATCAACACACCCACTGATGAAGTCTCAGTCACATCAGAAACTTTCTCACTGTCTGAAAACTTCAGTGTCAATCTGCTTTCATCCAGACCATCAAAGATGAACACAACTGTACATTCATCATACATCTCTGAGTCCAGATCTTGAAGTTCAGGATGAAAGTCCAGCAGAAGTCTGTGAAGACTGTACTGATGATCTTTAATCAAGTTCAGCTCTCTAAATGGAAGAACAAACATGAAATCTACATCCTGATTGGCTTTTCCCTCGGCCCAGTCCAGAATGAACTTCTGCACAGAGACGGTTTTTCCAATTCCAGCGATGCCTTTAGTAAGAACAGTCTTGATTTTGTCTTTCTCCTCTCTTCTCATCTCCTCATATCCTAGCTCAGGTGAAGGATCAAAGATGTCATTGCAGTTTATTGGAGTGTCTTGAAGTGTCTTGTAACTTTTCTCCATCTGTAGCACCTCATGTTCTTCTTTCACTCCTTCACTCTCTCCCTCTATGATGTACAGCTGTGTGTAAATCCTGTTCAGGATGGTCTGATTCTCTTCTAGTTTGATTCCCTCAAAAACCCTCTCATATCTGTTCTTCATGCTGGTTTTGTGCTGGTCTTTGACTCTCTGCAGATCATCATGCACTGGCTGGTGAGAATCGAGCTGCAGGGCTGCTTCTGTGTCATGATGACTGATGTGTTTCTGACAGGAGGAGGATGTGCTGGTCTGATAGGACAAATATCTGATCTGGCCAGCTCTCCCACCACTGAAAAGACATTAAAACAAACAGAAAATCCATTTATCAAAATAGAGACGCACCGGTCTCATTATCTTTCACGGAGGAGCTTCAGAAGCATACAATTGTTGCATATGTAGCTAATGTTGCCACCATGTTGCATATGTAGTTAGTCGCTAGTTAATCAAGAATGTCAAAACGCAACTCCATTTTATCAAATTTGTTAAGTAATTAAAATTACTGTGACAACTAAGATCTAATCCTCTTTAAATAGCAGCTATCTTTTGTTGCTAGCATACTTGTAATTCACAATTAACCTGTATACCATATTCTTCCAATGATATGAGATAAAGGAGGCTTTTGCCAACAAACATTGTTTATAGTGAAGGGTTAACACTGATACAGTAAAATGCGATCGGTTAATTTGAGTGTCAAGTTGTAATCACGTATCGAATCAAAGGAAGATTTTATCAGCTGGTTCAGTGGCCAATTGTTTGGAGTTAGAAATGAATATTTAGTAATTTTGGATTATACATTTCGCTTTAACAAGCAGGTTGTTAATTATCACGGCAACCACTTGCGTGTCATGCTGAATGCGATTTTCATGTTTAAAAAGTAACTATACATAAGAGACGTAAAGATGCAGATAACTATACATTATTTTTCTATTCGTTACGATATTGATATATGAACTGTTGTTGTCAGTAACCTTCCTGCTTTCCCGGTTGTGAACGTGCGCTCCTCTAAACTGTAGCCTACGGGTGCTGCACTGCTCTAGTGACGGCTGCGCCTTCCCCCCCCGAAAACATCACGTTAACAACAACCCTTTAGAAAATGTAATTCCTTTATGGATCCTCTTGCTCTGCTTTCTCCATGTTTCTTTGACGAATCTCAGTGTCTCAGTCTCACGCACGCTGCACGTGAGTTAACATATATATATACACAGAATAAAAATATCTGTTACGGTTGGCATTTTCCACCGCGGTAACGATATATACCGTCATACCACCCAGCCCTAGTTTCAACCAAGGTAAGATCAAGATTAGTTTAAGCAAACACTGGTTTTTCGGGCTCAAAAAGATGGATTGGTTTTCATCGGCATGGTAACTTACACCTGTTTCACACATACTCCATTTGCACGTTTGCACACGCTCATGTGCCTTCACATATGCCAGATTAGCAGTGCGCAACTGATCAGCTGTATACCACAAACATCATCTTTTTTTCTTTTTTCTTATAAAAAATTATTCAATCAATGCATTACTTCTATATAGATTTATGTATGAATTTGCTCAAGCCAGTGGCAAAAACATTTAACATTTACTTTTCTTATGTTAAAATCACAAACATTAGATTAAAACTTTCAATTGACAAAAATAGCCGACTCATGCGTTTTTCTTTAGTATTTACATCTTTATATAAAAAGTCCCACGGGTCGTAGATAACTTTTTTTTCTCCACTTCTACAACGAGTGTCAACCATTTGTGCAGCTTTCTTGTTCAGTGTAGTTCTCGGCCACCAGCCGGTCACGTGATTATCACTTTCAGGAGATGCAAGGCCCTTCTCCAGTACACACATAATATAACAAACTGTGCAGTGTATTTCACAATAAAGAAATATTACATTTTTAACCACATTAGTTATTTTTGCAACGCATGGTAAGTGTCTTGCTTTTCTTTGCTTTACCCCTGGCTTAAAGTACAAGATGACTTTGAAAAATAGCAGTATAATTTAATTAAATGCATTTATCATTTTCATGTTAATCTGTGTTCATTTTGACCACGAACCACGATGCACTGTCACTTAAATTCAGCACGTGCAGCACAGCAAAAATATACTTGGTGTGGAAACGACCGTGGCAGACGCACCGCTCCTGGAACGCATTGCCGACCGCATCCGTGTGCAGTGTGAACGCTATAACCTGCATGGGGGGGGGATACGCACTGCAATCGGAGTATGTGTGAAAGAGGAGTTACGCTACACAGCTAGCCTGCTCTGAAACAGGTTTTATTCTGGGTTAGAGATCGCAAACCCAAACTGGACCAATCAGCTGTGAGTAAAGTGACATGTATCTGATGCAGTAAAGCCACTCCCCCTGTATCTCTCGCTCCAAATTAAAGCAGTTTATAGTGAAAAAACTTTAGAGAAAAATTGCTCATCTTTTGCCAATTATTTATTAGACTATGCATTAATATTATATGAAATATAATTACTTTTAATTCATATAATTATTATATGAATTGACAAGTAATATTAAACTTTCATTTTAAATTAATATAATACATGTATTTATATATTATGCTTTTAAACAATGTGCATTTATTTGAGCTCTTTGTGAACCTTATAGGCTGATTATTAGGCATATTTCGTTGATTCACATCATGATATAGTCAGATATTTCCAGCTGCCCAGCTGCTCTCTCTCTCTCTCTCTCTCTCTCTCTCTCTCTCTCTCTCTCTCTCTCTCTCTCTCTCTCTCTCTCTCTCTCTCTCTCTCTCTCTCTCTCTCTCTCTCTCTCTCTCTCTCTCTCTCTCTCTCTCTCTCTCTCTCTCTCTCCTCTCTCTCTCTCTCTCTCTCTCTCTCTCTCTCTCTCTCTCTCTCTCTCTCGACTTCATTTGAATTAAGTAAATTAAATCAAGTAAAAAAAACGTTCCTAAATTAAATGAGGTAAGGGTAATGAATAAATTTTTAAGTGTACATGAATATACTCACACAGGGTCAAAGGGCACGGCTTCATCACAGAGGTCAGTGGGGTGAATCATGTATCTGGTACTCTTCATAGACACACATCTGGATACTGGAGATGCTGCTTTCTTTCTCTTCCTGCTGATGATACTGAGGAAAACACGGATATATTTCAGATCATTTCTGAAGCCAGAAAAATATGCAATTTAAGAGCTATAAACAAAAGGTTGAGGTTGTAATGTTGAGGACAAATTTGACCACTAATTCTGAAAATTCTTTGCCTTTGTAAACACATGTATCTTCCTGACTTTTTTATTGAGGGTGAGCCAAAGTATCATGGATAGGGGTTTAACAGATTGTAGTTGATACAGACAAGGCCCCACAGTTCTGCATGCATGCGATTCGTGGATTAATTTCACATTTGAACCAGTTTATGACTTTGCGATTTATCAATATGGACATTGGCGTACGGCACGCTCAAATCCTACGCCAGCTCAGGAGGTGGTGTACATGTACGCACGTTTTGAGTTAGTGCTGAAATGCGCAGAAAAACAATTCCTAACACCACAAAACGCACTGACAAACTAAAGATATGATATATTATGACCCACTGTAAAAAAACAACAACATAGAAATTATAAACTTCAGTGTTTATTGGGTGCGCACGGACTGGGTTCAGTAATGAAAGGCTTTCAATGACCAAAAAATAATTCAGACTGACAAAATAATAAAAATGACATTCTTCTTTTAAATAATAATACAAATAATAATAACAACGACATACTTCTTCTAAATAACAATAAGTGTCATTAATAATCAAAATCATAATACTAATAAGAAGAATATTACAAATTGTCATGCAATTATTCACATCATCATCACTATTGTACACCCCATTACATGTGATGTCATGCGAAATTCAACGCTAATAGTTTCAAAACACGTGCTGTAAAATAATGCATTGTGATAGGTAATTTGCTCAACCAACCAGCGATTTAAACTGGATTTCCACCGGAGAAGTTTCTCCTCTTTGCCGTCTTCCGCGTGTCCATGGCGTAAAATGAGGGCGTGGGGGAGGTGGAGACGTGAATATATAGGGGCGTGTTAATCTAACGACGATCGTTTTCAGCCGCGGCATTTATCAAGAGGCAGGTTTGCGTACACCTGAATTTCAAAGGTACGCACAGCTTCATAAATCAGGCGGTGAGAGGAGTGTAAGCATAATCTTACACCAACATATACGCCCGTTTCGACGCAAGATTGATAAATGAGGGCCAAAGAGAGCACGTCTCAGATAGCGTGTGAAAACCAAATTCAGTTCTCTTCCACGTCTCCTTGCACTTTAAGGGAGACACACACACAAAATGATCTCAAGAAACTCAGTCTCGTCGAGTATCCACATAAATACAGTGGGTTATGTCTTAAGTGATGAAGAAATGAGAAAGAAAACAGCTGTGTATCATTATATTGGATCAGTGCATTGGCTCTTAAAGTAACAGAAGTCTAGTATACCTGCTGCAGTCTGTGTCATTAAAGGGATAGTTCGGCCAAAAATGATATTAAACCCATGATTTGCTCACCCTCAAGCCGTTCGAGATGCATATGTCAATCATTTTTCAGACGAACACATTTTCAGTTATTTTAGAAAATGTCTCAGATCTTTCAGTGGTTATAATGTCAAGTTATGGGGTCCAACTCCTTCAAGTCCCAAAAATGTGCATGCATCCTTCACAAAATTAATCATCCTGCTCCAGCCAGTTATTTTCATTTATAAAGTTTTAAATATGTAAATTTTTACGACAAAACCGCACGGATTACATTCAGAAGGCCTTCGTTTATCCCCCTGGAGCCGGATGGATTACTTTTGTGAAGGATACATGCACATTTTTGGGATTTGAAGGAGGTGGACCCCATAACTTGACATTATAACCACTGAAAGACATTTTCTAAAATAACTGAAAAAGTGTTCGTCTGAAAAATTATTGACATATGCATCTCGAACGGCTTGAGGGCGAGTAAATCATGGGTTTAATATCATTTTTGGCCGAACTATCCCTTTGATGTTAAACCACAAAAGACAAAGAGAAAATCCCTGTTGTAGCTTTAACAATTAATTTTATTTATCTTTTTACTATTCTATTTATCTATGCTTGTAATTTTTTTTATTTGTTATTTTATTACTAAGTGTTCACAAGCCTTTATGTTTGAACTTGTAATGTTTGAACTTTATTACACTTAACAGACTTGCACACGGACTCGGATGCATTTTGCCTTTGGGACTCGAAAAATGTTTTCGGTGAAATACACTCGGGACAGTAGATTGGCCAATTGTGTCAGTACTGCATCGTTGCTAAAAATCTATATTTGCATGTGTTTTTGCATGTGCCATCATCGGCAGTGCGTGCCAATGAGTGTAAGTTGCCTTGTGTGTTTATTATGTTATAATTATAGTAGGTAGTCCACAGTTGAGTGTGGCGACTGCAGCTTTCCCACAAGTGGGCGTGGTTTCAGCGCAGCCAGCGGACACGCCCCCAGCGTTGAGAATACTGCTCATTTTTTCAAGATTTTGATAGCTTATTTTATGTTGCCGTCTTTTTTTAGCATTAAAATTTGGCTGGGTGGCCAATAACACATTTTTCTGTGGTGTGACGAACTCAGAACACATACTGAATTTTGACTTTACAGGGACACAGAGTCCAAATTAAAACAATTCCCCATCGTCCAAATTAAACAATTCCCCATCGTAAGTACACATTGATGGCCTAAGACACGAAACAAGCGGTTTGTGTGAGACAATAACTATATTTTTTATTGTTTTTACCTCTTATACACAGCCACGTCCAAGTGATTGAGGGCCCGGGCGCTTCCTTCTGTGTGACGTGTACGCAGACTGGTGCATAGATATATACACTAGATGTCGCATTAAAGACATTCGTTTCAATGAACTGCCGTAGCCAAGGCGACATCTAGTGTATACATCTATGCACACGTCACACAGAAGGAAGCGCCCGCGCCCTCAGATCACTTGGACCTGGCTGTGTATAAGAGGTAAAAACGATAAAAAATACCGTTCGTTTTCTCACACAAACCACTCGTTTCGTGTCTTAGGCCATCAATGTGTACTTACGATGGGGAATTGTTTAATTTGGACGATGGGGAATTGTTTAATTTGGACTCTCTGCATGCTCTTTGAGACAATGACCATAGACCTGCATGATATGACTGACAGACAAGAAAGGTTTGACCTAAAAATATCAAAATTGAAACTACTGCGGAAAAAAAGACACCTACATCTTGAGGTAAGCTAAAACGTAATAGAATTTAATTTCAAAGTGAACTATCCCTTTAAAAGATTTTTATTTGTTATTCAAGCATTCATCAAAGAGATTAAACTTTTTTTTAAACCCCCCTTCCCCCCCATTTTTTTTTTAAAATATAGACTGCAGTGCAGCAATTAACAATTTGTCAGAACCTCTAGTAAATTACATGTTTTTTCAGTTTTCTATTCAGAATCGTGCAGCTCTAATAGATGATAGTGAATGATACTCACACAGAGTCAGGGCGTCCATCACTGAACGTAGGAGGAATAATCATGGAGTTGTTACTCTTCATGGACACACGGCTGGATCCTGGAGATTGTCCATCACTGAACGTAGGGGGAATAATCATGGAGTTGCTACTCTTCATGGACACACGGCTGGATCCTGGAGATGCTGCTCTCTGAGTGTGAACAGACGCCTCCTCCTCTCTCTCCTCACACACACTCATTTTACAGGTAGGATTCTGTTTCTCTTCTTCCAAGATGACAGATTTGATTTCAGGCCTGTATGTGGCAAGAAAAAACAAGAATAATACATAGAATTTTGTAGGGCTTACTTCTAATAGTCGAGGATTCGACGATTCGATTCGGAGAGGTCTGATTCGTCTATGAACCTCATGGTCGAATAGTAGGGAAGTGTTATCAGAGCCGCTGCTAGCCATTTTGGTTAGGGATGCATCGATCCAATATTCAGTATCGGTATCGGCTCCGATACTGCCATTTTTGCCAGATCGGGTATCGGTCAGACGAGGCCGATCCAAATCCGATATTGTGCGTATACTATTCTGTGCTATTGTTAAGCCCCACAAAAGGCACAAAAACATTCTAATGCACCATAAAGTTGTCCTGCACTATATTATAAGTGTTTGGAAGCCATTATATAATATAATGTGAGATAGAAATTAATATTTAAGTCATATTCAAGATCACGTACACTTTTCCCTCCGCTGCGGCTGTCAGTCATTCTCCATTCAGCATCAAGCTGCGCGTCGCGTTCGGTACGACAGTCAACACGATGAAAAACTCTCTCCAAGATGATTAAAAGTTACTATAATTATACTTGATCTGTAGATAAAGGTCTATGGTTTTGCATTAAACAACTTTATCTTGCTGGACTTTATTGCTGTACCTTAATCATGTTACTTTCTACCGGGTGTCTCTCACAACACTGGAGTCAGAGCGTTATACGTGTTCTTCACGCGCACAGAAACTGACATTTAAAACTGTTAAAAGAAAATGCTCAATAAACTATT
Organism: Phoxinus phoxinus; assembly: GCF_949152265.1. NCBI lineage: Eukaryota > Metazoa > Chordata > Actinopteri > Cypriniformes > Leuciscidae > Phoxinus > Phoxinus phoxinus. The sequence goes on from NC_136876.1 coordinate 47,145,076, forward strand.
GCATAGATAGATACTGTATAATACACTACGCATCAAAATGTCTTTCCTTTGTGATTTGAACTTTTTAATGCGGACTCGACGCGCTGCGCGCTGTGACTCGTGTTGCTTCAAGCGCATCATTCTGCGCTCGGGATGCGCATAAGCGCTGTGTGCCGCACTGTATTGGGGCCTTTCATATCATAATACAGCGACGCAATGAACGATTATTAATAGCCTTTCTAGTTCTGTCCTATATATCATATGTTGCTGCCACATTAAAGTCGGCATGAAATCAAAATTGACCCTATTTACTTTGTTAGCGGATATTACTAATCTTGTGGTGAACAATTAAACCGTGCAAGTTAATACATGAAAAAACATTTTTTTGCCGAAGTTATCTTTAATCAAAGTCTGAAAAGTTACTTCCGGGTCTGGAATGGCGTTCTTGTGACATAGGCTTGACGGCTTGGGTTGGTTAAACGCTTAACCACTCCCCTCAAACCGTTACTCTGCTATGGGTGAGAGATGGAGAGGAGGAGCGCTAAAGTAAAACCCTGCCCTCTGTTCAATATTCCCTTTCACTCGGAAATGCGTCAACACTTGAGAAAAGTCGTTTGCAACTTCCGGTTCACACGGACTTTAAACCGCTGTGCTATACATTTAAAACATGTCTCAATTTTATAGTAGGCCTAGGCTATAAAATAATTCATCTTTTTGATTTTTGTTATCTTGTTTTTCATGAATGTATTTTACAACAATACAAAGAGCAATGTGTAACGTTTTACCAAATTTTGTGTTACACTTATTGTCTCATATTTGTTCCCCACTAAATGTTTTTTCATGTTCAGATTTAATACAATTATTGTGCACTTGTGATTTTTTCTAGACTAAATTTTACTACTGAATTATCCACTAATCTAGTTTATAATAGCATTTTTGTCACAGATTATGATCATATTTTTTTTAGATTTGTTGTTTTTCTTTATAATGAAGTTGTCTGTATTAAGTAGATTGTGTTTAACACACAAAAGAGTGATTATCAGTTCAACACACAGAGTTATAGAAATTCTACTTGATTAAAAAGAAAAAACTGTGCTGGTATCGGATTGGTATCGGTATCAGTCGATACTCAAAATGTTTGGTATCGGATCGATTCTGAAAAAATTGTATCGTTGCATCCCTAATTTTGGTGCATAATTTATTTATGATGCCCCTTACCCCGAGAAACTTCGTCTTCATGAGGAACACACGCGCGGACTTGCTCTCTCTCCCTCTCTGCCGTGCACGCGCTACGCGGTTTGGAGCACGGTCTCTGTCTCGCGGGCGCGGGCGCGCTCGCACTAGATTCCGGAGATTTTAACTAATTCGCGAGCATCAGTGAGCCGCTATCAATATGCGGGAGACTCCCAGAACTTCCTTTGGGATGTCTATTTCTATACTGAAATAATATCGGCATTATAATTATCGATTTTTCATTAGGCTATTTTTTTTGGTGCCCCCTCACCTCAGCTCTTGGTGCGCACAGCGCATGATGCGCGTGGTGGGAGCGGCGGCGCTGAGTGTTATGTAACCAATGAGCAGCAGCACACTACATGCCTGTAACGTCCGGATCGCATTTGTTAGCATTTACAGATTTATTGGCTCACAATGGCTTCTAAAAAATCATCAAAAGTGAGGGAGTATTTCGAGAAGGTTAAAGGGCATATTGCAGCGTTTTTTTCTTTCAGAATTAATATATAACCTTGTATGAAAATACCATATGAAGAGTAAATGCATGATTAAAAATTGTTTTGCCAGACATAAGGGCACAAATTTTGTAGAAAACGTGACAGTTTCCTTGACCGTGTTGAAAAAACGCTTTTTTTTCACCATCGCGTCATATTACGTCACATGGGGGAGTCGTTTGCCGGCTCTGCGTTCGCTCAGTGCAGAGTAGGCTGGTATTATGTTGAAGCGGTCGTGATTCAGTGTGTTTTCGGTGGTTATTGTATTTCAATTAATAATTATCGTGATAAATGACTGTGAATTATGGCCTGTCAGGACATCGAGTCCACAGGTTTCCGAACAAGAAAAAGGACGGTGCTATCTTCCGTGTTTGTGTGCGTTTTGTGCAGGGTAAGAGACGGGACTTCGCTTCTGCGTCTGCTTTTAGCGTTCACTATAGACTGCATGATTATAACCCGAATATAATAATGTCTCCTCTGACCGTTGTTTTGTCTAATCCTGACCTGTCTACTCTCTTGACTTCATATGAGGCACATAATTATATGGCTGAGGTCCGTCATACGAGTAAACATTTAGGCTACAATTTCCACAGCGTCCGAACTGTCATTGCGATCCATTGCTTTCCTATTGTTTACTTTGACCGCTCTCCCTCATGCTACGTCACTTCCGGTTTGGCGGTTTTCAAATGCGGAAGTAAAATTTTCTCACAAAAATGACTCCAGAAGCCTAAATAGCGTTTTATAAGTATATGTTTATATCTAAATCTAGTTCCTACATTATTGTTCTATACATTGGCGCACTGGGTACTCTAACCTGCAATATGCCCTTTAAAGATGACCCAAAGAAAGTTAAGTGCAAGCTGAAGGCTGCGCGCGAAGCGTCTCAGCAACGAAGACATCCTTTCCTTTTTTCTTTTTGCTGCATGTGCACTTTCTGAAGCCCATTCGATTATAACTTATATAATGTGTGTGTGTGTGTGTGTGTGTGTGTGTGTGTGTGTGTGTGTGTGTGTGTGTGTGTGTGTGTGTGACACCTGGTTTTCCCTACTTGGGGACCAAATGTCCTCATAAGGATAGTAATCCCAGTAATTTTTTACTTTTTTTGGTCCCAACGTGGAAAACAGCTTATAAATCATAATAAATTAAGTGTTTACAGATAACATAGAACCAGATAACATTGAACCAGATAACATTAAACAAACGTTGTATTAACGTTACAGGAAGAATGTTTGTTTATAACTTTCAGAGAACGTAAGCCAACATTAGTTATGAGAATGTTTCCAGTAAGCTGGGATACAGTGATGTGAACTAGGCCCACTCAACTTTTTTTAAATGAAATTTCGCTATAGGCCTATTTTCTAATTGAAAATATGCTATAATTTACATTATCCATGTTATTCATAAATGAATGTGACGAGACAAGAAACGTGTTGTTTTTAACATTTTAGACAAACAAATAAAAGTGAACGTAGCACAAGTTCAAGACATGGTTACGGCCTTGTTCTCAGCCCAATGTTGCTCTTAGGCCTACTTGTTTCTCGTAACATCGTTTTATTTAGTTATTAATGTTTTCAGGTAACAGCACAGCAAGTTACAATCAGAAATACAATCCGTGTACGTTTATCCATTGAGAAGGATATTACAGTTTTCACCGTGAAGTAGCAGTTAGCTAACAATTAGCTTTAACGTGTTAGAGTTTGACATATTTACACGCAAATGCTTTATCTAGGCTAGATTATAGGTATATTTTATTGATACTCATATTGATGTTATAGATATAAAACGTTTTAACAAAACTTACCGTGACATTTGAGGACATTTCTGATCTTTGAATTCTCTGGTCTGTTGTCTGAATCGACCGGTGAAGCAGTCGATTCTGTTCCCTACCGGAATTCCTGTTCCCTTTACGCAATCATACTACAAATCATGCGTAGTTGCCGAGTTACCATACGTACCATCAGAACTGAATACGAGCAAGAAACACAACTGGATGTACGGGAAGCCAAAAGGTTAAAAAAACGTATTGTATTTTTTTCCCGAAACTGAAGTGTTTTTTTTTTGTGTTTTTTATTATTATTAGAAGCGAGTTTTTCCCCGTCTGTCAATTAAATCCAGCTTATTTCTTTTCAAATTTAAAATGTTAATAACGATTTCAATGTAATGTTTATTAAGGCTTTGATTAAGTCTCTAGCAGAAGACTATTTGAACCACAATCACTTCACTGTGCTTTATACTTGTTTTGAAAGACTGATTTTCGAGTAGGTTTAACCAAAGTGAAAATGAAGGGGAAAATAAACAAACTACAAAAAACAATGGCTTCATAGTTTATTTATTTATTGCAAGAAGCACATTTGTATTCATCCTCCGTGGATGGATTGACAACACACTTTAAGTGGAACCATCGCCCACAGTCTTCACAGGCAATCTATAATTTTTTTTTATATAAGAGTATATAAGAGTAACAATAAAAAAAAAAAGGGTTTTAAAGCAATGGTCCATTCATGATTACTTTGTGTATGCTACACCAACCAAAAATGCTCAGCCATAGTTTCCCAAAGAGCATCTGCTGCAGGGTCATGAAATGTTTCTGCCTCTCCTTCAGAGTCATTAAAAGTTTCAGCCTCTCCACAAAAGTGGCACAGGTCACTTAGGTCATCTATGAGGTACAGTAAAGTGATGCACATCAAAAATAATCATAATCAATCAGGTTTATAAAGCCATACCAGATTAGCGGAGCAGAGTTAAAGCAATCTCCGTTCTGAATTGTATTATGTCTTGTGGCTCATTGGAGAAGTCAATTGTGGTATTTTTCAGAATGTGTTCTGCTAACTGAGGAAGTAACAAGAAAAATTAACTGCATCATCCCATTTTAATGAACATTTAGTATTTGCAACAATGCTATAATAATCACACACCTTCAAAGCGAACACACCACATAATATAGCATCCCTCTGAAGTGAGTGAGGCAATCTTTCACACACCCAGTTTAAAACTGAAATAGGGCCGACCCTTTGTCATCATCAGGGCTACCAACAAGATAGTATTATTTCAAGCATACAAATTTACACAATAACACTACATATGATTGTGGTGTACCTTGTTGTCTCCAAACACTTTTTCTTCTTGATGTTTGACTCTCCAATTGAGTCAAGCAGAATGTTTTTTTGTTGGGATTGGGAAGGGTCTATATAGTCTAAGTAACATGCACAAATATCCAGACAACTTGATTAGGGGTATATTATTGCTAATCAGTAATAATAGCAATATATGGTTTTATTCATATTTATTTATTTATTTATTTTTATTTCATACAGGGAACATAAAAGGTGTCTCCTGAAAATGTGTTTCCCTTGTGACAATAATATGAGGAACTTTTCTCATGTGTAGTTTGGTGACATTTAACATATTGTTAATACATTTTGTATACGGTTTACAAAGTTGTATATCATACACCTGTCATCTCTGACGGTTTGCAATCTTTATAAATAATAATAAGACAATAATATGAGGCATAAGTTTGGACATAAAATAAACACGGACAGATAAGGCAATTTGTATGGGCAAAAATTCAACTGAATATATTCAGACATAATACAAAAACTATGAACCAGTGCAAGATTAATTAAATTCACAGAAATATTACTGGAGTGTGGGAACCATTTTATTATGCTGCAGTGCAGAAAGACAATTAAATGTCGCGCCAATGCTTTTGGCCTTTTTCGCTTTCCGTACAAACAGCTGTGCGTTGATGCATCTGCTACGCATGCGCTGTTGAGGGGGAACAGGAATTCCGGTAGGGAACAGAATCGACTGCTTCACCGGCACTTTCGGTTTCACTCATAGAGGTTTCACTTCTTCTCTTGTTTAATGGCGGATTTCAAACAACGTTTAGGTGCATGCCGCCACCTACTGAACTGGAGTGTGTATTATCATGTAATTTTTTTAAAATTCTACTCCATAACCCTGAGTCTTTTAAAAAAGTAAATAGAGCCTTCCTAGTGATTCTTATTCCTTCTCCTTCTGATCCCAGTGTCCCTACCAGATTCCACTCCCTCCCTGACTCCTGAACCTTATCTTTAAGCTCTGTTTTCCACTTTATTCAATGTACAGTACAATATTACATGTTCAACATTTTCTTTAACCCCACAGTTTTCACAGTTCTCAGTATTCCTTTTCCCCATTAAATATAATGTGCCATTCAGCCCTGTGTGATCCACTCTCAGTCTTGTCATTACAATTTCCTCACGCCTGGTCTTTTCCATGTAATTCTTTATACTGACACTTTTTTGTATTTTATAATATCTCCTACCTTTCTTTCGGTTTCACTCTCTGAGACTGAGTATTGATTGGGTGACAGGGATCAAGCCCCGCCCAAACTGGACTGAACGTGACGACGTTGAGTACGTGCTCTCTACGTACTCTACTGCAACTGCACTGGACTAGAGACTAGAAGTGCCACTTAAAATTAAATAAAGAAACGAGTAGGCTACTTATTCATTAAAATAAACAAAAAAAATAATAAATTGCTTTTTAACTGATATATGAATTGGGTTAATTAGGGCAATGGGACACCTAAGCTTTAATATGTAGATATTTGTTACTACATCTCAAGCAGGGTCTATGTCAATATCACAGAATCGCCCTAAAACACTCAGTGATTCAGCGGTTAAAAGCAGCGTCTGGAACAGCCG